>NC_134909.1:10096786-10099286 GCF_041734735.1 Babylonia areolata | reverse complement strand
CCACCCACCCCACCCACCCACCACCCCTTACCCTCCCCACAGCAAACTAACCCACCCACCCACTACCACTTACCCTCCCCACAGCAAACTAACCCACCCACCCACCCACTACCACTTACCCTCCCCACAACAAACTAACCCACCCACCCACCCACTACCACTTACCCTCCCCACAACAAACTAACCCCACCCACCCACTACCCCTTACCCTCCCCACAACAAACTAACCCACCCCACCCACCCACTACCACTTACCCTCCCCACAACCAACTAACCCACCCACCCACCACCCCTTACCCTCCCCACAACAACTAACCCACCCACCCACTACCACTTACCCTCCCCACAACAAACTAACCCACCCACCCACCACCCCTTACCCTCCCCACAACAAACTAACCCACCCACCCACCCACCCCTTACCCTCCCCACAGCCAACTAACCCACCCATCCCACCCACTACCACTTACCCTCCCCACAACAAACTAACCCACCCACCCACCCACTACCACTTACCCTCCCTACAACAAACTTACCCACCCACCCACCCACCACCCCTTACCCTCCCCACAGCCAACTAACCCACGCACCCACCCACTACCACTTACCCTCCCCACAGCCAACTAACCCACCCACCCACCCACCACCACTTACCCTCCCCACAGCCACCTAACCCACCCACCCACTACCCCTTACCCTCCATTCAGCCAACTAACCCACCCACCCACCACTTACCTCCCCACTTCACCTCCCTCCCCCTGCCCATCCACACCCCCCCTCCCCTGTGCCCTCCACTACCACAACCACCCCCCACCCCCTCCACACCCCCCCCCCCCTCCCCCCTCCCCTCTTCTTCTCCAATCCTCTGTCACGCTCCCTCTATCTTGGCCATCGGTCCCGATTTCTTGTAGCAGTTTCCACTGTCATCCTGACCGTCCAGACTTTCTGCTTGCCGCTAGCTGTGCTTGTCAAAGCGAGTGGTCTGAAACTGTAGAGAGTTCAAATGCTGTGTGTGTGTGTGTGTGTGTGTGTGTGTGTGTGTGTGTCCTAGCTGTGCTTGTCAAAGCGAGTGGTCTGAAACTGTAGAGAGTTCAAATGCTGTTTGTTGTTTTGTGTGTGTGTGTGTGTGTGTGTGTGTGTGTGTGTGTGTGTGTGTGTGTGTGTCCTAGCTGTGCTTGTCAAAGCGAGTGGTCTGAAACTGTAGAGAGTTCAAATGATGTGTGTGTGTGTGTGTGTGTGTGTGTGTGTGTGATTTTTTACTCACTTGTGTAAGCAAAGTGAGTCTATGTTATAACCCGGTGTTTGGTTGTGTGTGTGTGTGGGGGTGGGTGGGTGGGTGTGGGTGTGTATGGGTGTGGGTGTGTGTGTGGTAAACTTTAACATTGCCATTTTCTCTGAAAATACTTCCGTCTGTCAATACCATACTTAGCTAAAACACAGTAGACAAAAAAAAAAAAAAACAAAAAAAAACCCTTCATAGTCATACTAATAAAAGATTGTAAGTCTTCCCAAATAAACCGTATTTCCGGATCCTTAACGGTTTATTTACCGCTTCCTAGTTGACAGAACGTAGACAATGCTTGGTAAGAAGACGGCAGGACATTGTTTTACTTTGCAATTGCAAGAAAAGAAATACAAATTCTAGACAGAACACACACAGTGACTCTAACGAGTCAATCGACGTGTTTCCTGCATATGAATATTCTGAAGTGGATACTGAATTAAATGGATTGAACATAGAAGAAACAAATAATTCAACGTCTCTTTTAGTGCCAGATTGGTTTGTGCAGATCTATAGGTATAAGTATGTTGCAGTGTGCCTGAGGCGATGTCAACGTCTCCTTTACGGCCGAATTAAAAGAATTTCTTAAACAATCGAGATAAGTCAGGTAAACATTTGAATGGTGTTATTACTTCTTTTTTTTTTCTTTTTTTTTTTTTTTTTTGCTAGAAAATTTGGTCGAGTGATCAAATTTTGGCCTTTGTGCTGGATAGGGTGTGGATGTGTATATCTGTCGGTGCATGTGTGTGTGTGTGTGTGTGTGTGTGTGTGGGTGTGTGTGTGGTAAACTTTAACATTGCCATTTTCTCTGAAAATACTTCCGACTGTCAATACCATACTTAGCTAAAACACAGCAGAGGAAAAAAAAAAACCCAAAAAAAGCCCTTCATAGTCATACTAATAAAAGATTGTAAGTCTTCCCAAGTAAACCGTATTTCCGGATCCTTAACGGTTTATTTACCGCTTCCTAGTTGACAGAACGTAGACAATGCTTGGTAAGAAGACGGCAGGACATTGTTTTACTTTGCAATTGCAAGAAAAGAAATACAAATTCTAGACAGAACACACACAGTGACTCTAACGAGTCAATCGACGTGTTTCCTGCATATGAATATTCTAAAGTGGATACTGAATTAAATGGATTGAACATAGAAGAAAAATTGAATTCAACGTTTCTTTTAGTGCCAGATTGGTTTGTGCAAATCTATAGGTATAAGT
>NC_134909.1:10089286-10091786 GCF_041734735.1 Babylonia areolata | reverse complement strand
GTGTGGTGGTGTCCTATTTTAGCGTCCTAAATCACACACGTTAATTTCCATGTGGATTAACAAAGTGTTTTTGAATTGAATTAAATCATTGCACCTATATTAAACGATTTTTTCCGCGTGTTTTTTTTGTTGTTGTTGTTTTGTTTTGTTTTGTTTTTTAGGGGGGAGGGGATGGGGGGGGGGGGGTATGAGAAATGACATGCTGCGTGCAGTCGACAGTTTTGATCAAGAAATAGACACAATACGACCCCCAAATGACCCATAACATGAACCCGACCCGACACATGACGTCTCAAGCCGCAATGTTTCTTGTTTGTTTGTTTGTTTTCTGTTTACATTTTCATGGTTTGCGGGACCTAAAACGGAAAAAAAGCAAGATGGCAGCACGTTAGTTTAGTTGACTGCATGCGCATCGAAATCGAGTAAAGCCACGTTAAAAAAAATAAGTTGAAACATTCGAAAAAGGGTTTCAGCATTTACTAATAGTAGTGTTGTTTCATCGGGGGGTACCCGTTATGCCGCCGTCCCGCTATGCCGCCGACCCGCTATGCCGCTATCCCGCTTTATTCCCTTTCGCTTTTCATCACATGCGCGTGAAAAGTGATATATGACAGTAGCAGTTTTCACAAATGACGTATATTATGATGTAAACACTGAATGACACTAAAACTCGCCATTTAGAGGCGGGCTCGTGCAAATGCAAACTAAATGATAAAAAATATGTATTCAGGACAAATGTAATACTTTCAATTTTCTACATTTTTAATGAGAAACAAAACCAATAACAAGCAAAAAGAAAAAAGTGTGCTAGAAACGAATTTTAAAGGAAAGTTTCTTGTGCAGATCATTTCTCCACTAGTATCTATAGCCCAAAACAAGGAAATGGCGGAAACAATCTTCCAATGTACTGCAAATGTAAAATGCCCTGGTACCGAAAGGGAATAAAATCATATTACCGCAGACCCATTGTCAAACAATCTCTCTCTCTCTCTCTCTCTCTCTCTCTCTCTCTCTCACACACACACACACACACACACACACACACACACACACACACACATACACACACACAGACACATACCCAATCACACTCAAAAAGAAATAAAAGATCATAACAACCAATGTTTGTCCCAAACCAACTTTTTTTGTGACAAAAGACAATCCGTAAACGGGTCTGCACAACGGGTCGGCGGCACAACGATACGCTCCCGTTTCTTCCATTCACAAAAAGTGCCGGTAAAATAGGTCCCTATGAATTTAGGACGCTGAAAGAGGACTTTGCCCACAGTCTTTGCTCTTGTGTAGGAAAGGAACTAAGAGAAAACTAAAGGAGATTAAAACTAGATAAACATCATTTGCTCTCGTATACGAAGGACAGAACCGAAACCAAAAGTAAAAAAATAAGACGAGCGTTCATTGCAACAACCAGCGACCCAACAAACCAACTTCGTTTAATTCCTTAACCCTTTCACCGTCAAGCTCGCATTTATGTACAGGCGTGGTAGAGGACCTATGTCACTGAAAGGTGACCATTCATTGGTCTGTTATCTATGAACCTACTGCTCTTAATGTTCAGTGGTAGGATAGGCCATATTTTCTATACATCGAAGGGGGAATCCCCAGCTATTCTTTGCCACTGTCTTTTCTGTGTTTATGCCACAAGGGAATTTTGTACAATAAATTGACTGGCGGTGAAAGGGTTAACGGACATAGGTTTCACTCATGGGGGAGGGGACAGGAACTGTCTGTCAGTCTCTCTGTCTGTCTGTCTGTCTGTCTGTCTCTGTCTCTCTGTCTCTGTCTGTTTCTGTCTGTCTCTGTCTCTCTGTCTCTGTCTGTCTGTTTCTGTCTGTCTCTGTCTACCTGTTTCTGTCACTTCTCAAGGCCTGACTAAGCGCGTTTGGTTACGCTGCTGGTCAGGTATCTGCTTGGCAGATGTGGTGTAACGTATATGGATTTGTCCGAAAGCAGTGACGCCTCCTTGAGCTACTGAAACTGAAACTGTTTCTGTCACTGTTTGTTTGCTTTGCTTTTTATCTGTCTCTCTGTGTCTCTTTCTCTCTAAGTCAACAGAATGGGAAAAGGTTTTGAAAGCAACGAGGTTCGAGCAGCCAGGGAATGCAGATAGGATCAACCTTTCACGGGAACCTTGCTATCGATTGGTTCTACGAGAGAGAGAGAGAGAGAGAGAGAGAGAGAGAGAGAGAGAGAGAGAGACGCAAACGCAGATGATTTATTCATTAAGGCCATAGCCCCATATGAATGAAAGGTGATAACTAGATATGTATACATTACCGTGACTGGCAATAAGCATTCAACTGCTTACACAATTAAACTATAGAAATTAGGACAATACTATTTCTCTTAATTTAAAAGCTTTATATAAGTACAATGCGAGATTTCTTATAACACCGTCATGAGATGATGCCATCAATAGACAAAGTTTAAACAAACAAGGGCGTTCATATTATTTCTTTGAAATAAATTTTGCACGAATATT
>NC_134909.1:10081786-10084286 GCF_041734735.1 Babylonia areolata | reverse complement strand
GCAGAGGACAGCTGTTACAGGGAAGGCAGCAGAGGACAGCTGTTACAGGGAAGGCAGCAGAGGACAGCTGTTACAGAGGACAGCTGTTACAGGGAAGGCAGCAGAGGACAGCTGTTACAGGGAAGGCAGCAGAGGACAGTTGTTACAGGGAAGGCAGCAGAGGACAGCTGTTACAGAGGACAGCTGTTACAGGGAAGGCAGCAGAGGACAGCTGTTACAGGGAAGGCAGCAGAGGACAGCTGTTACAGAGGACAGCTGTTACAGGGAAGGCAGCAGAGGACAGATGTTAAAGAGGACAGCTGTTACAGGGAAGGCAGCAGAGGACAGCTGTTACAGAGGACAGCAGAGGACAGCTGTTACAGGGAAGGGAGCAGAGGACAGCTGTTACAGGGAAGGCAGCAGAGGACAGCTGTTACAGTGGACAGCTGTTACAGAGGACAGCTGTTACAGGGAAGGCAGCAGAAGACAGCTGTTACAGGGAAGACAGCAGAGGACAGCTGTTACAGTGGACAGCTGTTACAGGGAAGGCAGCAGAGGACAGTTGTTACAGGGAAGGCAGCAGAGGACAGTTGTTACAGGGAAGGCAGCTGTTACAGGGAAGGCAGCAAAGGACAGTTGTTGCAGAGGACAGCTGTTACAGGGAAGGCAGCAGAGGACAGAGGACAGCTGTTACAGGGAAGGCAGCAGAGGACAGTTGTTACAGGGAAGGCAGCAGAGGACAGTTGTTACAGGGAAGGCAGCAGAGGACAGTTGTTACAGAGGACAGCTGTTACAGGGAAGGCAGCAGAGGACAGTTGTTACAGAGGACAGCTGTTACAGGGAAGGCAGCAGAGGACAGCTGTTACAGAGGACAGTTGTTACAGGGAAGGCAGCAGAGGACAGTTGTTACAGGGAAGGCAGCAGAGGACAGCTGTTACAGAGGACAGCTGTTACAGGGAAGGCAGCAGAGGACAGCTGTTACAGAGGACAGTTGCTACAGGGAAGGCAGCAGAGGATAGTTGTTACAGTGGACAGCTGTTACAGGGAGGGCAGCAGAGGACAGTTGTTACAGGGAAAGCAGCAGAGGATAGTTGTTACAGAGGACAGCTGTTACAGGGAAGGCAGCAGAGGACAGCTGTTACAGGGAAGGCAGCAGAGGACAGCTGTTACAGAGGACAGCTGTTACAGGGAAGGCAGCAGAGGACAGCTGTTACAGAGGACAGCTGTTACAGGGAAAGCAGCAGAGGACAGCTGTTACAGAGGACAGCTGCAGTGCGGTTGGGTTGGAATGGGATCGAATGGGATGGGATGGATGTAAATGTAATGTGATGTGATTGATGTAGTGTAATGTAATGTAATGATGTAATGTACTGGACTAAGATGCAATCAAATGTGATGTAGTGTGATGTGATGTAATGTAATGTAGTGTGGATGAAGTCCCACTTTAGCATCCTAAATTCAGCTCCAGTAATTTAGGATGCTAGAGTGGGACATTACCTTTAATGTAATTCGATGTGATGTGATGTGATGTGATGTGATGCAAAAAAAGTGGTGTAATGTGGTGTGATGTAATGTAATGTGGTGTGGTGTGGTGTGATGTGATGTGATGCAATGTAGTGGTGTAATGTGGTTTGATGTGATGTAATGTGATGTGATGTGGTGTGGTGTGGTGTGATGTAATGTAATGCACTGTGATATGATGTGATGTGATGTACTGTGATGTACTGTAATAAACTGTGGTGTGATGTGATGTACTGTGATGTGATGTACTGTGATGTGATGTAATGTGACGTAATGTAATACAATATAGTATGACGTAATGTGATGTGATGTAGTGGTGTGATGTGATGTGATGTAATGTGATGTGATGTGATGTAGTGGTGTGGTGTGATGTGATGTGATGTGATGTGATGTGATGTAGTGGTGTGATGTGATGTGGTGTGATGTGATGTGGTGTAGTGGTGTGATGTGATGTGGTGTGATGTAGTGGTGTGATGTGATGTAGTGGTGTGATGTGATGTGGTGTGATGTGATGTACTGTGATGTGATGTACTGTGATGTGATGTGATGTAATGTGACGTAATGTAATACAATATAGTATGACGTAATGTGATGTGATGTGATGTAGTGGTGTGATGTGATGTGATGTGATGTAATGTGATGTGATGTGATGTGATGTAATGTGATGTGATGTGATGTAGTGGTGTGATGTAGTGGTGTGGTGTGATGTGATGTGATGTGATGTGGTGTGATGTGATGTGGTGTGATGTGATGTGGTGTGATGTGGTGTGATGTGATGTGGTGTGATGTGATGTGATGTAGTGGTGTGATGTGATGTGGTGTGGTGTGATGTGGTGTGATGTGATGTGATGTAGTGGTGTGATGTGATGTGATGTGATGTGATGTGATGTGATGTGATGTGATGTAGTGGTGTGATGTGATGTGATGTGATGTGATGTAGTGGTGTAATGTGGTATGATGTAACGTGATGTGGTGTGGTGTGGTGTGATGTGATGCGATG
>NC_134909.1:10066786-10074286 GCF_041734735.1 Babylonia areolata | reverse complement strand
GGAGAAGAAGAAAGAAGAAAATGTAGACGACGAAGTCGGCGACAACAATAACAACAACAACAACAACAATAAGAAGAAGAAGAAGAAAAAATATGATGAAAAAGAAGAAGAGAGAAACAACACCAACAACAATGATAACCCCAAAACAACAACTTAAAAACCACACTCACCAAAAGCGCCCCGTTCAGAACGATCAGGATGAATCGCCCGAAGTTTGTCCAGAACCCAGCCATTTTGACGGATGTTCGGTTGGTTTCTTTGCTTCGCTGTTGCTGACTTTAAAATAAATCTGAAATGCTCGTGACAATATGATGGTTAATTACGATCACAATCAACGATTTCTTCTTCTTCCTCCCTTCCTCCTCTTCTTCCTCTTCTTCTTCTCCCCCCTCCTCCTCCTCCTCCTTCTCTTCTTCTTCTTCTTCCTCTTCCTCTTCTTCTTCTTCTTCTTACATTTTCTTTCATTAGCAAAATACATGAATACAAGAGGGACATTATACACATACGTTACGAAACGTAAATTGGTAATACATTCAAATGCAGAGTCTGGTTTTTAACATGTTAGCTTTTCAAAAACAAGGCACCAAATACAGAAACAGCAAATTTGCATTCGAAAAGAAAATTAAGAACACACATTTTTCTACGCAAAAAAAAAAAAGCTATTCAGCATCACTTAGATTAACTGGCACGCTTTACATGTCAGTCACAGTTTTGTTAGGGTGAAGAGGGTGCGGTGAAAGAAAGTGACCTTTTTTTTTTCTTTTTTTTCCACATGTTTTATTCGGACAAAGGTTTACAGATACAGAATTTATATATTTTGTGCATCAGAAAGCATAGGGTAAGCACATAATTAAGTTCTAAGTACTGACAAGTCCACAACAGCAAAACAATACATGTTCAATGGCATAATTCCAAGGCAGCATTGCATAGCTTGAAGTGCCTATTTTTCCACAAACTTGTTATAATCCATAGTTATGTTAAAGGCGTACATGTCTACTTCATATGCCTGTTTGAGGTCATTTTTGAGCATTTGTAATGTTGGTTTTACTTTGTTGATTCTACATTTGTACACGTAGAATTTAGTTATCAATAAAATATATGAGAAACATTCATCAGTTTTCATTTTGTTATGTCCAAAAAGCATGATAGAGTGACTTCTTGTGTCTTATTCAAAGCATAGATACAGAATTATACAAACAATATTTCGCATAATTGATACAAGAGGAAAAAGTTCAGATACATATTTTTATAATAATTTGAATGAACCAGCTGGTGAGAGAGAGAGAGAGAGAGAGAGAGAGAGAGAGAGAGTAGCCATTTCTAATGGCAGCATTCGTCATGAATGTCTTCTCTCTCTCTCTCTCTCTCTCTCTCTCTCTCTCTCTCTCTCTCTCCATTTTGCTGCACTACCCTATTTCACACCCCAGCAGTGGAGTGCTGGCCTAGAGGTAACGCGTCCGCCAAGGAAGCGAGAGAATCTGAGCGCGCAGGTTCGAATCACGGCTCAGCCGCTATTTTCTCCCCTTCCACAAGACCTTGAGTGGTGTTCTGGACGCTAGTCATTCGAATGAGACGATAAACCGAGGTCCCGTGTGCAGCATGCACTTAAAGCAAGTAAAAGAATCTACGGCAACAAAAGGGTTGTTCCCGGCAAAATTCTGTAGAAAAATCCACTTCGATAGGAAAAACAAATAAAACTGCACGCAGGAAAAAAATATTAAACAAGAGAGGCAAGACCTTCAAGACTCACTTGTGATACACTTTAAAAAAAAATCTAATATTTGAAATGTGCTCCGTGTATGTTATTATAATGCTTCGGGTTAAACAAAAAAGAAAAAGAAAAAAGAAAAAAAAAAAAAGTCCTGAAGGTGTTCGGATGAGAAGAAACTGTCTTACTCAATACACTATCGTGGCTCCTTAACTGACGTTCAAAAAATTTAATATTTAAACATGCTTTTTTTTTTAGGGCGAAAATTGATTGCGGTATTCGCAGTGAGAACGCTGTTGAAATCATATTATTCTGGTGTATCTTGGGCATTCAAAAAATCTTTAAGGGCAATTAAGAATTCTTTTTTTAAGTCCGCGGTAAAAGAAAGCGTGGCTATCGCCGCAATCACACTGCAACACATAGCCGTATTCTCTGAATCTAGAGAGATGTACAAGTTTAGTTACACCCGCCGGGAATGTACGACACGGTCGATTCAATTTCTCTTTTATGTTCATTCTAGTTTAATAGTTGTTAAGTCGATATGAAAATTGAATATTTTGTTAAATTAATAACATGTAGAGCCAAGTATAAGTACTTCTGGACGTCGTATGAAGTGAAAAGGACTTCATTTTGAGAAAAGTCAAGACTGGAAATTTGTACGTTTCATCAAGGGTAGTAACTCTCATGGTTTATCATTTTAAACTGTGAATTCCGACTGATTTTGTTGATATTTTTATGGCGGTTTGGGGCATAATCCAGTAAGTGATGAGGCGTTCACAAGTCTTTCTCTGAATAAATATTCAACGGTCTCCTTCTCCAACTTCCCATCACATGTTATCGTGTATTGTCGATTGAATATAGGATTGAACGGGCAGGTAAACAACTTGAAACAAAATGGCGTTCTTCGCGTTCTCGAGGAATATGAGCACGTGCTTTGAATATGTATAAATATGTGTACGCAATTGATTTTTGCCCATGACCTTCAGGGCTCAGCCAATAGATCTATAAAGTCCACTTGTAGTATTGATTTTAGTATTTTCCGAAAAAAACTACTTGGACGAATGAACATAGTGAAAGCCCTGTACACAAGCTTTTTATGTATTGAGCATAATTTCAAAATGTAATGTTTAAGATGAGAAAGATCAGCTTAAAGCAAATGAACCCCCATAGCAGTAATTACAAATTAATTTCCCTTTTTTTTACTATCTGCACCAAAGACATGCAAAATAAATATAACTTCTATGCTTAGCAAAAGAAGTTCCTGTTTGAACGAAAAATGATAAACAGGACTGTTGTTGATACTGTGTCAGAATATCAGATTAAAGAGCCAAGTTTAGAGAGTAAAAATAAATAAATAAATATAACAGTAAATTCAGTTTGCATATAAACTGGCTTCTTTTTTAAAATATTTTGTGCCCATCCCAGAGGTGCAATATTGTTTTAAACAAGATGAGTGGAAAAAAATGATTTTTTTCCTATTTTTATTCCAAATTTGTTGTCAACTGACAAAGTATTTGCAGAGAAAATGGCAGTGTTAAAGTTTACCACAGACACACACAGAGACAACCGAACACCGGGTTAAAACATACTCACTTTGTTTACACAAGTGAGTCAAAAATGGGTGGCGATGTAGTATAGCGACGCGCTCTCTCTGGGGAGAGCAGCCCGAATTTCACACAGAGAAATCTGTTGTGACAAAAAGAAAAAATACAAATGGTTAATTTTATCCTGGTCGAAAAGGGGGGAAAAAGATAGAAAGGGGGTAACAGAGAGCCTAATTATAAGAACGGATTGATAATAATAATAATAATATACCACTACTACTAATGATAATAATATCAACAACAACAATATAAAAATAATAATATACTACTACAAATAATATTGATAATAAAGAAAATGATACTAATGATATATAAATTTTATAATAAAGATAGAGTTTAAAACAAAATTAGTCTCTAAATTCTTTTTTTAAGTGAAATCTACTTGAATCAGTTTGATTTTGAATATCACACGGTACAAGCAAATGTGATGAAAACATCATATTTCTTTCCTCCTGACTAGGACAAGGTCCTTTTTTTTTTCAAAGTTATATACTCTATGGACAAAAAAAAATCAAATAAGATCTTTTAAAAAATAAATAAATAAAAGGGCAATAAATAAATAACAACAACACATCTGGTCAAATCCAGATTTTTTTTTTTTTTATAAATCAAGAGTCAGAAACTTACCTCTTAGAAGTTAGAGCTCAGTGACAGCGAGGTATGGTGTGTGGTTCGTCCGTCGGGATCGACAAGGACCATCTAGTCATCCTGGGGGTGGGTGGGTTGGGTTGGGGCTCTGTGGGTGCGCAGATGACTGGACAGGCCAATCCGCGCCCGGAAGGTTCTGACGCAGTGTGGACAGGGGATGGTGGCGGCAAGTCCCCAGACAGCGAGGTATGGTACAAACACGGTGTCAATAAATTATATTTAAAAAAAAAAAAGAAAGAAAAAAGAGAGAACTGTGTGAGGAAGTCTGGGACCTAACAGATCCCCAAGGACATCCCACGTCACTGACGAGCATGTTTTGATAAATTATGGGCCGTAGCTTGTTCTGGGAGGGGGGCGGGGGGCGGGGGGGTGGCGGGGGAGGGGGGAATGGGGGGGGGGAGGGGCGTGTTGACTGCGAGAGACAGCGTGTCATTATGGTGTAGGTGTATCACTTATTTTGGCCTTGGAACTAGTATTTTGGACAGCGTGTACTTGGGCGACATTTCCAGTTTCTCTGTTGTGTGTGTGGAGGGCGGAGGGTGAAGGGGATGGAGGGAGGGGAGGGAGAGAGAGGGGAAGTTGGGGAGGGGGGTGAGAGAGAGAGAGAGAGAGAGAGAGAGACACACACACACACACACACACACACACACACACACACACACGGTTCAGTTCAGTTCAGTTCAGTTATTCAAGGAGGCGTCACTGCGTTCGGACAAACCCATATACGCTACACCACATCTGCTAAGCTTATTCATCATCATTGTTGTCTTTTTTATTTATTTATTTATTTTATTCTCTCTTTTTTCTTTTTCTTTTTCTTTTTGTACGCTTATAGTTGACTTCATCAAGTTTTTTAGCCTTATAAATATTATTATTAGTAGTAGTAGTTCTTTTTTATGTATTTGTCTTTTTTTTTTTTTTTTTTTTTCCTCTCAAGGCCTGACTAAGCGCGTTGGGTTACGCTGCTGGTCAGGCATCTGCTTGGCAGATGTGGTATAGCGTATATGGATTTGTCCGAACGCAGTGACGCCTCCTTGAGCTACTGAAACTGAAACTGAAACTGCTAAACAGATTACCGACATGCAGCGTCAATCGACAAACAGAGAGAGAGAGGAGGGGGGGAGGGAAGGGGGCCCGGGGGGCGGGGAGGGGGGAGGGCGGCGATATAGACAGACACAGAGAGAGACCGAGACACAAAGAGAGAGAGAGACAGAGACAGAGACATAGTAGAGACACAGAGACATAGAGACACAGAGAGAGACCGAGACACAAAGAGAGAGAGAGACAGAGACATAGTAGAGACACAGAGACATAGAGACACACAGAGAGAGGAGAAAGGCAGAGACAGAGAGAGACATATTGACAGTGACATAGAGACACAGAGAGAGACCGAGACACAAAAAGAGAGAGACAGAGACATAGTAGAGACACAGAGACATAGAGACACAGAGAGAGACTGAGACACACAGAGAGACAGAGACATAGTAGAGACACAGTGACATAGAGACACAGAGAGAGACTGAGACACACAGAGAGACAGAGACATAGTAGAGACACAGTGACATAGAGACACAGAGAGAGACTGAGACACACAGAGAGACAGAGACATAGTAGAGACACAGTGACATAGAGACACAGAGAGAGACCGAGACACAGAGAGAGAGAGAGAGACATAGTAGAGACACAGAGACATAGAGACACAGAGAGAGACCGACACACAGAGAGACAGAGACATGGTAGAGACACAGAGACATAGAGACACAGAGAGAGAGGAGAGAAAGACAGAGACATAGTAGAGACACAGAGACATAGAGACACAGAGAGAGGAGAACGACAGAGACAGAGAGAGACAGACTGACACAGTGACATAGAGACACAGAGAGATGAGAAAGGCAGAGACAGAGAGAGACAGATTGACACAGTGACATAGAGACACAGAGAGAGAGACAGAGACATAGTAGAGACACAGTGACATAGAGACACACAGAGATGAGAAAGGCAGAGACAGAGAGAGACAGATTGACACAGTGACATAGAGACACAGAGAGAGAGACAGAGACATAGTAGAGACACAGTGACATAGAGAAACAGAGAGAGACTGAGACACACAGAGAGACAGAGACATAGTAGAGACACAGAGAGAGACAGAGACATAGTAGAGACACAGAGACATAGAGACACAGAGAGAGAGGAGAAAGACAGAGACAGAGAGAGACAGACTGACACAGTGACATAGAGACACAGAGAGAGACCGAGACACACAGAGAGAGAGAGAGACAGAGACATAGTAGAGACACAGTGACATAGAGACACAGAGAGAGACTGAGACACACAGAGAGACAGAGACATAGTAGAGACACAGTGACATAGAGACACAGAGAGAGACCGAGACACAAAGAGAGAGACAGAGACATAGTAGAGACACAGTGACATAGAGACACAGAGAGAGACTGAGACACAGAGAGAGAGAGAGAGACATAGTAGAGACACAGTGACATAGAGACACAGAGAGAGACCGAGACACAAAGAGAGAGAGAGACAGAGACATAGTAGAGACACAGAGACATAGAGACACAAAGAGAGACCGAGACACAAAAAGAGAGAGACAGAGACATAGTAGAGACACAGAGACATAGAGACACACACAGAGAAGAGAAAGGCAGAGACAGAGAGAGACATATTGACACAGTGACATACAGACACAGAGAGAGACTGAGACACACAGAGAGAGACAGAGACATAGTAGAGACACAGAGACATAGAAACATAGAGAGATACGAAGACAGACAGAGACAGAGCGAGACAGAGACAGACACTGGCAGACAGACAAACAGACAGAGACAGAGAGGGAGACAGACAGAGACAGAGACAGTGACAGAGACAGAGAAAGACAGAGAGACAGTGTGTGTGTGAGAGAGAGAGAGAGACAGACAGACAGACAGAGTCATAGACATAGACATAGACAGACAGACAGAGAGAAAGTGTGTGAGAGAAAGAGACAGAGAAACACACACACACACACACACACACACACACACACACACACACACACACACACACACACACACACACAGAGGGAGACTGAATTTGTATGTGTACGTGCCTGTACGTGCCTGTACGTGTGTGTGTGTGTGTGTGTGTGTGTGTGTGTGTGTGTGTGTGTGTGTGTATGTGTGTGTGTGTGTGTGCTCGTGCGCGCGCGTGCGCGTGCGTGCGTGTGAACGAACGCTGTTCCCCTTTTGCAGGGCATCACAGTAATCTGACGGAACTCACCTTGCAGGGGATGAATATTGATCAGCCTGAGCTGATTGAACTTGTATGAACACCACCACTACCACAGAGAGAGAGAGAGAGAAGGACAGAGACAGACAGACAGAGACAGAGAAAGAGAGACAGAGAGAAAGAGAGAGGGAGATAGAGAACGAAAGGGAAAAAGGGACATAGAGAGAGTTTCAGTTTCAGTAGCTCAAGGAGGCGTCACTGCGTTCGGACAAATCCATATACGCTACACCACATCTGCCAAGCAGATGCCTGACCAGC
>NC_134909.1:10051786-10054286 GCF_041734735.1 Babylonia areolata | reverse complement strand
TCGATTTAGCACATCTTTTTGACGACTGCTTATCGAATAAGTTTCCACATTAAATTCTGTAAGCAAATACTCGGAGTACACAAAAAAGCTATGGTGCTTCCTGTGTTAGGTGAACTGGGCAGATTCCCAATAAGTTTAAAGATAATGTGTCAAATTATTACA
This sequence comes from Babylonia areolata, assembly GCF_041734735.1. Taxonomy (NCBI): domain Eukaryota; kingdom Metazoa; phylum Mollusca; class Gastropoda; order Neogastropoda; family Buccinidae; genus Babylonia; species Babylonia areolata. The sequence goes on along the minus strand of NC_134909.1, from coordinate 10,054,124 downwards.
TATTGGATTCACATTATTCAGTTACCAGAAGCTTCCTTCATCAACAAAATATATAAGTCCATGTACCAACAAGAAAACACAACTTCCCCATGGTTGATATTTGATAGAAAGATACTCGAAATTATAGGCCTTGATCACATTTGGAAAAAAAACAATTCACATTCAGCGTACATAGACTGAAATACGTCGTATATAAAAAATTAGAAAATGAATATATCAAATACTGGAAAGATAAAAGAGAAAAAACATTAAAGCTAAAATTTTACAATACGATTGTAGCAGAGTACAAAACTGAAACCTATCTTTTAAATATATCAGATACAAAACACAGACAAGCTTTAACGAAACTCAGAATAAGCGCGCATGACCTAAAGATTGAGAAAGGTAGATATTTAAATATTCCACAAGAAGACAGATTGTGCAACAAGTGTAACATCCTGCAAGACAAAATTCATCTTCTTGGTCATTGTATTAAATTTAAAACCTTAAGGCAACATTTTTGAAAAGATGTTCAAAATTCGAATAACACAGGAAATATTCCCAGTCAGGTGATACTAACAGATGATGAATATATACAAAAAAGATTAGGAAAATTTGTTTATGAATGCTGCTGCAATTTACTGCATTAACTGATTGATGAATTGTGTGTTTTTCATTCACTCATTTATTTACCATTGCACTTGTGTCTTATAAACCTTACGGTTTCATGACAATAAAATCTATTCTATTCACACACACACACACACACACACACAAACATATAATTTCCAATAACACAAACTGCACGAACAACAACTGACCCAGGGTATACAGAACTCTAGACGAATAGAATAGTATTGTTTCAAAACTGCAACATGATTTTTTTTTTTAAATGAATTCAGACAGTATCAATAAAAAGAAAATGGCATCATTTGTTATAAACAATTGAGAGAACTTAAAAGCATTCGAGTTTTTGTTTCTGGCTTCAACAAAAGTTTTCTATGCTGACTCAACCGAGTCTGCTAGACAGTGAAGGTTGTAATCTTAAAATGATAATCAAAATAATAATAATAATAATAATAATAATAATAATAACAAACTGAGCTTGCAGGTCAGGATATACGTCATGATTCTTAATCTGAGGCTTCCTCCTCTCTTTATGATAGCGTTGTTATTGTTCAGCAGATACACCCCCCCGAAAACGGAGTATGGCTGCCTACATGGCGGGGGTAAAAACGGTCATACTCGTAACAGCCCACTCGTGTACATGTATACGAGTGAGCGTGGGAGTTGCAGCCCACGGACGAAGAAGCAGAAGAAGAAGAAGTTCAGCAGATGCCAAGTACACCTCCTTTCTAAAATTATACATATATAAAATAAAATAAAATAAAATAAAAATGAATTTCAAAAAGTACAGAAATTTGGAAGTTGTGCCGCACTGATTTCGTTACAGCCAGGTTTAGCAGTCAAGGGGTTAAAGAAGGCTTACACTCTACGTTGGGTGGTGGCGGAGTCACTGTGAGGTCCACAGTGGATCGTACACGACAGGATAGAACTGCCCTTCCATCTGGCTTCCCTGGAACACACAGAGAGACATGGGCAATCCACGCACACACAGAGAGACAGACAGACAGACAGACAGACACACAGACAGAGAGAGACAGACAGATACACAGAGAGAGACAGACAGATACACACAGACAGAGAGACACAGACACACAGAGAGACACAAACACACACAGAGGCAACACACAGACACACATAGACACACAAACACACAGACACACAAGCACACAGACACAGACAGACACACACACACACACACACACACACACACACACACACACACACACACACACACACACACAAACACACGCACACACACACACAAACACACACATACACACATACACACAAACACACACACACACACACACACACACACACACACACACACACACACACACACACACTAGCACGCGCGAACTCTCACACAAACCGTCACACACACACACACACACACACACACACACACACACACACAACACACACACTCACTCACACACATACACACACACATGACATTAGAAATGGACACACACACACACACACACACACACACACACACACACACACACACACACACACACACACACACAGAGGAAAAGATAGATGGAGAGAGAGGGGAGAGAAAGAGACAGAAGGAAAGAAAGAAACAGAGAAAAAGAGACAGAGGCAGACAGAGAGACAGACAGAGAGACGGACAGAGACAGAGAAATTCAGGAGAGAGAGAGAGAGAGAGAGAGAGAGAGAGAGTATAACATGTCCAAGTAATATAAATGGATAACGTTGAGCCCAA
>NC_134909.1:10024286-10029286 GCF_041734735.1 Babylonia areolata | reverse complement strand
ATGGCGGTGGGTAGGTTAGGGAGGTAGGGTGTTGGTAGGTTAGGGTAAGGTTAGAGAGGTAGTTTGCTGGTAGGTTAGGGTAAGGTTAGAGAGGTAGTGGTGGGTAGGTTAGGGTAAGGTTAGAGAGGTAGGGTGGGTAGGTTAGGGTAAGGTTAGAGAGGTAGGGTGTGGGTAGGTTAGGGTAAGGTTAGAGAGGTAGGGTGTGGGTAGGTTAGGGTAAGGTTAGAGAGGTAGTGTGTGGGTAGGTTAGGGTAAGGTTAGAGAGGTAGTTTGTTGGTAGGTTAGGGTAAGGTTAGAGAGGTAGGATGTGGGTAGGTTAGGGTAAGGTTAGAGAGGTAGTGGTGGAAAGGTTAGGGTAAGGTTACAGAGGTAAGTTGGGTAGGTTTGGGTAAGGTTAGAGAAGTAGGATGTTGGTAGGTTAGGGTAAGGTTAGAGGGGTAGTTTGTTGGTAGGTTAGGGTAAGGTTAGAGGGGTAGTTTGTTGGTAGGTTAGGGTAAGGTTAGAGAAGTAGGATGTTGGTAGGTTAGGGTAAGGTTAGAGGGGTAGTGAATGGTAGGTTGGGGTAAGGTTAGAGGGGTAGTTTGTTGGTAGGTTAGGGTAAGGTTAGAGAGATAGTGGTGGACATGTTAGAGCAAGGTTAGAGAGGTACGGTGGATAGGTTAGGGTAAGGTTAAAGTGGTAGTTTGTTGGTAGGTTAGGGTAAGGTAAGAGAGGTAGTTTGTTGGTAGGTTAGGGTAAGGTAAGAGAGGTAGGGTGTGGGTAGGTTAGGGTAAGGTTAGAGAGGCAGTGGTGGGTAGGTTAGGATAAGGTTAGAGAGGTAGGGTGGGTATGTTAGGGAGGTAGGGTATTGGTACGTTAGGGTAAGGTTAGATAGGTAGTGGTGGGTAGATTAGGGTAAGGTTAGACAGGCAGTGGTTGGTAGGTTAAGGTAAGGTTAGAGAGGTAGGGTGTGGGTAGGTTAGGGTAAGGTTAGAGAGGTACGGTGGGTAGGTTAGGGTAAGGTTAGAGAGGTAGGGTGGGTAGGTTAGGGTAAGGTTAGAGAGGTAGGGTGTGGGTAGGTTAGGGTAAGGTTAGATAGGTAGGGTGGGTAGGTTAGGGTAAGGTTAGATAGGTAGGGTGGGTAGGTTAGGGTAAGGTTAGATAGGGTGGGTAGGTTAGGGTAAGGTTAGAGAGGTAGTGGTGGAAAGGTTAGGGTAAGGTTAGAGAGGTAGGTTGTTGGTAGGTTAGGGTAAGGTTACAGAGGTAGTTTGTTGGTAGGTTAGGGTAAGGTTAGAGAGGTAGTTTGTTGGTAGGTTAGGGTAACGTAAGAGAGGTAGGGTGGATAGGTTAGTGTAAGGTAAGAGATGTAGTGATTGGTAGGTTAGGGTAAGGTTAGAGAGATAGTGGTGGACATGTTAGAGCAAGGTTAGAGAGGTACGGTGGATAGGTTAGGGTAAGGTTAAAGTGGTAGTTTGTTGGTAGGTTAGGGTAAGGTAAGAGAGGTAGTTTGTTGGTAGGTTAGGGTAAGGTAAGAGAGGTAGGGTGTGGGTAGGTTAGGGTAAGGTTAGAGAGGCAGTGGTGGGTAGGTTAGGGTAAGGTTAGAGAGGTAGGGTAGGTATGTTAGGGAGGTAGGGTATTGGTACGTTAGGGTAAGGTTAGATAGGTAGTAGTGGGTAGATTAGGGTAAGGTTAGACAGGCAGTGGTTGGTAGGTTAAGGTAAGGTTAGAGAGATAGGGTGTGGGTAGGTTAGGGTAAGGTTAGAGAAGTAGGATGTTGGTAGGTTAGGGTAAGGTTAGAGAGATAGTGGTGGACATGTTAGAGTAAGGTTAGAGAGGTACGGTGGATAGGTTAGGGTAAGGTTAAAGTGGTAGTTTGTTGGTAGGTTAGGGTAAGGTAAGAGAGGTAGTTTGTTGGTAGGTTAGGGTAAGGTTAGAGAGGTAGGGTGTGGGTAGGTTAGGGTAAGGTTAGAGAGGTAGGGTGTGGGTAGGTTAGGGTAAAGTTAGAAAGGTAGGGTGGGTATGTTAGGGAGGTGGGTATTGGTAGGTTAGGGTAAGGTTAGAGAGGTAGTGGTGGAATGGTTAAGGTAAGGTTAGAGATGTAAGGTGGGTAGGTTAGTATAAGGTTACGTTGGAAAGGGTACCTGTGGTAGAAAGGGTCGGGTAGGTAGTGTGAGAGAAAAAAAACGGGTAGGATCTCTGAGGAAGTTTGGGGAGGTAGGGTGCGGATAGGTCAGGCTGAAAATAGGTAGGTTAGGTGTGGGTATTTCACGTAAAAGGATTAGGTAGTTAACGAGTCTGAAGCTGTGGAGACGGTTAATTAGGTGAGGGGCGGGTTGGTGTGTCGTATGAGGTTAGGTAGGCAGAGTGTGGGTAGGTTAGACAGGGTACGATTATCTAGGTAAAGGGTGGGTGGGTGTATTGTGGGTGGTTAGGTAGGTAGGTTGTGGATAGGTTACGTTAAGGCAAGGGAGGTAGGGGGCGGGTAGGCTTCAATGAGGTAAAATAGGTAAGGGTAGATCGGGAGAAAACAGGTAGGGTTTTGGGTGTTTTTTTTACGGGGGAGGTTATGTAGGTAGTGTACGCACAGGTATGAAAGGAGAAGCTTTGATATGATACGGTTAGGTAAACATGTGTGTCTTAGGTGTTTTTTTGTTTGTTTGTTTTATTTTTTTTTTTTTAGATTGGTCGGATGAGGTAGCTAGGTACATAGTGGACGAGGCAAATTAAGTAGGAGATGCTCAGGTAGGAAGCGAGGGGGGGGAGGTAAGGTGGGGTAAAGCCAGGTACGTATGAAAGGGGTATGTGTTGGTGGCAGGGTGGATATCGAGTAGGTAGAAAGAGGTAGGTAGCTGACGGGCTGATGGGGGATGTATGTGTAGGCTAGGTATAAATCGACTAGGTAGCGTGGCGTCGGGTACTACCTACCTAGGGAGAGCAGGTAGAATGAATGCAGGTAGTCTGAGGATGACAAGCCATCGGATCCCACGAAGATGATGAATGGTGAATGATATGGATACCTATACAGCGCCTGTCCTCGGTCGGATACCAAGCTCTAAGCGCTTAACAAACACAGAGTCATTTGCACAACAAACTGACGGCTGCCATCATCATTCATTTCCTGTGTCATTCAATCAGATTTCAAGCACAGGCACTAACACACTGAGACAGACATGTAACATTTTACGTGTATGACCGTTCTGTTTATTTACCCCGCCATGTAGGTAGCATTACTCCGTTTTCGGGGTTGTGCATGCTGAGTATGTTATTGTTTCCATAACCCACAGAATGCTGACATGAATTACAGGATCTTTAACGTGCGTATTGGATCTGTTGCGTGCGTCTACACACGTATAGACACTAACAGGTTTGCCCTTTACCCATTACCCACCAGGTGCCCTTAGCGACCTCCCGGAGGGTCACTGCCTTGTCGTGGTCGGGAGGCCTAGTGGCCAGTGATCGAGCGAGGTATGTCGGCGGCGGCATCAGTGCTTCTGAGGGTTTACTGCTCTAGTTCCAGGTCTTAACTCATTCAGTACGGCCAGTCCTCTCTTCTCCTCTACACAGACCCATCGGATGTCCAGTGGGTGTCTCAATGATCCAACCTTTAGCTTCCGTCGTCAGAACTGTTGTATTCTTTGTCAACATTCACCTCTTCAGTGCAAGAGCCTTCCGCTTGCAATATTTTGATGATGGTTATTGGGGTGAAACGCTGTTAACGTCGTCTCTTTCGCCGTTCGTATGGAGAGAGTTAATTGACAACCTACATAGCCATTGTAGCTGTTCAGGCTGAATACGTGGTGGTTTTTGAACTGATGCCCCTGATAGGGCTTCCCATGCCGAACAGTCGTGAGTGAGGCCCAAACTAAAAGTGACCCACTGTCCCTTTCGCTATTCTCTCTTCTTTTTACCGCCTCTTTTCTGTCTTCAGCTCCCCATCAAGCCTTCTTTTCCATATTCTTTTTTTCTCTGCGGCCTTCTTCAGACCCGCCGTGTTTGCCGTGCGGCGCGACCTGTGATGGAGGGGAATGAGATTCTAGGGATTGAGACAGCACGCTGCTCTCAACACATCCCTTTGGCTCGGACCTCTCCTAAGACAGGCGGCACACATTGGCCCGTGTGTGTCAATCGGCTACCCCTTCGTGGGGCTGGGTCAAGACTGGCAGTTTGGAGGCTAACTGAGATAACCCCCGCAGTGCTCAGTTCTCTGTCCCCGGGAGCTGGGCATGGTCGGGGGGAACAGGTTAGAGCTATACTGTTGGTCGTATGTCCCTCCCGAAATCTGGAAGGGTTCAAGCTGGTGTTCCCTTGACCCTGGCCCCTAAGTTGGACCCCATGGTGGAGGGCGCTGATGATGACAAGCCCTTGTCGGCTCTCAGCCCCTTCGCCATCCAGAAAGGCTTCCAATGTTTGGCAGGTGCATTGAAGTCTATCAAGAGGCTGAGGAACGGAACGTTTCTGGTGGAGACGACATCGAAAAGGCAGACACAGCTTCTGCTTAGAGCGGTTACTTTTGTGGATAGGGCGGTGAAGGTTTCCCCTCACAAAGGACTGAACTGTTCGAAGGGGGTCATCAGATGCCCCGAGTTGAGAGGAGTGTCTGAGGCAGAGATCAAGAGCGAGCTGTCCTCTCAGGGAGTGACTGATGTTTACAGGGTGACAGTAAGGAAGGGGTCATACAGAGTCCCGACCAACACATTCTTCCTCACCTTCTGCTGCCCGAACGTCCCCAAGAACATAAGAGTTGGGTACAACACCGTCTCAAAGCAGCCTCCTCAAAATGAAGCTATGAGACTGATCCTTGGAACAACAAAAGACACGCCTACGGAACCCATGCGATACCTGCTTGACCTTCCTTCAGTGCAGGCCAAAAAACAAGTTAGAACAGGTTAAGACCTACTTCAGAGCATTAGAAAACCCTCAAAATCCACTGCATGATGCAGTCAAGGAACCAAAAGGCGGCCGTCTAGGACGAGGAAGATCATGGATGGGGCAAACAGAAGACACAATCCAGCTGGTATGCC
>NC_134909.1:10019286-10021786 GCF_041734735.1 Babylonia areolata | reverse complement strand
GTAAGTAATTAGGTACCTACGTACAGTGATACATACATATATAATTAGGTACGTACATATCTACACAATTTCTAGCTACCTACCTACCTGCCTGCCTACCTACGTACCTGCAAGTATACCTGCCAGCATACCTGCCAGCATACACACATACATACATACATATATGCATGCATACACACATACATACATACATATTTACACACGCACACACACACACACACAGTCATGGTGATTCTTACTGTGTGTTGTTGGTTGTCATGGTGATTCTTATTGTGTGTTGTTGTTGGTTGTCATGGTGATTTTTATTGTGTGTTGTTGTTGGTTGTCATGGTGATTTTTATTGTGTGTTGTTGTTGGTTGTCATGGTGATTTTTATTGTGTGTTGTTGTTGGTTGTCATGGTGATTTTTATTGTGTGTTGTTGTTGGTTGTCATGGTCGTTCTTATTGTGTGTTGTTGTTGGTTGTCATGGTGATTTTTATTGTGTGTTGTTGTTGGTTGTCATGGTCGTTCTTATTGTGTGTTGTTGTTGGTTGTCATGGTCATTCTTATTGTGTGTTGTTGTTGGTTGTCATGGTCATTCTTATTGTGTGTTGTTGTTGGTTGTCATGGTGATTTTTATTGTGTGTTGTTGTTGGTTGTCATGGTGATTTTTATTGTGTGTTGTTGTTGGTTGTCATGGTCATTCTTATTGTGTGTTGTTGTTGGTTGTCATGGTCATTCTTATTGTGTGTTGTTGTTGGTTGTCATGGTCATTCTTATTGTGTGTTGTTGTTGGTTGTCATGGTGATTTTTATTGTGTGTTGTTGTTGGTTGTCATGGTCGTTCTTATTGTGTGTTGTTGTTGGTTGTCATGGTCATTCTTATTGTGTGTTGTTGTTGGTTGTCATGGTGATTTTTATTGTGTGTTGTTGTTGGTTGTCATGGTCGTTCTTATTGTGTGTTGTTGTTGGTTGTCATGGTGATTTTTATTGTGTGTTGTTGTTGGTTGTCATGGTGATTTTTATTGTGTGTTGTTGTTGGTTGTCATGGTCGTTCTTATTGTGTGTTGGTGGTGGTGGTCATGGTGATCCTTACTGTGTGTTGTTGTTGGTTGTCATGGTGATTACCATTCCCTACATACGTCTTATTGTCCTTCACGTCCTTCTGTTGTTGTTGTTTTTTGTTGTTGTTTTTCTATGAGTGCATAGCATGAATACGCACATGCTCTCCCATACTAGCACTAACTAACACCTCTATTCAAGCAAATGGTACGTATCCTGTTTAATACAAAATAATAAGATGGTTTTGTCGTGTGCCTGTGTGCTGAAACGTTTTACCTGATGACCTTGAGAACCGCAATGACCTTGAGAACCGCAACCAGGCCAGTGATGATTTGAGTAGTTGTAGTTCGCGATGTTAACGTACTGATACTAGAGCTTTATGAAGTCTCCTCGTGATTTTTTTTTTTTTTTTTTTTTTTTTTTTTTTACCCCAAGTGATTTGACAGGTCCAGCAGTCTAGCTGATAACACGTACAAACCAAGCATTGCGACTGGAATTTGAGAAGGGAAAGAACTCCGTTTCTGTATTATGGGTCATATTGACACGGTTAATTCCCTTGTTTCCCTTCTCTTGGGAAACACCAGGACTTTGAAGGTGAAATAAATAAATAGATAGATAACCTACTAAGTAAATGAATAATCAAATGATTGAATAAATGAATGAATGAATGAATGAACGAACAAATGATCTCTCTCTCTCTCTCTCTCTCTCTCTCTCTCTCTCTTGGAATCCTTTCGTTTAAGAGTATATTTGAGACGGAAAAATATATTTCAGTTCTAAACAATAAATGGCACAGACTTAATTAGTCTTGCTCGGCTCAGGCTAAGGGTATTGGGGCTGAATGCCAATAAAAAAAAATGGTACTCCACTGCCACATCCATTCGACCCCCATGCCCTATGTGTGGGGCGCAGACAGAAGACGAAATTCATTTTCTTTTTGTGTGTAACGCCTACAGTGATATCCGTAAAAAATGTGAAGTTTTTAAAGAAAGTGTTTCAGTTGAAAGGGACATCATCCATCTCCTTTTGTCAGATAATGTAAAGATAACTTGCTAAATTTATCGCCCTTGCTTGGCACTTTCGTAGCAAGAATTGCTCTGACTTGTAAATGCATACACAACAAAAGAATTGCAGTCTCGGAAGTTAAAAAAAAAAATCATACTACAGCTTTAACTGTCATAGCGTTTAGGTTGGATGGTCGATTCAAAGAAGCCGACATTTGTATCGTTTTTTAATATGCACGGAGAAAGTGCAATTTAACTGAATATGTATAGGTTTACTTTTCTTTTTTCATACTTTTCTTTTAGGGTGATCACGCCGTGAGTTTGTCGAACGTGGGTATAGCCGTTTTCGACATAAGTGTTTTCTATTGTCTTGCAGCAAGTTTGTTGCTGCGACTTTGACACATATATTCATGCTGTTTGGTTTGTTTTTATGGGTTAAACGATTATTCTGATG
>NC_134909.1:10005420-10010420 GCF_041734735.1 Babylonia areolata | reverse complement strand
GACAGAGAGAGCAGTAGCATTGTGACAGACAGGACTGACAGGGGAAAGACGGATAGTACTTAGTGAGTGGTTGGGTGGGGAGGAGGGTTGGGGTGAGGGGAGGGGGGTGTAAGTAAAACAGTGCCTCCCTTCCCCCCCCCCCCCCCCCCCTCACCACCCACTTTCTCTACCCTCCTCTCTAACACCCCCACCCCCCACCCCCAACCCCACTTCCGCTTCCGAACTCCCTCTCTGCTCTCTCCGTCCCTTCCACACACACACACACACATACACACCACACAACACACACACACACACACACATACACACACAGATACACACACACACACACACACACACACACACACACACACACACACCACACACACACTCACACACACACCACACACGCACACCACACACACACACACACACACACACACACACACCACACACACACACACCACACACACACTCACACACACACACACACACACACACACACACACACACACACACACACACACACACACACACACACACCACCTCCTCCTCCTCCTTCTGCTCTCTCCTGAACTCCCATGAATTATTTCTTTCCGATCTTTTCTCTCTCTCTTTTGACTTTTTGGAGGGAGGGAGAGAGAGACCTCTCGCTCTCGGCCCATACATCTTCGGCGGTGGACTTTTCAGCCGTACCATACTGTACTGTACTTTACAGGGTCTGGCCTGTCTGTCTGTCTGTCTGTCTGTCTGTCTCACTGACTGACTGACTGATTGATTGATGGGGAAAGTCTGGGGGTTTTTTTTGTTTTCTTCTTCTTCTTCTTCTTCTTCTTCTTCTGTCTCTCTCTTTCCATTGCCAAGATAGTACGGTGCTTGCTATATAGGCAAAGTTGCAGTCTGTTGTTGCGGTGTTACACCAACTTACCTACCCCCGCCCCTCATATCTCCCCCCCCCCCCCCCCCCCTCCGCCGACCCACCCCCACCCGACCCCTTCACTGGATTTTTACCCCCACCCCCCCCACCCCGCACCCCACTCTTCCAAGGGGGTGTTAGGGAGAGGAGGGGGCGCGAGCGGAGGGGCGGGGGGTGGGGGTGGGGGAGAGAGGAGGGAGTCGTTGTTCTGGGCTTGTGTGAAATTCCGACCATACCCTCCCACCACCACCTACCCCTTCCCCCCACCCACCCACCCCCCTCCCCGAAGTTATTTGTGGCTTATCAAGATCAACCAACTCCCCCCCCTCCTCCTCCCCCCCTCCCGTCGATCCTACCCCTCCCCCTCTCCCCTCCCAACTTCCCCCCTCCGTCCCCCGCATCTCCCCCCCCCCCCCCAAGCCCCTCTTTTCCCAAGTTGGAAATTATCTCCATTCCTAATAGTAAAGAGTGCTAGTGGTGACTCTCTCCATTCACGAGGTACACAACTTCAAATCAGTGCTGCTTACGCCACCGATTCAGCTAGCACACAGGTAAATAAAAAGGTACATCGGGACAAACCCAGACACTTCCTCGAAAAAAAGGAAGCGCCGGGCCTGTCCTTATACCGATCATTTGACATGTGCACACAGCAGCAAAGACCGAAGAAATGTGCAAACACAAAATTAGCTTTTACTCAAAACTGGCATAGCCTCTTTAATCCTGAACTAGCCACACAGAACACATAGTTTATCTCCATTCCAATTTTATCAACAAAACGAAAGATGACGTTCTGGACCAGCCTTCACTGATAAACGGATGAGCCGATTATGAAATAATGTTTCCGTGTGTACCGTGCACTTAGCGTACGTCACGTCAAAGAGCCCACGGCAACAAAAAAGAGTTGTCCCTGGCTGAGATCTTTAGAAAAATCGAGATTCGGTCCTTAGCCAGACACCCCTCGATATATGATGATGATTATGATGGTAATAATAATAATGATGATGATGATGATGATAGGGTTGTAGGGACAGGATGGGGGTAGGACTACATCCAAAGGACGCATGAACAAAGAACTATTAACAAGAAAGATATCAACGAGAGAGAGAGGAGGGGGGAAGAGAGAGGGGGAGAGAGAAGAGAGAGAGAGGGGGGAGAGGGAGAGAGAGAGAAAGGGGGGGAAGAGAGGGGGGAGAGAGAGAGGAGAAAGAGGGAGAGAGAGGGAGAGAGAGGTGGGAGAGAAGAGAGGGGGAGAGAGAGGGGGGAGAGAGGGAGAGAGAGGAGAAAGAGGGAGAGAGAGGGAGAGAGAGGTGGGAGAGAAGAGAGAGAGGGGGAGAGAGAGGGGGGGAGAGAGAGAGGGAGAGAGAGGGAAGAGGAGAGAGGGGGAGAGAGAGGGGGAGAGAGAGGGGGAGAGAGAGAGGGGGGAGAGGAAAGAGGGGAGAGAGAGAGGGGGGAGAGAAAGAGGGGAGAGAGAGGGAGAGAGAGAGGGAGAGAGAGGGGGAGAGAGAGAGGGGGGAAGAGGGAGAGAGAGGAGAGAGAGAGGGGGGGGGAGACAGAGAGAGGAGAGAGAGAGAGAGAAGTGTTGTTGCACTGTTGTGACACATTCTCTCCAGGGAGACCAACCATGAGTGCGCATAGGGAAATATGTTGTAGAGGGGAAAAGAAAAACAAGAATAAAAAAACAACAAAACAAAACAGTAATACAATATAATGATTTCACAATGTAAAAAAAAAAAAAGAAAAAAAAAAAAAAAGGAAAACAAAAACATATAAATGCTTGCTTTATTTACTCTGAGGCTCAGTATTTACTCTTTTTTTTTAAACTTTCTTTCATAAGAAGAAGGAGGAGGAGAAGGAGAAGAATGAGGAGAAGAAGAAGTAGAAGAAGGAGGAGGAGAAGAAGGAGGAGGAGGAGAAGAAGTAGAAGAAGTAGGAGAAGGAGAAGAAGGAGAAGAAGAAGGGGGAGGAGAAGAAGAAGAAGGAGGAGAAGAAGAAGAAGTAGAAGAAGAAGAAGGAGGAGAAGAAGGAGGAGGAGGAGAAGAAGTAGAAGAAGAAGGAGGAGGAGAAGGAGGAGGAGAAGTAGAAGAAGAAGGAGGAGGAGGAGCAGAAGGAGAAGAAGGAGGAGAAGAAGAAGAAGTAGAAGAAGAAGGAGGAGGAGGAGCAGAAGGAGAAGAAGGAGGAGGAGAAGAAGAAGTAGAAGAAGTAGGAGAAGGAGAAGAAGGAGAAGAAGAAGGGGGAGGAGAAGAAGAAGAGCATTAACAAGAAAAGAAGAAGAAGAAAGAAAAAAAAAAAAAAAGAATATTCACAACAAACTAGTAGCAGCAGTGTATTTTCGTGAGGCTTCGATTGAATAATACAAGTAAAATAATAAAAACAAATAAATGTAAAAAAATAAATAAATAAATAAAATAATAAAAATTAAAAAAATCTCTGTGTGTTGTCTTTGGAACAGAAAAAAAAGAAGACTTGTGCACTCAAAAAAACTTTTTCAAGCACAACTGTTATTCCCTCTCCCCCTCCCCGACACCTCCCTCTCCCCGACCCCTCCCTCCTTCAATACCATCCCTCCCCTCCCCCCCCCCCCAGCCCCACCCCCACCCCCACCCCCACCTCCCACATGTTCCTTTATTATTTCCACAGCATGTTTCGTCAGTCCAACTACACAAGCACGCACAACTCTTAATTTGTCCCCGTTCCCCCCCCCCCCCCCCCCCCCCCCCCACCGCCCCCGCCCCCTTCCCCTCCCGTGTTCTTTTTGTTACTTCCCTTACATTTCCGATCTAACTTTTTCTTCTTCTCCTTCTTCTTCTCCTATTTTCCTCTGTTTTTTTTATTTTTTTATTTCTCTGGACACACACACACACACACACCACACACACACACACACACACACACACACACGCACACACACACACACACCACGCACACACGCACACACGCACGCACGCACGCACGAGTGAAAGAAAACCTCCCCACACAAGAGTTGTTGAAGTCGAGGTTCTTGGTATAGTCGTCCAAGAGCGAGAGAGATAAACCCGTTTCTTCCTCTTCTTCTTCTTTTCCTCTCCTCCTCCTCCTCCTTCTTTTCCTCCTCCTTCTCCTCCTCCTTCTTCTTCTTCTTTTCCTCCTCCTCCTCCTCCTTCTTCTTCTTCTTCTTCTTTTCTTCCTCCTCCTTCTCCTTCTTCTTTTCCTCCTCCTCCTCCTTCTCCTCCTTCTTCTTCTTCTTCTTTTCCTCCTCCTTCTCCTCCTTCTTCTTTTCCTCCTCCTCCTCCTTCTTCTTTTCCTCCTCTTCCTCCTCCTTCTTCTTCTTGACGGGCGCAACAGCCGAGTGGTTAAAGCGTTGGACTATCAATCTGAGGGTCCCGGGTTCGAATCTCGGTGACGGCGCTTGGTGGGTAAAGGGTGGAGGTTTTTTTCCGATCTCCCAGGTCAACATATGTGCAGACCTGCTTTGTGCCTGAACCCCCTTCGTGTGTATACGCAGGCAGAAGATTGAATGCGCACGTTAAAGATCCTGTAATCCATGTCAGCGTTCGGTGGGTTTTGGAAACAAGAACATATCCAGCATGCACACCCCCGAAAACGGAGCGTGGCTGCCTACATGGCGGGGTAAAAATACAACAACAAAAACAAACAACAACAAAAAATCAGGTAAACACGTAAAATGTTACATGTCTGTCCGAGAGTGTATGTGTGCGTGCCTGAAATCTGATTGAATTACACAGGAAACGAATGATGAGCGCCCAGTGGCAGCAATTAATCGACTGTACCCTGGCAGGCAGCCTGTTGTGTAAATGACCCCGTGTTTGTAAAGCGCTTAGAGCTTGGTCTCCGACCGAGGATAGGCGCTATATAAGTATCCATATCAATCAATCATTCTTCTGCTTCTTCTTCTTCTTCTTCTCCTCCTTCTTCTCCTCCTTCTCCTCCTTCTACTCATCATTCTTCTTCTTCTTCTCCTTCTTCTTCTCCTCCTCCTCCACCGTCTTTTCATTCTTCTTCTACTTCTTCTCCTTCTCCTCCTCCTTCTCATTCATCTTCTTCTTCTTCTCCTTCTCCTCCTTCTTCTTCTCATTCTTCTTCTCCTCCTCCTTCTTCTTCTCCTTCT
>NC_134909.1:9962920-9977920 GCF_041734735.1 Babylonia areolata | reverse complement strand
GGGTGTTTGTGTGTGTGTGTGTGTGTGTGTGTGTGTGTGTGTGTGTGTGTGTGTGTGTGTTCCTCGTTTTCTCTCCCTCTCTGCCGTCTTCCTCTCTCCAATCCCCCCCCCCCCCCACCCCACCCCACCCCCCGCCTCTTTCCCCGTATCCTCTTTACGACTACTACAATTATTATTATCATTACTACTACTGTTTCTACTTCTAGCACTACTACTGCTATGTTGTTTGCTTATCAAGAGTAAGCTTACAAAACGAAAGGTTCCATGCTGATGGGATTGTGATAGTGTTTCATGGGAAACACACACACACACACACACACACACTCACACACACACACACACACACACACACACACTCATACACACACACACACACACACACACACACACACACACACATGGACACCGGACACAAAAATACAAATCTGGTCAATCTGCCAACTATCATCCGTTTTGATTAATTTCAAAATATAAAAAATTGGACGATTAAAATAATAGATAGATGAATAAATAGATAAAGACATGCAGATAGATAGAAAGATAGACACACAGACATTCAGACATACATACAGACAGACAGACAGATAGATAGATAGATAGATAGATAGGTACCTAATAGGTCCTGCATCCTGCATCGTATTTATATCAAAAGCCTAGCGCATCATGGGTTAACCACATTAACACCCCACCACCCCACCCCAGCCCCCCACCCCACTACCCCCCGCCCTCCTTCCGCAAACCCTCAAGGTCTATTTTTTAAAACAAACTAATGATCCAAGCGCGACGCAGCTAAGCTTAAGTCAATAGCGTGTGAAAGCCTAATTTGAATCTGTTTATCATCAAGTCGTTGTCAGCAAATTTCGCTTATATTGGTTTCAACTATTTCCCCAGAAGAAAGTGCACCGTTTGTCACTGAACTTGATGATGCAAAAGGAAGATCTAATTAAACTTTTGAACGTTCTCACTGAAGTCTCATGATAGAATATTTCAAAGTGGGGAATATGGCGCCACTTCCGTCGAGCTGGTGCAAAAACTACTGTGTGCTGTTGTTCGTTTAAAAAAAAAAAGCAAGAAAAAAATTCACGCTGTTGATTTGACTCCCCCAAATCTCCTCTTAAACTGACAACGTTCTTTGGCTTTCAGTCTGCTGTTTTAGTTACTAAAAAAAACAAAAAACAAAAAAAACGTGTATTCCCTGAAGACTTAAATGATCTTGATGTAAGTGGATGTCCTCTAACACGATGAAAAATATAACAGTGAGCTTACAAGCTTCATTGGGCTTGATGGGCTACATTGTAATATCTCAAACGTAATACCTAAGCTTACCACCCATGACCAATTTGCGACAAAAAAAATGGAATGCTCCAATCAGTGGTACCACTTGGAAGAGTTCATTTATAAAGCGGCAGAGAGACTGTCAACGCGTCAAAAGAATCACGTGTTATAATCAATCAGCATGTCTTCGCATGACTGTGTGTGAGAAGCTTATGTTCTGGAAACTAAAGGAAAAAAAAAACAAACAAAAAAACCCACCCATCCCAGCTATTTCCCGGAGCAAGGGAAAAGAGGTTTGCTGTTTCTACGTGGAG
The DNA here is from genome assembly GCF_041734735.1 of Babylonia areolata. Lineage (NCBI taxonomy): Eukaryota > Metazoa > Mollusca > Gastropoda > Neogastropoda > Buccinidae > Babylonia > Babylonia areolata. The sequence goes on along the minus strand of NC_134909.1, from coordinate 9,976,331 downwards.
AATTAATGGGGGAAGAAAAAAGGTTTGATCCTAGATGAATTATTGATTGGAAGGTTAGAACGTTGGCTTTTCTATCAAACTTACACCAAAATAACCGACAGCGCGGGAGCAGTAACAGCATTTTACGTTGATAAGATCAGAGCAGGCCTATGTTGGGGGTAGAATTCTGTTCAGAAAGCTGTCGGAACTTCGATCTTTTTTTTTTAGTAGTAGATCAACGCCATTTATAGATCAATGCTCAGTGGCCCGTACGTAAAGGGTGTTGTTGCAGGGATGCCTGTCTGTGCTTTGATGGAATTAGAATGCCAAGTACGTCTATTTTTTATGAAGAAAGTAGGCTATTCAACGGGGTGTTCCAGTTTGCTCTCTCTCTCTCTCTCTCTCTCTCTCTCTCGCTCGCTCTCTCTCTCTCTCTCTCTCTCTCTCTCTCTCTCTCTCTCTCTCCTAGGATTAAAACTTGGAAAGTGCTTCATGTGTTATTTGACTGCTTATTTCAGCGCGCTCAAAAAAAGGGAAAGCCATTTTTCCTCCTCATTCCGAGACTCTAAAAAAGGGCCCATAAACACAAATATTCCTCCAAAGTATTAGGTAGATTCCGTGTTCTTATTTCTTATTTTAGTACGTTCAACTAGTCTGTGATTATTTATATCAAGCTTTATGTAGAAAGGTAGTTCTTGGAGTTTAAAAGCAGAAGCCTGCACTATCAGCTTTCTTGCCCGTAAATATAGATCTAGCGAGCACCGTTTTCGCACGGAAACAATGTTGATAGATCCATTTATCTTTTCCTTTGTTGGCTGCGACCCCCACTGTCACTCGTATGTACACGAGTTGGCTTTTATGTGTATGACCATTTTTTATCCCCGTCATGTAGGCAGCCATACTCAGTTTTCGTGAGGCTAGGGGGGGGGGGGGGGTCATGCCGGGTACGATCTTGTTTCTATAATTCACCGAAATGCTGCCATGGGTTTGGGTATCTTTAACGTTCGTATTTGATACACACGAAGGAGTTCACGCACTATCAGATCTGCAGATCTGTTGACCTGGGAGATGGGAGGGGGGGGGGGGGGGGGGGGATCTCCACCCTTTACCCACCAGGCGCCGTGACCGAGATTCGAACCTGCGACCCTCCAGATTGACAGTCCAACGCTTTGATTAACCACTCGGCTGCTGCGCCCGCCAGATCTATTTCTAGTGTGGCTCTGATAATAAAACCCCCGATCCTCATGCGATTTCTCACATCTGTTAAATTACTGGTTTTTGATTCGGTGGAGGGGGAGGGGGGGGGGGGCAAATAGATTCGCGAGGGGGAAAAAAACACCAAAACCAACAAAACAAACAAAAAACTTTAAACAGTCGCAAGGTGTCCATCAGGATCAGATATTATTAACTCTTTCGGGGGTAAATATTTTGGCAGCAGTAAATAAAAGAAAGGAACAGATTTTTTTAACATAAAAAAAGAAGAAGAAAGAATCAGAGATACATTTTCTGGCCCATTATCGGAAGAAGAAAAAAACTAAAAAAAAAAAAACCTGACAAGAGAGGAACTGTAATGGAACCTGTATTTTCTCCTTGCACCCATCCATCCATCCATCCACCCATCCATCCACCCATCCATCCATCCATCCACCCATCCATCCACCCATCCATCCATCCTCCCATCCATCCATCCACCCATCCATCCATCCATCCATCCATCCTCCCATCCATCCATCCATCCACCCATCCATCCATCCACCCATCCATCCACCCATCCATCCATCCACCCATCCATCCATCCACCCATCCATCCATCCATCCATCCACCCATCCATCCACCCATCCATCCATCCATCCATCCATCCACCCATCCATCCACCCATCCATCCTCCCATCCATCCATCCATCCACCCATCCATCCATCCATCCACCCATCCATCCATCCATCCACCCATCCATCCATCCTCCCATCCATCCACCCTGCGCCTTTCCGCGTGACTCAGCAGGGCTACAACCCCAAAGCGCGAACTTTTCGGAGTTTTTTTTCCCCCCCACCAAATAGCGCTTATGCGCAAAACAGTAGCTGAAAGGCGTGCTCTTTTAGGTAGCTTAAAAGCGGCGAGGTCTTAAAGTCCCCAGACGCGCGAGTGTTTTTATCCTAGCGGTGACAATGTTAACAACAATGATTTTACCGTTTACATTTTTGTATTCTATGTCTATGCCGATAAAATGGTAAAACAAGCCCAAAAGCGCTGACTTCTATTGATGTTTCCCAATAGTAAGTACTTGCTCAAACGCGGCAGCTCAAAAGTGCGCCTTGAAATAGCGCAAAGCGAGGAATGCTTTTTAAAAAAAAATAAAATAAATATATAAAAAATTTAAAAAAAAAAAAAAAGTAAGTAAAAGAAAAGAAAAAAGAGTATATCTGGTTCTAGCGGGGGCAATGATAGCAACGATTTTACAATGCACCATATGGTTGTATTCTAGGTGTTTGTACGGATACAAGGTAAAATAATCATCATTGCATGCTTTGTTACCAGATTTCCTAACATGATAAATAGATAACATGTCAAAGTCACACACACACACACACACACACACACAAATGCAAGTGCACAGTTCAGTCCCTAATGACCACGTCACCCCAACCGATGTTGATATCTCTGAATGTCTGTCCACAGACGCTACTAATGCACTAGAATGCTCGTGTTTAAGAATGCCTGAAACTTCCTGTAGAAACTCGTTTTTACCAGGTGAAATTCTATCGACCCGAAAAAATGGATGCGAAAATCGCACGGAAAGTGCAAGAAAAAAAATCGCATTAACCTTTAAAAAAAAAAAAAAAAATTCTCCTTTCTCTCTCTCTCTCTCTCTCTCTCTCTCTTCCGCTTTTTCTTCTTCTTCTTTTTTTCTTTTTTATCAACCTGTGAATTCATTGACCCAAATTTCGCGTGAATTTCGAACGAACTTTTTCGTTCTTGGGCTGCAACTCAACGTTCTTTCATATGTACACGAGTAGGCTTTTACGTCTGTGACCGTTTTTACCCCGCCATGTAGGCTGCCATACTCTGTTTTCGGGGTTGTGCATGCTGAGTATGTTTTTGTTTCGATAACCCACCGAAGCTGACATGGATTACAGGATCGTTAACGTGCGTATTTGATCTTCTGCTTGGGTATACTCAACGAAGGGGGTTCAGGCACTAGCAGGTCTGGTTTGGTAGAAGAAAACCACTTTGAAAGGTACACAAATACGTAAATACATAGGCATGCATTCAAAGCCTGACTAAGCGCGTTGGGTTATATTATGCTGCTGGTCAGGCATATGCCAAACAGAATCATGGTGTAGCGTATATGGATTTGTTCGAACGCTTTGACGCCTCCTTAATTACGAAACTGAAACTTCGTACTTTAAGAGGAAGGCTGAAAACTAGATCCAACACACACACACACACACACACACACACACAGAGTGGCAACTCTTCACACACATTGCCTCATTGTTCTTTCACTTAGACCCCAATACAGACAGGCCATTGTTGATTGCAGCTTTGCGCCTTTAGTTGTTCTGTAGAGAGGGGTGTGTGTGTGTTTTTGGGGTGTGTGTGTGTGTGTGTGTGGTGGTGGTGGGGGGGGGTGGGGGGGGGAGGAGGGGGACAGTGGTGAGGAGAAAGGGAAATGAATCGATGCACGGAGCTGTTATGTGTGTGTGTGCGTGTGTGTGTGTGTGTGTGTGTGAAGCTGTGGTTTGGTATTTAGAACAAAACACACACACACACACACACACACACACACACACACACACACACACAAATAACAAAACAAAACAAAACCAAACCGAACAGCACAGACCCCCAGTAGTTGGTGATATTTTCATGTGAGCTTCACCGCTTGTTCGTTCAGAGAAAAAAAAAAAGGGATGAAGGTGGTAGTGGGGGGAGAGGGGGGGGGGGGGGGGCTTTTTTTTCCCCAGCACAAGGGGAGACATTGTCTTGTCTTGGGAAGGGAGCTAACTAACTCTATAAAACTTTACACCACCAATATTTATGACACACAGCAACACGTTCACGCTCGCGTGCGCGCTCACATGTTTCATTCACATGCAGACAAGCATTGTCCTTATTATCCTTAATATTATTATTATTATTATTGTGTTGTTGTTGTAATTGCTGTTGACATGATCATTATTCTTGTTATGATCATTTTGCTTTCAGGTCCTAGCCGAGAACAGACGAGGAGGTAAACAACAACAACAACAACATCCCAACAACAACAACAACAACAAAAACTGTCAACGAGCGAAGTGAACTGAACATGCCTTTGTGAAACAAACAGACAAACAAACAAACGACAACAGTACCACCACCACCAACAACAACACCAACAATACAACAATAAAAACAACAAGGAAATCAAAAAACAAACAAACAACAACAACAACAACAGCAACAAGAAACAAAAGGACAACATGGTGAAGATGACCCGACCACACTCGACAACTTCGTGACACCCCAAAGCGCCAACAGTCGTGGTTCCCAGAGGTTGAAAGAAATTAGAGGAGGCTGGTGGTTAGGAAGGAAGAAGGGAAGGAAGAGAAGGAAGGAAGAGGATGCAGAGAAGGAAAGGATTACCGTTGCCATGGACAACGAGGCGAGGCTGTTGGCTGGAGAGAGGATGCCAAGTCGTTGCTGCATTGATGCTCCTTCTGTCTGCAGGTAAGGGGAGAGAGAGAACGAATGAACGAATTGTAATGCCATTAATTGAGAGAGAGAGAGAGAGAGAACGAATGAATGAATGAACGAATTGTAATGCCATTAATTGAAAGAGAGAGAGAAAGAACGAATGAACGAATTGTAATGCCATTAATTGAGAGAGAGAGAGAGAGAGAGAATGAACGAATTGTAATGCCATTAACTGAGAGAGAGAGATAGAAAGAAAGAACGAATGAACGAATTGTAATGCCGTTAATTGAGAGAGAGAGAGAGAATGAACGAATTGTAATGCCATTAACTGAGAGAGAGAGAAAGAAAGAACGAATGAACGAATTGTAATGCCATTAATTGAGAGAGAGAGAGAACGAACGAATTTTTTATTGCCATTAATTGAGAGAGAGAATTAACGAACGAATTTTAATGCCATTAATTGAGAGAGAAATGAACAGACCAATTTTAATGCCATTAATTGAGAGAGAGAATCAGATCAGAGAGAGAATGAACGGATTGTAATGCCATTGAGAGAGATATAGATAGAATGAACAAACGAATGAACGAATTTTTAATGCCATTAATTGAGAGAGAGGGAGAATGAACGAACAAATTTTTATTGCCATTAATTGAAAGAAAATTAGAGAATGAACAAATTTTAATGTCATTAATTGAGAGAGATATAGATAGAATGAAGAAACGAATGAACGAATTTTAATGCCATTAATTGAGGGGGAGAATGAACGAACGAATTTTTATTGCCATTAATTGAGAGAGAGAGAATGAGAGAGAGAATGAACGAATTTTAATGCCATTGATTGAGAGAGATATAGATAGAATGAACAAACGAATGAACGAATTTTAATGCCATTAATTGAGAGGGAGAATGAACGAACGAATTTTTATTGCCATTAATTGAGAGAGAGAATGAGAGAGAGAATGAACGAATTTTAATGCCATTGATTGAGAGAGATATAGATAGAATGAACAAACGAATGAACGAATTTTAATGCCAATAATTGAGAGAGGGGGGGGGGAGAATGAACGAACGAATTTTAATGCCATTAATTGAGAGAGAGAGAGAGAGAGGGGGGGGGGGGGAATGAACGAACGAATTTTTATTGCCATTAATTGAGAGAGAGAATGAACGAATTTTAATGCCATTGATTGAGAGAGAGAATGAGAGAGAGAATGAACGAATTTTAATGCCATTAATTGAGAGAGAGAATGAGAGAGAGAATGAACGAATTTTAATGCCATTAATTGAGAGAGAGAGATGGGGGGGGGGGGGGGAGAATGAACGAACGAATTTTTATTGCCATTAATTGAGAGAGAGAATGAGAGAGAGAATGAACGAATTTAATGCCATTGATTGAGAGAGAGAATGAGAGAGAGAATGAACGAATTTTAATGCCATTAATTGAGAGAGAGAATGAGAGAGAGAATGAACGAATTTTAATGCCATTAATTGAGAGAGAGAGAGAGGGGGGGGGGGAGAATGAACGAACGAATTTTTATTGCCATTAATTGAGAGAGAGAATGAGAGAGAGAATGAACGAATTTTAATGCCATTAATTGAGAGAGAGAGGGGGGGGGGGGAGAATGAACGAACGAATTTTTATTGCCATTAATTGAGAGAGAGAATGAGAGAGATAGAGAAGGAAGGAACGGATTTTAAGGCCATTAACTGAAAGAGATAGAAAGAATGAACGAACGAATTTTAATGCCATTAATTGAGAGAGAGAGTGTGTGTGAGTTTTAATGCCATTAATTAATAGAGAGAGAGAGAATTAATGAATGAACGAATTCTAATGCCATTAAATTAATTAAGCTTGTTCAGCCCATTCAGCAATGCGACACAGCAAACATCAGTAAGCGCGCGACACGATGTCACAGACATAGATGGAGACCATGGCAATATTTTGTTTTGTTTTCAATGTACTACATTGAAGGAAAAAAAAAGAGAGAGAGAGAGAGAGAGAATAGCGAATATTTTTAATCAGATTAGGCCATAATCCCCTTTCGGATAATTATTACGCAGTCGTAAATGTATAATAGTACTTTAAACAAAGTTAGCACAAACAAACGAAACACGCAAAACCATCATAAATTGTACGACAAACAATAGGTTCAGAAGAGATGGGGGGGGGGGGGGGGGGGGGGGGCATACGGATAATTTATTAAAGGCCACTGACCCCCGCCCCCCCCTCACCCCCCCCCCCCCCTCCCGCCCCCACCACCACCACCACCTTTTTTTTTTTTTTTCCTAAGGGGTAGAGAAAGAGATATACGGATAGAAAGGTCACAGACCCCCTTTGATGGAGTAGATAGATACGGATAATTTACTCGTTCAGCCTTAGCCCCTATGAAGGGGTAAACAAACCTCTGTTTCGTCGAATTTGTTTGACTAAATGTGTAGTAGCAGTAGTAGTAGTAGTAACAGCAGTAGTAGTAGTAGTTGTTGTTATTGTTGTTGTAGCAGTAGACAGCGAGATACGAAACCAAACGAAATGAATTGTTTTTAGTTTACAAGGATAACGGAATAAGCATGAGGTTTTGTTTGTTTTTTTTATTTTTGTTTTTTGTTTTGTTTGTTTGTTTTTTTTGTTTTGTTTTTTAAATCCAGCCCTTAGGGGAGAAAGAAAGAAAGAATTTGGGTGGAGAAACAGATAACTGATTGTATTACTGATGAATAGAAACATACTCTATTGAAAAAAAAGTAACAACAATAGTCACTTGACGAAAGAGAATACAAGAAACAGAGAGACTGGATGTGTATAGCAGAAGTGGTCCAGACTACAACCTGTACAAGCCTGGTAAACAGTAATATATATATACACACACACACACACACACACACACACACACACACACACACACACACACACACACAAACACTTAGCTTTGGTTCGATCGATATTGATAATAAAATTCTTAATAGTATTTGTTAAGGACAAAAAAGGAGGAAAACTAAACAATGTAGTCAAAATTTTCCATTATTTTTAGGTCATTAGGAAGCGCGCGCGCGCACACACACACACACACACACACACACACACACACACACACACACACACACACACACCAAAACAAAACAAAAACAAAAAACCCCACCAAGCTTGCATCTACAGATGTTCTAAAGAAATATGTCATCCAGTCTTACGCTTACAGTTGACTTTTCACTATTTTAAAAAAATAAATAGATAAAAAATAAAATAAATATAATCATTTTTGGAAAAGCAGCAAACACCCTAACTAAAAAGGAAGTAGGAAAGTGAGTGGTTTCCCTTTGAAGGTACGTGGAGAGCCAGCTTTCAGCTCCTTCACTGGAAGAAGAGGAGGGGGATTGGGGGGTGTGGTGAGGACCTCCTGCTGCTCTTTGCTGCTACACTCTGTGCACTGCTTCCACAGCCTGTAGTGACCCAGACAGGGGTCCTCGGTATTGATTGGAAACAACGGGCGCAATAGCCGAGTGGTTAAAGCGTTGGGACTTTCAATCTTGGGGGCGTGGGGGGGTCCCCGGGTTCGAATCTCAGTAACGGCGCCTGGTGGGTATAAAGAGTGGAGATTTTTTTTTTTTTTTTCCCCGATCTCCGAGGTGAACATAATTATGTGCAGCCTTTCTTAGTGCCTGAACTCTTTTCGTGTGTATACCGCAAGTAGAAGATTAAATACGCACGTTAAAGATCCTGTAATCCATGTCAGCGTTCGGTGGGTTATGGAAACAAGGATACACCCTACATGCACATGCCCGGAAACGGAGAGTGGCCGCCTACACGGCGGGGGTAAAAACGGTCATACACGTTAAAGCCGACTCATATGTACACGTGTACGAGAGAACGTGGGAGTTGCAGCCCAGGAACGCAGAAGAAGAAGAAGAAGAAGCTGCTGCTGCAATCTGCGTGCTGCTGACAGCCTGGTGTCCCAGACAGGGTCCTCTTGAGGGTATTGATTGGAAATCCTCCTCCACCGTGGGGAACTTCTCTTCTTCTTCGTTCGTGGGCTGCAACTCCCACGTTCACTCGTATGTACACATGTGGGCTTTTACGTGTATGACTATTTTTGTTGTTGTTTGTTTTGTTTTGTTTTTTTACGCCCCGCCATGTATGCAGCCATACTCAGTTTTCGGGGGGGGTGTATGCTCGGTTTGTACTTGTTTCCATAACCCACCGAATGCTGCTGACATGGAGTACAGGATCTTTAACGTGCGTGTTTGATCTTATGTGTGCGAATGCACACGAATGCGCGCGCGCGCGCGCGCGTGTGTGTGTGTGTGTGTGTGTGGTGAAGTAAGGATAACAGAGTCTGTGCACAATTTAAATGTGGAGAGTTGAAGTGTTTGCCACTTTTAAACACATGGATGAAAAAAAAAAAAAAAAAAAAAAGAATAGCAGTTTTATTCATAGAGTTACAAAGTCAATTTTTAGAGTTACACAAGTCCCGCCTTTTTTTTTTTTTTTTTTTTTTTTTAACTGTTTATTGTGGGTAACGAGCCGTTAGTTCCAAACGAAAGGTGAATTACATCTGGCGTTTTAGTGCCTCTGCTTCAACAACCCAACATTGTAGTTATAGCTTTTCAGATAAAAGACATAATTATTGTTAATCGTAAATTGACTAGGATTTATTGTCATTAGTATTATCATTATCAGTATCAATATTATCATCATTATTAGTATCATATTTTATTATATTTCATTTTTTTAGGGGAGGCGTTGTGTACAAAAATTAATGTGTGAGAACGAAACACAAGCCTTGCAAACTCAGTTGTTGTTGTTGTTGTTGTTTTCTTTCTTGACACGGATGATGCATGTGCTGACAAGACATCGATAATTAATAGCAATTTGTTTCATTTCGAAGTAGTGTAAATTCATTTGGATGAGAATAGGAGAAACAAAATTAGAAAACGATAAAATAGAATTTGTTTGTTTGTTGTTGTTTTTTTTGTTGTTGTTGTTTTTTTTCTAAAAAAGAAGAAGAAAAGAAAAGAAAGCGCATTCTTTATTCTTCCGGAAAATACCGTACAAGCAACAACCATAATGATGATGATGATGATAATGATTAGTATTTATATAGCGCTAAATCTTGTGCAGAGACAAATCAAGACGCTTCCACACCAGTTAGCCACATGCATGCATAGTACTATTTGTAGGCTTAAGGCTGAAAAAAAAACAAACAGAAAAAACTAACAAAAATACAAAAAAACAGAAACTATCATTATTTCAAGAAAGTCATGGTTCCATTTGTCCTGTCCATCTCCAGACACGTCTTTTGTTTGAAAAAAACATAAAACAAAACAAAAAAAAACCGACTGAACTGAGGACATGTGCATGCGTGCGCGCGTGCGTGCGTATGTGTGTCTTGTCTGTGTGTCAGTGTGTGTTTCTGCTGCTCTGACTGAGCACTTCCAGCCTGGTGCCAGACGTGCCAGGGTCCTGAAGGTATCGACCGAAGGATTGTGAAGTGTTACCCCCCCCCCCCCCCCCCCCCCCTTTTTTTTTTTTTTTTTTTTTTTTTTTTAAAGAGTGAGGGGAACTACTTCAAAAGTCCTCTGAAGGTGTGTGTGTGTGTGTGGTGAAGTAATGGCTAATGAAGCCTGTGGGGGATTCATGCAGGCGAGTGGCAGGGATGGGGGTGGGAGGGGGCCCCCCCAGGTCGGGTTGAAAGTGTTTCCAATATTCTGAAAATGAAAAGCAGTTTGTTGTTGTTTTCGGAGTCAAAAGGCAGTTTTTGTTGTTGTTGTCTTTTTTTTTTTTTTTTTTTTTTTTTTTTAGAGATTAAGTTCTATATCCTCCTCCACTCCACTCCTTCATCCCCCAAGTTCAGGTTCAATAACCCCTGCCCCCCCCCCCCCCCCCCCATTCTCCCCACCCCCGTCACACGCACACACCCATTCTTTTCTCTTTTTTTTCCTATCTTCCTTACTCATGAAATATAACTTAAGAGTCCTTGGTATGTGATCAGTGTATTTACTCACACAAGCTGCCATTTGTGGGCATGTTTGTTTGTTGTTTTTTTGTTTGTTTGTTGTTGTTTTTTATCCCTACACACGAAGACGACACGTACAGTGCTTGAGTAAGTCTAGGAAAAGTTATTTCTTTTAGGACTTTAATCATAACAAATTTCTCAGAGTTTTTTTTTTTTTTTTTTTTTTTGGGGGGGGGGGGGGGGGGTGCGTGGAGGGTCGGTGGGGGTGTGGGGGGGGGACGTGTGTGTGTGTGTGTCTGAGAGAGAGAGAGAGAGAGGGTGTGTGAAAAGCTCTTCATATCTACCGGATCAGAGCAAGCAGAATAATATGTCGATTCCTATAAATAATCATCATATTGGCGTGAGGAACGAGACAGAAGCCTTTCAAATTGATGAACTTTGTTCCCGCTCACGTCTGCGCCCTGGCATTCTCCTTTAATTTAGTCTGTCAGAACCCCCCACCCCCACCCCCCATCCCCGACGACCCTCTCCCTCCCTCCCCCTCCCACCCGCACAATCCTACGCCCCCCCGCCCCCCCCCCCCCCCCTTTTTTTTTTTTTTTTTTTTTTTTTTAAGAAGAGACATACTGAATAGGATCGTGAGTGAGAGAGAAACTTCTGGTTGCGGAAAAAAAAGAAAAGAAAAAAAATCATAGAGGTTGTGTGTGTGTGTGCGGAAGGGATGGGGGTGGGGATCGGGAGATAGAAAAGAAGAAGAAAAAAAATAATAATTGAGCTGACTGTAACTTCGACAATTCAAAGAAAGGCACGACTCCACAGTTGTCTTTCTTTCTAACCCTCCCCCACCCTCCCCAAGCCCCCCACACTCCACTCCACCCCAGACGTCTTTTCATGGAAACTAACCAACCCAGTGGAAAGGGAAAGTGCTTCCCCTTTTTTTTGATATGGGTGGGGCGGGGCGGGAGGGGGGAGTGGGGGGATGGGAGGGTTCGGTGGGGATGGGAGGAAGGGAGGAGGTGGTGGTGAAGGGGGTTGTCAGCAGCTCACAGCACAGAGCAGCAGCCTGCCCACTTGACGAAGGAGGAGGAGTAGGAGGAGCACTGGTGAGGACTCCCTGTGTTCCTGGCTGTACTGCTGCCCTCTCACTGGTGCCGCCGCTTCCAGCCTTGGTCCCCTGTTGGTGATGGTGGTGGTGGTGGTGGTGGTGCCAGTGGTGGTGACGGGTGTGTGCGCCAGACAGGGTGATCTCTTCCTGAAGGAGGAAGCATCGATCGGAAATCGACGGGCGCTACACCCGAGTGGGGTTAACCTTCAAGCGTTGGGACTTTCAATCTTGAGGGTCACGGGTTCGAATCTCGTCGGTGACGGGCGCAATAGCCGAGTTGTTGATAAAGTGTCGGGACTTTCAGTCATGAGGAACCCGGGTTCGAATCTCGGTAACGTCGCAACGGCCGAGTTGTTGATAAAGCGTGGGGACTTTCAATCTTGAGGGTCCCGGGTTCGAATCTCTGTGACGGTGCAATAGCCGAGTGCTTAAAGCGTTGGGACTTTCAGTCTTGAAGGTCCCGGGTTCGAATCTCGGTACTGGGCGCCTGGTGGGTAAAGGGTGGTTTTCTTTTCCGACCTCCTAGGTGATCATACGTGCAGACCTGCTTCAAGTGCCTGAACCCTCCTCTTCGTGTGTCTACACAAGCAGAAGATCAAATGCGCACGTTAAAGATCCTGTAATCCATGTCAGCGTTCGGTGGGTTATGGAAAAAAAAAAGAACACACCCAGCATGCACCCCCCCCCCCCCCCCCCCGAAAACGGAGTATGGCTGCCTACATGGCGGGGGTCATACACGTAAAAGCCCACTCGTGTACATACGAGTGAACGTGGGAGTTGCAGCCCTAGAACGAAGAAGAAGAAGAGTCCTACAACGCCTGTATTTTCTCTCAAAACCCCACGCCCAGCTCCCCCCCCCCCCCCCCTAAGCCCCCCCTAACCCCCCCCCCCCCCCAACACACACAGCACCACCCCTCCCCTCCCCATCCCCTGCGCCTCCGCACCCCCCTCCACTAGACCTTGAATGGTGGTCTGGACCCTAGTCATTCAGATGAGACGATACACCGAGGTCCTGTACGTGTGCAGCATGCACTTAGCGAAAGTAAAAGAACCCACACAGCAACAAAAGGGTTATCTTATCCTGGCGAAATTCTGTAGAAAAATCCACTTGGATGGGAAAACAAATGAAAAATTGCAGGTAGGAGGGGGGGGGGGGGGGTGGAGAGTGGAGGGGGTGACGCTCTCAGTGTAGCGACGTGCTCACTCTGGGGGACAGCAGCCCGAATTTCACACCGAGAAATTTGTTGTGATAGAAAGAGCAATACAATACAATACAATGCAATGCAATGCAATACAATACAATACAATGCAATACAACACAATACAATGCAATACAACACATGCAATACAATACAATGCAATACAATACAATACAATGCAATACAACACAATACAACACAATACAATACAATACAATACAATACAATACAACACAATACAATACAATGCTGACTGTGTTAAACAAGTTCCGGAGTTCTTGTAAAAACGCTACGTCATGTGAACTGTAAAGTAAGGCGTTGTACCTTAATGAAATATTATTGTTGTTTGATAATGATGGGAGTCCAACTCGAAGCGTTTTTTTTTCCACCTCCAGCTTTGAGGGAAATTAAATCTGCTGTACGATAAAATCCTCCCTCGCTTTATTTGTAAAAAAAAAAAAAAAAATTGTAAACCAAGCGTGGCTCTGCTAGCTTGTCAGAAGAAA
>NC_134909.1:9955420-9957920 GCF_041734735.1 Babylonia areolata | reverse complement strand
CTCTCTCTCTCTCTCTCTCTCTCTCTGTATATTCTCTCTCTCTCTGTACATTTCTCTCTCTCTCTCTCTCTCTCTCTCTCTCTCTCTCTCTTTCCCTCTCTCTCTCTCTCTCTCTTTCCCTCTCTCTCTCTCTGTGTACATTTTCTCTCTCTCTCTCTGCCCCTCCCCCCCCCTCTCTCTCTCTCTTTGTATTTTTTTCCTGCAGGTTCCTCTTTTTCTGTTATTGCTGTTGTTGTTTCTTCTTCTTCTTCTTCTTCTTCTCCTCCTTCTCTTCCTCATCTTCTTCTTCTTCTAGTTCTATCCACTGTCTTTCTTTCTTTCGTTTCATTTCGTTCTTACCTCCGAGTGCATACAGTGATAAACTGTTTTCTTCGGACGTAGGAGGAGGGAGGGGGTAGAAAAGGGAGCTGGGCACTTTTTGTGTGTGTGTGTGTGTGTGTATTTGTGTGTGTGTGTGTGTGTGTGTGTGTGTGTGTGTGTGTGTGTGTGTGTGTCTTGCTTTCAGGACGGTATTTCCCCAACGCCGTGTTCTTTTTGTTTTCTGGATTCTGACGTTCTGTGCCTGCTCAGTGTAACACTGCCTGCTGCTTAACCTATATTTCTGTGTTCTTTCTTTCTTTCTTTCTGTTCAGTCTTTCTTTTCTTTCTTTCTTTCTTTCTTTTTTTTTTCTCCTTCCTTTGCTTCCATTTCCTCTTTGTTATTCTAACTCTTCCCATGCACAGTCACACTTGTCCTTCCTGTTTTTGTTGTTGTTGTTGTTCTTCTTCTTCTTCTTCTTCTTTTTCTAACTCTTTCTTTCTGTCTTTCTTTTTTCTGTCGTTCTGTCCGTTGTTTCTTCTTCGTTCAGTTCATACAACCCTCCCCCTCTCCCCGCCTCCGCCCCTACACCCACCTCCCATCCCCTACTTAAACCTTTCTTTCTTTTTTTTTCTTTTTTTTTTTCTTTACTCTTGTATTTCTTGTCAGCCATTCTTTCTGTTCTTCTTTCTTTCTTTCTTTCTGTTCTTTCTTTCGTTTCTGTCCTTCCTTTTCTTTTCTTCCTTTCTTTTCTCTTTATCCCGTTTCCTGCATAACAGTTTTCTCCTCTTTCCTTTTTTTCGGGAGGAGGGGAAGGGGGGTCGGGGGGGGGGGGGGAAGGGGCCTTTTATTATTATTTTTTCTTTCCCCCCCCCCCCCCCCCCAACCTCCCCCGCCCCCCCAGCACACCCCTCATCCAAGGTGTGATGACTGGAAGAATGACCCCACCCTCACAAGTTCCAGACCATGGAGTTATTTTTGGAGGAGGAGGTGTACAATGACTCCAGTGTAGGGGGGGAGTGACCACCCTTGCCCTGAAATGATCCCACATCCGTTCAGTTTGAATTTGAATTTTTTTTTTAAAATACAAAACACAAATTTGATTAAAATATACTACTACTACTACTAATACTGCTGTTACTACTACTACTACTACTACTAATAATAATCTTAAATAACATTTTTAGAAACTAGTGCCTGTATCGTGCTTCCACAAAATCCAATCTGAACAAAGAAAGAAAGTTAGAAATGAATAACGGGGGGGGGGGGGGGGGGGGGGGTTGAAAGTTCATTTTAATTTTCTGGCCTCCGAAAGCTTCACTCCTTGAAACGTCAGTGGTGACTGGCATCTTTCTGACTTCGTCCAGAGACAGTAAGTGATTTTTTTTTTTTTTTTTTTTTTTTTTTTTTTTTTTTAAGATTTTACTCCACACGAACACGATTGGAGCGGTTGTTTTCTTTGTTTTGGGTTGTTTTTTGTTTGTTTGTTTGTTGGTTTTTTTTGGTTTTTTGTTTTTTCTTTGGGGGCGGGGGGGGGGGGGGGGGGGGGTTGTTTGTTTGGCTGATTCATTGTCGTGGATATTGATTTATGACTGACGGGCGCAATAGCCGAGTGGTTTAAGCGTTGGACTTTCAATCTGAGGGTCCCATGTTCGAATCTCGGTAACGGCGCCTGGTGGGAAAAGGGTGGAGATTTTTCCGATCTCCCAGGTCAGCATATGTGCAGACCTGCTAGTGCCTGAACCCCCTTCGTCTGTATACCGCAAGCAGAAAATCGAATGCACACGTTAAAGATCCTGTAATCAGTGTAAGTCAGCGTTCGGTGGGTTATGGAAGCAAGAACATACCCAGCATGCACTCTCCCCCAGAAAGCGGAGTATGGCTGCCTACATGGCGGGGATGAAAACGGTAATACACATAAAAGCCCACTCGTGTGCATACGAGTGAACGTGGGAGTTGCAGCCCACGAACAAAGAAGAAGATTTATGACTTGAACTTGAAGCACCAATTGTTGTTTTTTTTGTCCTCGACAGTCGAAGGGTTTTAATTAGGGCAATGACGGGAGTTAAAAGAAAGGGGGACAGTAAAGAATGGGGGGGGGGGGGGTTAGGGGGGGGACAGAAAAAACGCCTGCCCTCAAATTAACTCCAAAGGGGGGGGGAGGGGGCAGTATTTCTGGCTGGACCGGCCTACCTCCAGTGC
>NC_134909.1:9947920-9950420 GCF_041734735.1 Babylonia areolata | reverse complement strand
GCAGGTCGCAGCAGTCTCTATTGAAGAGGTGAGTACATCTCAGTGGCTGGAAACCTGCTCTGCTCACTGTTTAGTTGGAGAGGAGGGCGGGGGTGGGGGGGGGGGGGGATGAGGGGAGAGGGGGTGCAAGGAGAGGACTCATTGCGGGTGCATGGTTGTGTGACTGTCGGGTCTTTGGAAATTAACAAATAATGAGTCCAGGAGATGTGGCTTGTTCAGGATTAAAGAGGCTATGCCAGTCTTGAATAAAACCTAATTTGTGTCTGCACATTTCTTCTGTCTTTGCTGCTGTGTGCACATGTCAAATGATCGGTATAAGGACAGGCCTGGCGCTTCCCTTTTTTTGAGGAAGTGTCTGGGTTTGTTCCAATGTACCTTTTGTTTACCTGTGTGCTAGCTAGCTGAATCGGTAGCGTAAGCAGCACTTGAAGTTGTGTACTTTGTGAATGGAGAGACTTACCACTCTTTACGATTTGTCGGTTTTTGACTCACTTGTGTAAACAAAGTGAGTCTATGTTTTAACCCGGTGTTCGGTTGTGTGTGTCTGTGTGTGGAGGAGGGGGTTGGAGGAGGTGCAAGGTAATGTGTGTGTGTGTGTGTGTGTGTGTGTTGGAGCTCATGTACGTTTATATGTATTTGACTGTACTTTCATATCTGTGAAACTGCATGTTTGGTGCATTTCTGTTATGCATGTGTGGGTGTATGTGTGAATGTGTGTCGTCATATTTTACATTCATTCGCTTAATTATCACCATTGTTGTCTTATTTATTTATTTATTTATTTTTTATTATTATCATTTTATTAGTATTACTATTATTATTACTACTACCTTTTTCTATATTATAATTATTATTTATTTATTTATTTATTTATGTAAGCTTATCTATTATTTATTTCCCCCCCCCCCCTTTTTTTTTTTTTTTTTTTTTTTTTTTCTCAAGGCCTGACTAAGCGCGTTGGGTTACGCTGCTGGTCAGGCATCTGCTTGGCAGATGTGGTGTAGCGTATATGGTTTGTCCGAGCGCAGTGACGCCTCCTTGAGCAACTGAAACTGAAACTGAAACTGTGTGTCCGTAGTAAACTTTAACATTGACATTTTCTCTGCAAATACTTTGTCAGTTGACACCAAATTTGGCATAAAAATAGGAAAAAATTCAGTTCTTTCCAGTCATCTTGTTTAAAATAATATTGCACCTCTGGGATGGGCACAAAAAAAAAAAAATTAAAAAAAGAAACCTAATTATATGCAAACTGCATTTACTGTTATATTTATAATTTTTTGTATTCTCTAAACTTGGCACTTTGACCTCTTATTCTGACACAACAACAACTAAGCATGGAATTTTTTTATTTATTTTGCAAACGTTTTGGTGCAGATAGTAAAAAAGGGAAATTACCCTGTAATTAATGCTAGGGGACGTAATTTATCAAAAGTGAGTCTTGAAGGCCTTGCCTCTCTTGTTGCATTTTGTTGTTTTTTTTCCTTTGTGTCAGGATTATTACTATTAGACGGGGAGAGATGATATTGTCACGCCTCTATCATTTAGAGCAGGGCAGGGGGTGGTGGATAGGGTAAGCCTGTGAGGGGTGGAGGGGAGAGAGGAGGGGAAAAGGGTGATGACATCAAGGTAGGGGGACGGGGGGTGGGGGTAGGAAAGGAGTGGAAAAGTGGGCGGGTTGGGGGGGGGGGGAGGGGGCGGGGGTTGTGATTGGGAAAACTGTGGGGAGGTGGATAGAGAGATTGGGGTGAGGGTCAGGAAGGTGGATGGATGTAATAAATGATTTCGTCGTATAGGGGAAAGATGAAGATGAAGGGGATGCAGGGTGGGGTGGGGGTTGGGGGCCTGGGGGGATAGATAAATAATTTAAAAAAATTTAAAAAAAGAAAAAAAAGGGAAAGTAAGAAAGATAGCAAGGAAAAATCAACATGCATGTGCATGCACGAGTCGACTCACACTTGCACTGATATAATTGATTGATAAAAAATTTAAAAAAAACCGACAGCAACTCACAAACTCTCTCTCTCACTCTCTCTGTCTGGCTCTCTCTCTCTCTCTCTCTCTCTCTCTCTCTTTCTCTCTGTCTCTCTCGCTCGCTCGCTCGCTCGCATACACACACACACACACACACACACACACACACACACACACTGCACGCAGGCAGGCAGACACGGTTTGATTGGTACCAGTTGTTGAAACGGGAAGTTGACTGGTACCATCTGTTCAGCTCCAGCTTAAATTCAATTAACGGTTGAAGCACAGTAGTGAGAAAGCCACACTAGCTCGCTCGGTCTGTCTGTCTCCGTCTGTCTCTCTCTCTCTGTCTCTCTGTCTGTCTGTCTGTCTCTCTCTCTCTCTCTCTCTCTCTCTCTCTCTCTCTCTCTCTCTCTCTCCGGAGCTCCCTCCCTCCCCCCCTCTCTCTCTCCTTCTACCTGTCTCTGTCTGTCTCCTTCTCTCTGTCTCTCTCTCTCTTTGTCACCCTCCCTCACCCTTTGTCTCT
>NC_134909.1:9927920-9935420 GCF_041734735.1 Babylonia areolata | reverse complement strand
TGACCGTCAAGCGATTAGTTTGATTAGTTTAAAAAAAAAGGGGGGGGGAGGGGGGGAGGGGGAGGGGGGGCGGGGGGGGCTTCTGTGCTCTTGGAAGAGTTTGGCTGGTGGTGAAATAGAAGGGTGTGTGTGTGTGTGTGTGTGTGTGTGTGTGTGCGCGCGCGCGCCGAAAGGTGTAGCACAGAACGTTTTTAGTCAGGAACCTTTTCAAAGTTGGGCGAGGAAGTTTGTGAACGTGTTATGATGTGGGTTTGCCGGGTTTTTTTTTTTTTTTTTTTTTTTTGGTTTTTCGTTTTTGTTTTGTTTTGTGGTTTTTAGGGGGAGGGGAAGGAGTGAGGGGAGAGGGGTGGGGGTGGGGGGGGGGGTATTGCACTCGCGTAGTGTAGTGTAGTGTAGTGTTGTGTGGTGTAGTATAGTGTAGTGTTGTATAGTGTTGTGTGGTGTAGTGTAGTGTAGTGCTGCGCAGTGCAGTGCAGTGTAGTGTAGTGTAGTGCAGTGCAGTGCAGTGTAGTGTAGTGTAGTGCAGTGCAGTGCAGTGTAGTGTAGTGCAGTGTAGTGTAGTGTAGTGCAGTGTAGTGTAGTGTAGTGTAGTGCAGTGTAGTGTAGTGTAGTGCAGTGTAGTGTAGTGTAGTGTAGTGTAGTGTAGTGCAGTGTAGTGTAGTGTAGTGTAGTGTAGTGCAGTGTAGTGTAGTGTAGTGCAGTGTAGTGCAGTGTAGTGTAGTGCAGTGTAGTGTAGTGTAGTGCAGTGTAGTGTAGTGTAGTGCAGTGTAGTGTAGTGCAGTGTAGTGTAGTGTAGTGCAGTGTAGTGTAGTGCAGTGTAGTGTAGTGTAGTGTAGTGTAGTGTAGTGCAGTGTAGTGCAGTGTAGTGTAGTGTAGTGCAGTGTAGTGTAGTGCAGTGTAGTGTAGTGTAGTGCAGTGTAGTGTAGTGTAGTGCAGTGTAGTGTAGTGCAGTGTAGTGTAGTGTAGTGTATGTTGGGGGGTTTTTGTGGGGAAGAAAACAAAAAAAAAAAGGGGGGGGCGGGAAAATGGGGGGGGGGGTTGGTTGGGGGGGGGTTTTGTGGGAAATTTGGTGGGGTGTAAAAAAGGGGGGCGGGGTTTTTTTGGGTTTTTTGGGGCCCGGCGGGGGGAAAAGCGTGGAATTTTTTTGGGCAGGGGGGAAACGTGGGTTTAATTCCCGGGGTTTTTTGGGGGCTTTTTGGGTTTTTTTTGGGGGGGATTGGGGTGGGGGAAAGGGGCGGGGGGGGGTTTTTGACTGGGTTTTGGTGTGGGATTGTTGTGGGTGTTTTAAAAGGGTGGGGATTGGTTGTGGGACTGCGAGGAAAAGGGGTTGGTTAAAATTGGGGATGCGGAAAGTGTGGGATTAAAAGGGGTGGGACCAGTGAGGGGGCGTGGGATTGATTGTGGTGATGGGGGGAAAGGGGGGCGTTGGAATTGTTTGTGTGCTGTGGGGAAATTTGTGGATTAAATTGTGGGACTGGGGGGAAGGGTGGGATTGATTGTGGGGACTGTGGGGGAAAGTGTGTCCAGAAATGTGGGAATTGATTGTGTGAGTGGGGTTGTGAGGGTTGATTGTGGGACCCCCGAGGGGGGAGGGCGGGGAGGATGGTGGGGGACTTGGCGGGGAAAGTTTTTTGGGGATTGATTAGTGGGAATGCGGGAAATGTTGGGGAATTAATTGTGGGGATGCGGGGGAAAGGGGGGATTGAGGGGTTTATCCCGGAAAAGCGGGAGGGGATTTATTATGGGGGACTGAGGGGGGTTGTTGGGGTTTGATTGAAGGGGACAGGGGAAGGAAACGGGGTTTTAGGGGTTCCCCGAAAAAGCGTTCAAAATTTTTTCTTTTTTTTTTTTTAAAATGTATTATTTTAAATAAAAATTTTTTTTTTTTTTTTTTTTTTTTTTTGGGACCTGGCGTTGGGGGAAAGGTTTGATTTTTGGGGGACGGGGGCAAAGAAAGGTGGGATTTTGGGGGACTGGGGGAAAGGTGGGAAAATGTGGCCCTTTGAGAAAGGGGATTGATTGGGGGACTGGAAAGCTTTATTGTTTGGGGGATGGAAAAAGGGGGGTTTGTTTGGGGGGGAAAAGTGGGAAAGGTGGGTTTTGATTGGGGGAACTGGAAAAAGGTTTGGGATTGTTTTGGGACGGGAAAAAAAATTTGTGGGTTAATTTGGGATTTGGAAAAACGGGGGAGATTGTGGGACGGGAAAGAAAAACCCGTGGGTTTTGGGGGGAAAGCGGGGAAATGTGGGATTTTTGCGGGACTGGGGGGAAAGTTTGGAAATTGGGGGGACGGAGAAAGGTGGGTTTGATTGTGGACTGCGGAAAATTTGGGGGATTATTGGGGACTGGAGAAAGTGTGGGATTGATTGTGGGACTGGAGAAAAGGGGGAAAGGTGGGATTGTTTGGGGGAGGGAGAAAGCGGGGGAATTGTTGGGGACGCGGAAAAGGGGGGGATTGATTGGGGGGCCCTGCGAGAAATGTGGGGATTTTTTTTGTGGGACTGGGGGAAAGGGGTTGGGGTTGGGGAAATTGGAAAAAGGGCCGGGGGGTTTTTTTGTGGGACTGGGGAAAGGGGGGGAAATTGTGGGACTGCGGCAAACTGGGATTGGGGATGGGGTGGGGATTTTGTGTGCTGCGAGAAAAGTTTGGGGACCGGAAAGGTGGGGTTTTTTTGGGCCGGGGAAAAAGGTTAAAATTGGGGTTGCTAGAAAAGGCGGGGTTTTTTTTCTTTTTTTTTAAAGGGCAAAAAAAACGGGGGGTTTTTTGTGGGGAAAATTCCCAGAAAAAGGGAATTGTGGGGAAAATGCAAAAAAAGTGGGGTTTTTGTGGGACTGGAAAGGGGGGGGTTTTGGGGGATTCCCGGGAAACGGGGGGTTTGGGCGGAGAAAACCCAAGGGGGGGGTTGGGGCAAAGTTAAAGGCTTGGGTTTGGCAAAACGGGGAACTTTAAAAATTTTCCCTAAGGGGGAACGGGAGAAAAAAGGCAAAGTTTAAAAAAAAAAAAAACCCAATTTACAAAAAAAAAAAATAATTGCGGCGAAAGGCTTTTTCCCAAAGGTCGGTGATTGTTGACAAAAGGGAAAAAAATTTGGCGACAAAAAGGAAAAGGTGGGTATTAAGAAAAAGGGGGAATGGAAAAGGAGGAGCGGTTGGGGGAAGGAAAGAGGGGTTTCCGGGAAACAGTGGGTTCACACCTCCCCGCGGTGAAATGTTGTAGCGGCCCATTTGACCCGAGGCAGCCATAGCATAAAAGGGGTTTGGGCCTGGCGAAAGGCGTCTTGTTTGGCGTTTTCCCAAGTCAGCTAAAATGTTCGGATAGCTAGCTGTGAGGGCGTGTACCCAGAGAGAGAGAAAAAGAGAAGAGAGAGAGAGAGAGGGAGAGGAGGGGAGGGGGGTGGAAGGAAATAGAAAAAAGGTCTTGGCGTGAAAAGCAGCCGGGGTTTTTCCCCCTTTTTTTTAATTATCTTTTCTCTCTCTTTCTCTCTCCTCTCTCCTTTTTTTGTTTTGTGTGTTTTTTTCTTTTTTTTCTCTCCCTTCTCTCTTTTTCTCCTTTTTCTCTTTTTCCTCCCCCGCTCTCTCCCTCTTTTTTTTGTTTTTTTTGCTTTTTTGTTTTCCTCTCTTTTTGTCTGTTTCTCCCCTCTCTCTCTTTCTCTCTCTTTTCGCCCTTTTTCCCGGTTTTCCTCTCCTTTTTGTTTTTGTGTCTCCCCTCTCTTCCCTTTTCTCCTCTCTCTCTCCACCCCCCTCTCTCCCCCGCTCCCCTCCCCCTTTTTTTTCTCTCTTTTGTCTTTTTCTCCGCTCTCTCTTCTTTCTCGCTCTCCTCTTCCCTTTTTTTTTGGGGTGTCTCTCTCTCTTGGTCTGTCTCCCCGCTCTCTCTCTTTTTCTTTTTCTTTTCTTTTTCCTTTTTCCTTTCCCCTCTCTCTCTCTCTCTCTCCCTCTCTCTCCTTTTTCTTTCTTTTCTTCCCCCCCCTCTTCTCTCTCTCTTTTTCTCTCTTCTGTTTCCCCTCTCTCTTTTCTCTCCCCCCCCCCCTCTTTCTCTCCCTTTCTCTCTCTCCCCGGTCTTTTTCCCTTCTCTTCTCTCTTTTCTTTTCTCTCTCTCTTCTTCTCCCCTCTTCTCTCTCGGGTTTTTTCCCCTTTTCCCCTTTCTTTCTTCCCCCCTTCTCTTTCTCTCCCTCTCTCTCTCTTTTCTCTCTTCCCCCCCCTCTCTCTCTC
Organism: Babylonia areolata; assembly: GCF_041734735.1. Taxonomy (NCBI): domain Eukaryota; kingdom Metazoa; phylum Mollusca; class Gastropoda; order Neogastropoda; family Buccinidae; genus Babylonia; species Babylonia areolata. The sequence continues at coordinate 9,931,211 of NC_134909.1, read as the reverse complement.
TCTCTTCCTTTTCTCCCCTTTTCTCTCTTTCCCCCCCTCTCTCTTTTTTCTCTCTTCTGTCCCCCCTCCCCTCTCTCTCTTCTTTTTACCCCCTTTTCTCTTTTTTTTCCCTCTCTCTCTGTTTCTCCCTCTCTCCTCTCTTTTTCTTTTCTGTCCCCCTCTCTCTTCTTTTCCTCTCCCCTTTTCCCCCTTTGTTTTCTCCTCCCTTTCTTTTCCCCTCTCCCCCCTCCTCTCTCTCTTTTTCTTTTTCTCCCCCCCCTCTTCTCTTCTTTTCTCTCTCTTCTTTCCTCTCTCGTTTTCCTCCCCTCTCTCTTTTTCGGCTCTCTCTCTTTTCTTCTTTTCTTTTTCTCTCCTCTCTCACCAACCCCAAAGGGGGTTAAAGGTGAACCCGCAAAATAAAATTTAAATTTAAAAGAGCGGGGCAAACGTGAAGGGGGTTTTTTGAGTGATTATTGTTTTTTTGTTCTTTTTTGGGGTTTTTTTTTGTGTTGTTCTTTTTTGTTGTTTTTTGTTTTTGTTTTTTTTTTCATCCCAGGTGACATGGGGTGCACGTTTCAGTTTCAGTTCCAGCTTCAGTGTCAGCCAGTACGGGCCCAATGAAGCACTTTTAAAATGATGTAAAATTAAAAAAAATAGGAGGGAGAGGCAGGCCCTTTTCTCTGTTGTTTTTTAAATATATTTGGGGGGGTTTGGGGGAGGCAAATTTTTTTTTTCCTTTTTAGGGGGGGGGGCAAACCCACTTTTTTTTATCCTTTGGGGGGGGGGGCCCCTTTTTTTTTCCTTTGAAAGGGGGGGGGGGGGTTTTTTTTTTTTTTTAAAAAGGGGGGGGGCCCCCCTTTTTGTCCCTTTTCCTTTTGGGGGGGGGGGGGCCCCCCCTTTTTTTTTTGGGGGGGGGGGGGGGCCCTTTTCCTTTTTTTATTAAAAAGGGGGGGGGGGGGGGGCCAAAACCTTTTTTTTTTTTTTGGGGGGGGGTTTTGGGGGGGGGGGTTTTTTTTGGGGGGGGGGAAAAAGGGGGGGGGGTTTTTTTTTTGGGGGGGGGGGGTTTGGGGTTTTGGGGAAAGGGGGGGGGAAAATTTTTTGGGGAAAAAAAAGGGGGGGGTGGGTTTTTTTTTTTAAAATTTTGGGGGGGGGAAAAAAAAAATTTTTTTTAAAAAAAAGGGGGGGGAAAAAAAACAATTTTTTTTAAAAAGGGGAAAAAAAAAAACCCTTCCCCCTTTTTTCCTTTTTTAAAAAAAAAAATTTTTTTTTTTTTTTAAAAAACCCCCCCCAAAAAAAAAAGGAAAAAAAAAAACCCCCCCCCCTTTTTTTTTTTTTTTAAACCCCCCCAAAAAAAACCCCCCCTTTTTTTTTTTTTTTTTAAAAAAAAATTTTTTTAAAAGGAAAAAAAACCCCCCCCCTTTTTTAAAAAAAGGGGGGGCAAAATTTTTGGTTTTTTGGGGGGGTTGGGGGGGGGGAAAAAAAAAATTAAAAAAAAGGGGGGGGGAAAATTTTTTGGGGGTTTTTTAAAAAAAGGGGGGGGGGGGGGGGGGGGGGGGGGAAAAAAAAAGGGGGGGAAAAATTTTTTTTGGGGGGGGGGGGGGGGCCCCCCCTTTCCCCCCAAAAAAAAAAGGGGGGGCCCCAAAAAAGGGGGGGCCCCCCCCCCAAAAAAAAAAAAACCCCCCCCCCTTTTTTGGGGGGGGGGGGGGTTTTTTTTTTTTTTTTTTTAAAAAAGGGGGAAGGGAATATTTTTTAAAAAAAAAAAAGGGGGGGAAAAAAATTTTTTTTTTAAAATTTTTTTGGGGGGGTTTTTTTCCCCTTTTTTAAAAAAAGGGGGCCCGTTTTTTTTTTTTTTGGGGGGGGGGGGTTTTTTTTTTTTTTTTGGGGGGGGGTGAGGGGGAAAAATTTTTTTAGGCTTTTTAAAAAAAGGGGGGGAAAAAAGGGGGGGGGGGGGGGGGGGGAAAGGGGAAAAAAACCCCCCCCGGGGGGGAGGGGGGGGGGGGGGGGGGGGGGGAAAACCATTTTTTGGGGGGCCCTTTAAGGGGGGGGGTTCCCCCCGGGGGGGGGGGGGGGGAAAAGGGGGGGGAAGGGAAAACCGGTTTCCCTTTGGGGGGGGGGGGAAAAAGGGGGGGGGGTTAAAAAAAAACCCTTTTTTTTTTTTAAAAAAAAAAAAAAAAACCCCCCCCCCCCCAACCCCCCCCCCAAAAAAAAAACCCCCCCTTTTTTAAACCTTTTTTTTAAATTTTTTTTTTCCCCCCAAAACCCCCCCCCAACCCAAACCCCCTTTTTCCCCCCCTTTTTTTTTTCCCCCCCCTTTTTTGGGAAAAAAAAGGGGGGGGGAAAAAAGGGGGGGAAAAAAAAAGGGGGGGGGGGAAAAAATTTTTTTTTAAAAAAGTTTGGGGGGGGTTTTTTTCTGTTTTTCCAAAAATGGAAAAGGGGGGGGGAAAAAAAGGGGGGGGAAAAAAAAGGGGGGGGGGAAAAAAAAAAAAAAAGGGGGGGGGAAACCCCCTTTCTTTTGGTTTTTTAAAAAAAAAAATTTTTTTTTTTTTTTTTTTTTTTTTTTTTTTTTCCCCGGGAAAAAAATTTTTTTTTTAAAAGGGGGGGGAAAAAAAAGGGGGGGGGCCCGGGAAAAAATAAAAAAGGAAAAAAAAAAAAAAAAAACCCCCCCCCCCCCCCCCCCAAAAAAAACCCCCCCCCCCCTTTACCTTTTCCCCCCCCAAAACCCCCCCCCCCCCCCCCCCCCCCCCCAAAAACCCCCCCCCCCCCCCCCCCCAAAAACCCCCCCCCCTTTTTTTTCCCCCCCCCCCAAAAAAAAAAAAAATTTTTTTTAAAAAAAACCCCCCAAAAAAAACCCCCCCCCCCCCAAAACCCCCCCCCCCCTTCCTTTTCCCCCCCCCTTTTAAAAAAAAAAAAAAAAAGGGTTTTTTTTTTAAAAAAAAAAAACCCCCCCCCCCCCCAAAAAAAACCCCCCCCCCCCCCCCCCCCTTTTTAAAAAAAAAAAAAGGGGGCCCCCCAAAAAGGGGGGCCCCCCCCCCCGGGGGCCCCCCAAAAAAAAAAACCCCCCCTTTTTTTAAAAAAGGGGGAAAAAAAAAATTTTTTTTTTTTTTTTTTTTTTTTTTTTTTTTTTTTTTTTTTTTTTTTTTCCATTTTTTTTTTTTAAAAAAAAAAAAAAATTTTTATTTTTGGGGGGAAAAAAAAAAAATTTTTTTTTTTTTTTTTTTTTTTTTTTTTTTTTTTTTTTTTTTTTTTTTCAAACCTTTTAAAAAGGGGGGGGGTTTTTTTTTTTTTTTTTATTTTTTAAAAAAGGGAAAATTT
>NC_134909.1:9920420-9922920 GCF_041734735.1 Babylonia areolata | reverse complement strand
AGAGAGACAGTCAGCCAGAAACAGACTGACAGAGAGAGACAGAGAGTCACAAAATGAGACAGAGATTAGGGAGGAGGAGAGAGAGAGAGAGAGAGAGAGCATAAATGGGTATGCGGACAGACACAGAGACAGAGACAGACAGTCACAGAGAGTGAGACACAGAGACTGAGAGAGACAGAGGTTAGGAGTGAGAGAGGGACAGAGATTGGAGAAGACAGAGAGAAGAGAGAGAGAGAGAGCATAAATGGGTATGCGGACAGACACAGAGACAGAGACAGACAGTCACAGAGAGTGAGACACAGAGACTGAGAGAGACAGAGGTTAGGGGTGAGAGAGGGACAGAGATTGGAGAAGACAGAGAGACAGAGAGAGAGAGAGAGAGAGAGAGAGAGAGAGATAGACAAACATACAAACACACAAACCCGTGAGCAGAGAAAGGGTGATCGAGACAAAAGTGGAGATAGCGATAAAATGGGAGGGGAGGGTGGACGGAGGGGGCTGTGGGGGTGGGGGTGAAGGGGTAGGGGGCCCGGGGAAATACTGAGCGAGACAGACAATCAGATCAGAGACAGACGGACAGACAGACAGACAAGGAAGCTAACGCATAAACAACACAGAAAAGTTTGTTATCTTCCACTTTCTACGGAACACACACACACACACACACACACACACACACACACACACACACACACAACACAGAGTGAGAGAATGAATGAATGAATCTTTATTTTCCATGAATGAATCTTTATTTTCCAACGGTGAAGACATTAGCACTTTGGCCGACTTACACATCTGCCGTTGTTCTGAGAGAGAGAGAGAGAGAGAGAGAGAGAGAGAGAGAGCTCTTCGGATAGATAGACAGACAGGGAAACGGACAGACGTAATTATATATACACACAGAGGCAGAAAAAAGAGAGTTTGTTTATTTGTTGTTGCTTTCCAATTGGACCAGTAGTTTTGGGGTTGTTGTTTTTTTGTTTTGTTTTGTTTTTGGGTTTTTTTTCTGTTTATTTGTTTGTTGTTTGCCAGGTTCTACGATACCGATAGTTTGTTTAGTCTTTTGTTTGTTTGTTTTCTTTCTTTCTCAACGGCCAGACGATGAGCAACCACCACAACAAAATGCTACAGACACACAGAAGCACACAAGCAAACAACAACAACAACAACAACAACAACAAACAACACCCAACTTCTCGTGGTAGGCTTCGATCGGGTGCTTGTGCACTTCAAACACCCCCAGCCAGCCACAACAACCTCCAATAGGGACACTCGTCCAGACTAAGGGCGCATCGACTCTATATTAAAAAAAAAAAAAAAAAGGGGAATAGCAGAATCGATGAGGCTGCTGATTTAGATGGGGGGGGGGGGTTGGGGAGGAGGGAGTAGAGGGGCGGGGGGGGGGGGGCGTCGGGGATGGTGGAGGGGAAGGTCTGGGGCGGGAGGGGGCGGGGAACGGGGGGGGGGGGGGGGAGGGTGCGAAGGAGGGAGGTGAGTCGCGTCACATGCACGTTCACGGAGACAACACGTTCAGTTATAGATCCAGCGGCAAGCCAGGGCTAGGCAGTGGAGGGTGTGTGTGTGTGTGGGGGGGGGGGGTCCATTATGGAGATCGTACTGCTGCACTTCTGATACACCAGACATGAAGAGAGAGAGAGAGAGAACCCAGATCTCAAAACGAGAGAGAGAAGGGGGAAAGAGGGAGAGGGGGGGCACACACACACAGATGAGAGAGGGAGAAAGAGAGAGAGAGAGAACTCAATCAAATCTCGAAACGAGAGAGAGAGTGGGTGAAGAGGGGGAAGGAGAGAGAGAGAGAACTCAAATCTCAAAACGAGAGAGAGAGAGAGAGAAAGGGGAAAGTGAGTGAGAGAGAGAGAGAGGAGGAGGGGGCACACAGATGAGAGAGAGAGAGAACTCGGATCTCAAAATGAGAGAGATAGGGTGGAAGGGGAGAGAGTGATGAGGGAGGCAGGGGTGGGGGGGGACACAGACAGATGAGAAACAGGGGCAGACAGAGAGGAAGAGAGAGAGAGAACTCGGATCTCATAACGAGAGAGAAAGGGAGAAGAAGAGAGGGGAGATAGGGAGGGCTGGGGGGAGGGGGGGGGGCAGGGGGGCACACACACAGATGAGAGAGAGAAAAAACTTTAAAAAATCTCAAAACGAGAGAGAGAATGAGTCAAGAGGGGAATGGGAGACAGAGAGAGGAGAGAGAGATAGAACTCAATCTCAAAACAGAGAGAGAAGGGGGGAAATAGGGAGAAAAGGGGGAGGGTGGAGGAGGGGGCCACACACACAGATGAGAGAGACAGAGAGAGGAGAGAGATAGAACTCATATCTCATAACGAGAGAATGGGGGGAAGATGTGAGAGAGAGAGAGAGGGGGGGGGGACGCACACACACACAGATGACAGAGAGAGAGGAGAGAGAGAGAGAGAACTCAGATCTCAAAACGAGAGAGAGAAGGGGGAAAGAGGGAGAGAGGGGTGGGGGGTGC
>NC_134909.1:9895420-9917920 GCF_041734735.1 Babylonia areolata | reverse complement strand
TAATTAAACCTAGCTGCGAGCGAAAGAGTGCTTTTTTTGCTTTTTTTCTTTTTTTTTTTTTTAGGTGATTTTTTTTTATGTCAGACGCATGCGTTCAGTCGATGTGAATGCACTGCTAAATTATCTTCACTTTCAACGAAGAGGTTAGTAAGAGATTGTTGTTGTTTGTTCTACTTGCATAGCAGGTTTTTATGCTTTCAAATGCAAAATAAACTATATGCCATACAGGTAGTAGTAGTAGTAGAAGTAGTAGTTCTTGTTGTGGTGGTGGTGGTGATGGTGGTGGTATTTTTCTCGCTTGCAGAGCAGGTTCTGTTCTTTCAAAAGAAGAAAAGAAACCACAATAGTTACAGAGGAGGGGAAGGAGAAGAGGAAGGAGGAGGAGAAAGTTATAGAGGAGGGGGGGGGGAGAGGAGAAAGTTATAGAGGAGGAGGAGAAAGTTATACAGGAGGGGGGAGGAGGAGAAAGTTATAGAGGAGGGGGAGAAAGTTATAGAGGAGGGGGGGGGAAGAGGAGAAAGTTATAGATGAGGAGGAGGAGGAGAAAGTTATAGAGGAGGGGGGAGGAGGAGGAGAAAGTTATAGAGGAGGAGGAGAAAGTTATACAGGAGGGGGGGAGGAGGAGGAGAAAGTTATACAGGAGGGGGGAGGAGGAGGAGAAAGTTATAGAGGAGGGGGAGAAAGTTATAGAGGAGGGGGGAGGAGGAGGAGAAAGTTTAGACAGGAGGAGGAGAAAGTTATAGAGGGGGGGGGGGGAGGAGGAGGAGAAAGTTATAGAGGAGGGGGGAGGAGGAGGAGAAAGTTATAGAGGGAGGGGGAGAAAGTTATACAGGAGGGGGGGGGGGGGGGAGAGGAGAAAGTTATAGATGAGGAGGAGGAGGAGAAAGTTATAAGTTATAGAGGAGGGGGGAGGAGGAGGAGAAAGTTATAGAGGAGGGGGAGGAGGAGGAGAAAGTTATAGAGGAGGAGGAGGAGGAGGAAGTTATACAGGAGGAGGAGGAGGAGAAAGTTATAGAGGAGGGGGAGAAGAAAGTTATACAGGAGGGGTGGGGGGAGAGGAGAAAGTTATAGATGAGGAGGAGGAGGAGAAAGTTATAAGTTATAGAGGAGGGGGGAGGAGGAGGAGAAAGTTATAGAGGAGGGGGGAGGCGGAGAGGAAGAAAGTTATAGAGGAGGAGGAGGAGGAAGTTATACAGAGGAGAGGCGGAGGAGGAGAAAGTTATAGAGGAGGGGGAGAAAGTTATACAGGAGGGGGGGGGAGAGGAGAAAGTTATAGATGAGGAGGAGAGGAGAAAGTTATAAGTTATAGAGGAGGGGGGAGGAGGAGGAGAAAGTTATAGAGGAGGGGGGAGGAGGAGAGAAAGTTATAGAGGAGGGGGAGGAGGAGGAGGAGAAAGTTATAGAGGAGGAGGAGAGGAGGAAGTTATACAGGAGGAGGAGAAAGTTATACAGGAGGGAGGAGGAGGAGGAGAAAGTTATAGAGGAGGGGGAGGAGGAGGAGGAGAAAGTTATACAGGAGGAGGAGGAGGAGAAAGTTATACAGGAGGAGGAGAAAGTTATACAGGAGGGGGAGAAAGTTATAGAGGGGGGGGAGGAGGAGGAGGAGAAAGTTATACAGGAGGGGGAGAAAGTTATAGAGGAGGAGGAGGAGAAAGTTATACAGGAGGAGGAGGAGGAGAAAGTTATACAGGAGGGGGAGAAAGTTATAGAGGGGGGGGGAGGAGGAGGAGAAAGTTATAGAGGAGGGGGGAGGAGGAGAAAGTTATAGAGGAGGGGGAGAAAGTTATAGAGGGGGCGGGGGGGAAGAAGAAGAGAAGAAGGAGGAGGAGGGGGAATAAAGAAGAAGAAGAAAGAGGCAGAGGGAAGAAGACGAGGAAGAATAGGAGGAGGAAGGACGGAAAAAAACCAATTAAATAAAAATTCAAGATGACATATGGAGAAATGTTGGAAGGTGTGTGTGTGTGTGTGTGTGTGGAGAGAGAGATTGGTGTGTGTGTGTGTGTGGAGAGAGAGAGAGGGTGGGGGTGAGGTGGGGGTGGGGGTGGGGTTCTGTAACTGCCTAGGGGCGGTGAAATGGTAATTAGACACTCAGAACGGTTTTTGCTTTGTTAATTTGGGTGTGTGTGTGTGCTTGCTTGTGTGCGTGTAGTGCACTCTGTGTGTGTGTGTGTGTGTGCATGCGCGTGTGCGTGCGTGCTATGTACTGTGCATGCGTGCGAGTGTGTGCATGCTTTCGTGTGTGTGTGTGTGTGTGTGTGTGTGTGCGTGCACGCGCGCGCGCGCGTGTGTGTATGCGTGCGTGCGTGCGAGTGTGTGTATCTCTTTGTTTCTGCAGCAGCACAAGCCTCAGCAAGAAATATTACAGATCCCTTTAGGGATGTGGCGGGGTTGGGAGGAGGAGGAGGAGGAGGAGGGAGAGGAGTGGTATTGGGGGAGAAGGGGGAGTTGGCGGGACAAGGGGGGGGGGGGGTATGGAAGGGCGTGTGTGAGTATGGAGGGGGGGGCTTTGGGGTGAGGGTGGGGCGGGGGGGTGGGGGTGGGGGATCTGGCTACTACATCAGCCCTAACTACTCTGTCTCTGCACTTATCTACGAAATGATTATATCCAGTCTGGACTGGTCTGGGGGACATAGAGGAAGTTGAGGGCAAGGGCAGCTTGTTTGGGTGGGTGTGGTGGGGTTGGGGGTGTGTTGGGGTAAGGGTGTAGGGTTGTGGGTGGGTTGGGGTGGGGGGGGGGGAGAAGTGGTGGATAGGGGGCGCGGGGTGGGGTGGGGGGGGGGGATTGGTGAGTGAGGTCGGGAATAAGGAATGATAGTTTGATTTGTGTAGCTGCATGCAGGATGGTACAGGGTTTGAGCGCTATTCCTAGGGATTATACAGTGTGGGTTTGGTGTAAGGAGGGGAGGAGGTGGACGGGGGGGGGGGGGGGGGGGGAGTGTCGTGGGGGGGTATGTGGGGGGGGGGGGTGGAAGGGGAGGGGAGGGGGGATGCGAAGGTTGGAGGTTGGTGGCGGTGGTGGTGGTGGTGGAAGGGAAGGAAGAGTGTCGGTTGTGTGTGGTGCTGTTGTTGATACAGAGTTTTGAGAGAGAGATTCGAAAGGATGGATGCGCGCGCGCGTGCGCGTGTGTGTGTGTGTGTGTGTGTTTGGGAAAGGGGGTGGGTGTGGGTGGAGTTGAGGAGTACAGAGAGGGGGGGGGGGGGGAAGGTGTGGGAGGGGAGACTACTGTGTTTCTTGTCAGGTTTCCTTGGGCGAGAGGTGATAATGAAACACCTCACTGAACTTCTTCCCTTTTTGTTAGTTTTAGTGCCGCCACCCCGCCCCTCCCTGCCCCGCCCCCTTTCTTTCTTTTTTTCTTTCTTCCTTCCTTGCTTCCTTCCTTTCTTTAACAATTTTGTCGTCATTTCCACCCCCTACCACCTGACACCTCCATCCCTCTGCTATTTTGGAGGTTTCTCTTGTGAACACGCTTACACATACAGAGAGAGAGAGAGAGAGAGAGAGAGAGAGATTATATATATATATATATATATATATATATATATATATATATATATATATATATATATATATATATATATATGAGAGAGAATGCGTACACACTCTCTCTCTCTCTCTCTCTCTCTCTCTCTCTCTCTCTCTCTCTCTCACACACACACACACACACACACACACACACATATATACATATATATATATATATATATATATATATATATATATATATATATATATAGATAGATACATACATACATACATACATACATACATACTACATAGATACATAGATACATAGATATATAGATAGATATATGCCGAGAGAGGGAGAGAGACAAAGAGAGAATGCGAATATTTTATTCAGATTACGCCACAGCCTCTGTCTGCAGGGGGTATTGCATAATCGTTTCACAAAGAATAATTATTATGTCTATTACATGAACATTACATTCTAAACAAATGTAAACCCCCAAAAATAGTATTACACGAATCGCATCGTTTCAAGTTGTACCAATACACAAGTAGCCTTTAAAAGAGAGAGAGGGAGAGAGAGAGGGTCGATGTATAGAGAGATAGAGGTGGGTTTTGTTTTTTTTTGTTTTTATGCGTCCACTGATGGAATTAGGGCAGTCTGTTTGTTTGTCTGTCTGTCTGTCTGTCTGACTGCCACTTTCGCTTTATCAGTACGCCTAAGGACAAGCTTCCATCTTAATGACTATCTTGAACGAAGGGTGCATTGACCATGTTAACTGATTATAAACCGAACGCCGGGTTGGCGTACCAGCGTGAAAGTGGGACGTTGTTGTTGTTGTTGTGTTGCGTTGTTTTGTATCACTTTTTGTGTGATAGAGAGAGAGGAGGAGGAAGGGGGGGGGGGGGGGGGGGTGGGGGGGGGGCAAAATCAAGAGAGAGAGAGAGAGAATTGAATTGAATTGATTTTATATTCTGAGGGTAATTTCTTAGGGGAATACTACTAATAAAGTAATCAAGACAGTGCTTTTTTTTTTTTTGTTTGTTTTTGTATTTGCTTTTTTTTCCCATCCAGCCAGGGAGTGGGAGGTGGGGGGGGGGGGCGGGCGTAGCATTTGTGTGTGTGTGTGTTTGTTTTTTTTCTTTTAGTTGGGGTGGGGAGGGGGTGGGTGGAGGATCAGTTGTTGTCGAGACTAGTCTAGTGTGCGATTTGCGGAGTGAAAAATTGATGATGTTCCTCGGGGGTTTTGGGGGGGTCCTCCCACCTCCCCTTTTCTCTTTCTCACTCCGTCTCTGCCCCGTTTTCTTTTCTTTTTTTCTTTTTTTTTTTCTTTTTTTTTACTTTTTTTTTAAAGTTATTTTTCTTTCCATCTATTATATTTACCTTCTTTGTTTTGTTGTTGTTTTGTTTGTTTTGTTTAGTTTTTTGGGTTGGTTTTTTTGTTTGTTTTGTTTTGGTTTTGTTTTTTGTTGTTGTTTTATGGGTTGTTTGTTTTGTTTTTTGTTTTGTTTTGTCTGGGGTTTTTTTTGTTGTTGTTGTTTTGTTTTGTTTTTTTGTTTTTGTTTTTTGGTTTTTTTTGTAGGGGTGGGGTGGGGGTTCTCGTTTTCCTTCCTTCTTTTCTTTCTCTGTTTCTTTCTATGTATTGTTTTACTTCTATTTTTGGTTTTGGGTTTTTAAAAAAAAAGGGGGTAATACTTGATAGCTATTATTATTTTGTTGTCTTCTTTGTGATGTGTTGTTTCTGTTTCTTTGTATGTCTTCTCTCTCTCTCTCTCTCTCTCTCTCTCTCTCTCTCTCTCTCTCTCTCTCTCTCTCTCTCTCTCTCTCTCTCTCTCTCTCTACTTCGTTTTACTTTTCTTTCTGTGTTCTCTCTCTCTCTTTCCCCCCTCTCTCTCTCCCTCTGTCTGTCTCTCTCCCTCTCTATTTTTCTCTCTCTAGTACCCTCTCTCTCTCTCTCTCACACACACACACACACACACACACACACACACACACACACATACACACTTGTGTGGTGGTGGGGAGGGGATGTTTCCCCCCCCCCCCCCTCGGCCCCCCCGCCCCACCCGCCCCACCCGACCCCCTCCATTTTCCTCTGTATTTCGTCTTTAAAAAAAAAAAAAAAAAAGTTTATACTCTTGCTCCTTTCTTCTCTCTCTCTCTCTCTCTCTCTGTCCCTCTCTGTCTCTCCTTCTCTCTCTCTCTCTCACACACACACACACACACACACACACACACACACACACACACTGAGAGAGAGAGAGAGAGAGAGAGAGAGAGAGAGAGAGAGAGAGAAATTGAAAGAATCATCGTTGTTGTTGCAGTTATGATGTGTACGTCCCCCATAGAGAAAGTTTTGTTAGATGTCCTAGGTCCATTTGTTTTCATTAAAAGTTTTGTTGTTTTGTGTTGTTGTTTTTTTATGTATAATGTAAAATAAAATTCGGAAAAAAAAAAATATATATATATATATATATTTTTTTTTTTTAACAACAGGATTGAATGGTATGACATGCGACAATCTCTGCTCGTGTTCAGTATGTTGTTGTTGTTGTTGTTTGTTGTTGAATATTTGTTGTTTAGACTGTAGCCATTCGTCAGTTCAATTGGGATGATTTTCGTTTTTGTAGGGTGGTGTTTTTCAAACGGCAGCGAAATCCTCCTTGACTCCTTTTTTTTCCTTTCTTTTTTTTTTTCTTTTCTTTTTTTAATTCTGTGTCTCTGTTTTTCTGTCTCTGTCTGTCTGTCTCTCTCTCCCTTATACGCGCGCGCGCACACACACGCACACACACACACACACACACACACGCACGCACGCACGCACACACACACGCACACACACACACACACACACACACACACACACACACACACCAAAACAAAACAAAAACAAAACAGAAACCGTTTACCACCAAACACTCAACGACATTGACAGTTGTTCCTTCTTCTTGTTCTTGTTCTTCTTGTTCTTGTTCTTCTTCTTGTTGTTGTTCTTCTTCTCCTCCTCCTCCTCCTCCTCCTCCTCCTCCTCCTCCTCCTCCTTCTTCTTCTTGTTCTCTTCTTCTTCTTCTTCTTTTTCTTCTTCTTCTCCTCCCCCTCCTCCTTTCTTTCTGTCCTATTAGGTGTCTTCACGCCTTTTGTGCCCGATCTTTCTGTCCGCACCCCCCCCCCCCCTCCCCCGCACCCCCAACACCCCCTCCTTCCCCCCCCACACACACACATACCTCCACCACCCTTTCACCCACACCCTCGCACCCACACCCGATCTCTGTATATCTATTCTTCTTGTGTAATTTCCTCTGGAACTGACACGGAGGAGGAGGAGGAGGAAGAGGGTGGGGGGGAAGGAAGGAGGACAGCAAAGTGACTTCCGGGTCAGGGGAAAGAGAGACACTCACTCACTCACTCACTCACTCCCTTGACTGCTGGGGTCGTTGGGGGGGACATAAGGAAGATGTCATAGCTCGCCACGCCGTTCTGTTGGCAGCTGCCGTGAGGAGATCTGGCATCGTCATTTTGGTCCATTCCTTGACGTTGTCGGACCAGCTCTTTCTCTGCCGCCCCCGTCTGCGCCCTCCCTCTACAGTTTCCTTGCAGGATGGCTTTGGAGAGGGTGTTATGTCGTATGACGTGACCAAACCATGCCATCTTCCGTCGTTTGACAGTCGCCAGCAGTGGTTCTTGGGGCCCAACAAGGTTGCTGACCAGGTTCCGCACATAGTCATTGAACTTGTGCTCCTTGTAGGAGATGTGTAGTAGTCTCCTCAAGCACTTGGTAACTAACAGAGACAGAGAGATGGTAAAGGTCACCACATTTGCGATGACTTCCGGGTCAGGGGAAAGAGAGACAGAGAGATGGTAAAGGGGCACCACCATTGCGATGACTTATATTCCTGGTCAGCGGAAAGAGACAGAGACACCTTTTTGCGATGACTTCCGGGTCAGTGGAAAGAGACAAGAGAGGTGGTAAAAGTCACCACATTGCGAGGATTTCAGTGTCAGGGGAAAGAGAGACAAAGAAATGGTAAAGGTCACCACATTTGCGATGAATTCCGGGCCAGGAGAGGCCCCAGAACACTTACCTTACCTTACCTTACCTTACCTCTGTGTATTTCAGCGGCAGAGACCCAGAGGTTCCAGGAGAGGCCCCAGAACACTTACCTTACCTTACCTTACCTTACCCTTACCTTTCTTACCTTACCTTACCTTACCTTACCTTTGTGTTACACAGCGGCAGGGACCCAGAGGTTCCAGGAGAGGCCCCAGAACACTTACCTTACTTTACCTTACCTTACCCTTACCTTACCTTACCTTACCTTTGTGTTACACAGCGGCAGGGACCCAGAGGTTCCAGGAGCGGCCCCAGAACACTTACCTTACTTTACCTTACCTTACCCTTACCTTACCTTACCTTACCTTACCTTTGTGTTACACAGCGGCAGGGACCCAGAGGTTCCAGGAGCGGCCCCAGAACACTTACCTTACTTTACCTTACCTTACCCTTACCTTACCTTACCTTACCTTACCTTACCTTTGTGTTACACAGCGGCAGGGACCCAGAGGTTCCAGGAGCGGCCCCAGAACACTTACCTTACCTTACTTTACCTTACCTTACCTTACCTTACCTTACCTTTGTGTTACACAGCGGCAGGGACCCAGAGGTTCCAGGAGCGGCCCCAGAACACTTACCTTACCTTACCCTTACCTTACCTTTCTTACCTTACCTTACCTTACCTTACCTTACCTTTGTGTTACACAGCGGCAGGGACCCAGAGGTTCCAGGAGCGGCCCCAGAACACTTACCTTACCTTACCTTACCTTACCTTACCTTTGTGTTACACAGCGGCAGGGACCCAGAGGTTCCAGGAGCGGCCCCAGAACACTTACCTTACCTTACCTTACCTTACCTTACCTTTGTGTTACACAGCGGCAGGGACCCAGAGGTTCCAGGAGCGGCCCCAGAACACGTCAGTGATCCAGGGGCAGACGGTGGTGCTCAAGTGTGTGGTGGAGAACCGCGTGGGCAAGATACAGTGGGTGAAGGACGGCTTCGCTCTAGGTATGGATTTTGGGTCTTGTCTGTCTGTCTGTCTGTCTGCCTCTCTCTCTCTCTCTCTCTCTCTCTCTCTCTCTCTCTCTCTCTCTCTCTCTCTCTCTCTCTCTCTCACTTATTCTGGTAGTAAACTGTGGAATGAAATCCCCGAGTATCTTAGAAATAGATCTACTATAGCATCTTTCAAAAAAGCGTATCAGAAATATCTGATGCAACAAACTTAATTAGTACCAGCATAATCAAAGCATATGATGAGATCCTAGTAAGCCAACGTACTTTGATAAATTGTGCTCCAACAGTGTGTAAGCAAGGAAAATCGGCGAGTGTAAGTATGCGTGTGTATCTCTGTGTACTTGTGTGTTCGAGATTATGTGTATGATGCCTGTGTGTGCACACACGTGTGTGTGTTTGAAGATTTTCATGTGGCAATGTTTTGTATGATTTTCATGTTTCCGAAATTGTAGTCTTTGATTCATCCATTTATGTGACTATTATTATCTATTTGGTTTGTTCTATGTCATTTATTATTCATACTTATTTCATTTATTACAATGTGTGTATGTGTGTGTATGCGTGTGTGAGGGCATGGTGTAAAGAAGCTTCCAGCTTATCCATTTTACCCTCAATAAAACATTTGTCATTGTCATTGTCATTGTCTCTCTCTGCTCTTTTTTTGATAACCAGCTAAAAAAATACAAAAATCATGCTTTTCCGTGAAGTTTGTATCTATACCTACATGCAGTGAATTTATTTTATTTCTACCTTTTGTGCTTTGTTCTTACTTGTTCGCCTGTAAATTGGGTGTTATTACCTGTAACATCTGCATCAGCAAATTAATCACTTTTGTATATGTGCAGTGGTAAAGTCGTGCTTCTCTATTTTCTTTATGTCCGCTATATATGTTTCTCACCTCGGTCATGTCTCTGTATGTGCATAAGTGTATGTGTGTGTATGTGTGTGTGTTGGGTGGAGAGAGTGTGTGCATGTGTATGGATATGAATGTGTGAATGCGTTCGTTTTATTACTTTTTTTACGATGTTAGTGATGATGGTGGTGATCATTCTTCGTTGTAGTAGCAGTGGATGTAGCAGTGTTAACAAAATTATTAATTTTTTGTCGTTATCGTTAATGTTGTTATTGTTATTGTTGTCACAAGGACAGATTGGAAGACTGGGCGATGCCTAAAATCTTTCTCCTTGAGTAATAAAGATTTTGAATCTCTCTCTCTCTCTCTCTCTCTCTCTCTCTCTCTCTCTCTCTCTTTCTCTCTCTCTCTCTCTTTGTGTCATGTCTGAATGTTGTTGTTTATCTGTCTTGTCTAGATGTTTTTGTCTGTTATTTGTATGATAAATAGAATTGTGCAACCAACAGCCATCTACCTGAAGATCTAGTCACCAGCCCCATCCACATAATTATAATGTGCAGCTTCTGTTCAAACGTGTGTGTGTATGTGTGCGTGCGTGCGTGTGTGAGAGAGAGAGAGAGAGAGCAGTGAGTGCATGCGTGAGTATGCACAAGTTTTTATATTGATATGCACTTGTATGTATCCAGATTTCTACTGTATCTGTGCTTGTGTATGATTTTCGATTTATGTTTCGTATCTTGTTATGTATTATCTCCCCCCCCCCCTCCCCCACCCCCCCACCCCAAGTATTCCTTGTGACCCCGGTACACTTGGTAATAAAGACATATTCTATTCTATTCAGGGTTCGTCATTAACATTTTTTCACATGAGCGCCTGCGCTCTAGTTTCAGAATTTTGATGAGCGCAAACTGAAAACTAAGAGCGCACACTAAAAACATAGAGCAACAAGTCTCAAACATAAATTCATTTTGATTTTGCACGTCCGCGAAATCGATCGTGTGCTCCACTTTTCTACTCTTCAAGTCTGAAGAGCGCTCTTTTGCATAGCCTCCCCTGATTCACTAGGCCTACTTCCGGTTGAACTAACAAAACGTAAACAGACGGCTTTCAAACTTCGGTAAATGCAAAACGATCGCGCTTTTGACTCTTGTTCGTGATGGACAATGGAATAACAATTTAGATACAGTAGTGTATGCTTATGTCTTTTCAAAATCAAGAGCGCAAGCGCTCTGAGTCAAGGAATTTTCCAGAGCACAATTTGTTTTTTCAGAGCGTTCCGCTCAGCGCTCCCGTTAGTGACGAACCCTGCTATTCTATTCTATTCTATGTCTTGTGTGAATGTTTTTTAGTCCGTCTTGTGAAAAGTTCTTCTTCTGTCTTGTCTGAATATTTTGTCTCTCTCAGATCTGCCTTCAGTGTCTTCCAAGTGTTTGGCTGTCTTTATTATACGAATGTTTTGTCTGTCTTGTCCGAAGGTTTGTCTGTCTTGTACGAAGGTTTATCTGATGTTAGTTATATGTAACTTTTTTCTCGTCTCCCAGTTTTTTAGATGGCAAGCGTACATTATTCTGTGCCGAGATTTCATAGTCCAAGGGAGAGAATGCATGCATATGCAACGTTGTAGAGACGAGTTGTTTCCCTTGAATAAAATCATATGTTTTTGAGTTCAGAGTGGTTTCTCTCATGTCTGCGCTGCCTCAGCCTTTCTGAATCGGAATTTATTTCCATTTAAGCAGATCCATGTTTGTTGAACTGGATCTGAATGAGTCGTTTCCATGGACAAAACTGCGTTTTTTTGGTGGGGTTTTATTTTTATTTATTTTTTTTTTATTTTTGTTTGTTTGTAAAGCCTCGCTGAACCCAACCACTTTTTTTTTTAATTTTTATTTAATCACTTTTAACTCACGTCTGTCTGTATCTCTCTGTCTCTGTCTCTCCTCTCTGTCTGTCTCTCTCTATTCCAGATCATTCTCTGCGTGTGTGTTTTTGTGGTGGAATTTTGCGCCATGCCTATTGAATTAAACTAATATGTCGATGAATAAATACAGTACCCCGCAACCCCCCCCCCCCCCCCCCCCCCCCCCCCCAAAAAAAAAACAAAAACAAAAAAACAACAAAAAAACAACCACGTGTGTGTGCGTGTGTATCTGTGTTTGTTGTGTTTAGTTTAACGTCTTTTCAGTGTTTAGTGATGTTAGACGGGGGTAAAATAAATAAATAAATAAATAAAACATTTAAAAAATAAAAAGTGTATGTGCCCATGGCAGATGAGGCGTGGGCTATGCATGAGAAGAGGTGGCGGGTGGGAGGACTGTAGTGAGTAGTGGAAAACGAAGAGTTACGAAGGACTGTACTGACTAACAGTTTGTGTGTGTGTGTGTGTGTGTGCGTGCGTGCGCGCGTACGTGTGTGTGTGTGTGTGTGTGTGTGTGTGGACAGGGTATGACCGCAACATCCCTGGCTACCCGACCTACTCCATCATCGGCAGCGACTCCCGGGAGTTCAACCTGATGATCGTCAACACACAGCTGGCCGACGACTCGGAGTTCCAGTGCCAGGTGACGCCCGCCCCGGACAACCCTCGGCTCACCGCCTCCGCTTTCCTCAACGTCCTGGGTGAGAGACAGCACGGGCACACGCTTGTGTCAGAGAGAGAGACAGAGAGAGAAAGAGAGAGACCTACCTTTGCGTTCACACACACACACACACACACACACACACACACACACACACACATTTGCATTCACACACCACACACACAAACACACACGCACACACGCACACACACACACACACATTTGCATTCACACACACACACACACACACACACACACACACACACATTTGCATTCACACACACACACACACACACACACACACACATCCCCCTACCTTTGTGTTCACAAACACAGACACACACACAACACACACACACATTTGCATTCACTCACACACACACACACACACACACACACACACACACACACACACACTGATACACACCTTCAACTTCGTAGAAGTCGAATTTACCTCACACATAACCACAAGTCGATTTCCTGACACAAGTTTGAATTTGCCCCGTTCCAAATTGCCACAAGTTGAAATCCTGACACAAGCTGAATTTCCCTCACACATATTACAGGATGAATTCCTGACACAAGTTTAAATCCCCACACATTTAGCAACGACCTGGATTCCTGACACAGTTCAGTTCAACATACACACAGCCACAAGTTGAATTTCTGACACAAGTTGAACCTCACCCACTCATAATAATAGCCACAAGTTGAAGTCATCCCACACATAGCCACAAGTTGAATTCACCCCCACACATAGCCACACGTTGGATTCGCCCCACATATAGCCACACGTTGGATTCGCCCCACACATAGCCACACGTTGGATTCACCCCACACATAGCCACACGTTGGATTCACCCCACACATAGCCACACGTTGAATTCACCCCCACGCATAGCCACACGTTGGATTCACCCCACGCATAGCCACACGTTGAATTCACCCCCACGCATAGCCACACGTTGAATTCACCCCCCACGCATAGCCACAGGTTGAATTCACCCCCCACGCATAGCCACAGGTTGGATTCACCCCACACATAGCCACAAGTTGGATTCACCCCAAACATGGCCACAAGTTGAATTCGCCCCACGCATAGCCACAGGTTGAATTCACCCCCACGCATAGCCACAAGTTGAATTCACCCCATGCATAGCCACAAGTTGAATTCACCCCCACGCAGAGCTGCAGGTTGAAATCACTCCACGCACAGCCACACGTTGAGTTCATCCCACACATAACCTCGTACGAGTTGAATTCACCCCCACACATAGCCACGTACGAGTTGAATTCACCCCACACATAGCCACAAGTTGAATTCACCCCACACATTGCCACAGGTCGGTTTCCCCACACGTAAATCGAATTTCTCCTCCACCCCCACCCCCAACACACACACACACACACACACACACACACACACACACACACACACACACAGATCAGATCCCCCTTTCCCCCTCACGTCCAACACCCCATCGCCCCCTCGCCCCCCCGTCCGACACCACCCCACCCCACCCGGCCCCCTACACACACATATACAGACACAGACACAAGCCAACTTCTTCAGTCACAGCCACCTGTCCATCAGGAAACTGTCAGCATCACTATCAGTTAGCAGACCACTGTGAAACAGACCTACAGTCTCGCTTTTGATGTTGTCTCGAGGTGGAGGAGGAAGAAGAGGAAGAAGAAGAAGAAGAAAGAGGAAGAAGGATTGTACAGTGAAAGAAGACATACCTCTCTGCACCCCACCACACCACACCCCCGTCCTACTCGAAGATGTCTCTCTTAAAAATTAATAATAATAATTAAAAATTAAAAAAAATAAAATTAAAAAACCTTCATCTCCCCTCCCCTCTCCCAGACCGTCGCCCTCTTCCCTTAGCCACAAGTTGAATTCACTTCACACATAGCCACAGGTCGTTTTTTTTCCAGACACGCGTGAGTTCCCCCCCCCACCCCCACCCCCCCATACACACACAGATCAGATCCCCCTTTCCCCCTCACGTCCAACACCCCCCCCCCCCCCCGTCCAACTCGTCCTCGCCCCCGTCCAACACCCCCCCACCCCGCCCCCTACACACACATATACAGACACAGACACAAGCCAACTTCTTCAGCCACAGCCACCTGTCCATCAGGAAACTGTCAGCATCACTATCAGTTAGCAGACCACAGTGAAACAGACCTACAGTCTCGCTTTTGATGTTGTCTCGAGGTGGAGGAGGAAGAAGAGGAAGAAGAAGAAGAAAGAGGAAGAAGGATTGTACAGTGAAAGAAGACATACCTCTCTGCACCACACCACACCACACCACACCCCCGTCCGACTCGAAGATGTCTCTCTGAAGAAGAAGGAGAATGATTGTACTGTGAACAAAACAACAACAACAACAAAAAAAAAAAATCCTCTCCCCTCCCCTCCCCTCCCCCACCCTCCGCCACCCCCTCGCCCTCTTCCCCCCACCCCCCCGCCCCCAACCCCGTCTCGACTCGGAAGACATACCTACGTACGTGTTATCAGCGTTTTGATGAATGATACTATCATCTTCGTCTGGTTTAATATCCTAGGTTTGTTTTCAAGTCTGTCCGCACACGGGGGCAGACAATAAAGAGGTGTTGTTGTTTCATAGACTGCCAGCTGTTTCTCCTTTCTTGCCACCGCCCCCGACCCCCCTTAAACCCCCCAGCCCCCGCAACCCCTCTCGCACTCCCTGCATGCCTCCACGCCCTACGACTCCCCCCGCCCCCCCCCCCCCCCCCCCCCCCCCCCCGCCCATAAATATGTCTTGTGGAATATCCCGCATGTGCTCACAACTAATTGCTTTTAATTTTTGTTTGTTTGTTTTGTTTAGTTTTTAGCGTCCATAATTCTTGTGATGGGTTTTACGACAACTGAATGAGTTCTGAGATATTTACACACACACACACACACACACACACACACACACACACACACACACACACACCACTACTACCACCACCGCCACACCAACCCCACCACACTCCTCTCCTACCCACCTCCACCCAACCACTGCACACACACACACACACACACACACAACACACACACACACACACCACTACTACCACCACCGCCACACCAACCCCACCACACTCCTCTCCTACCCACCTCCACCCAACCACTGCACACACACACACACACACACACACACACACACCACCACCACCACCACCACCACCACCACCACCACCACCACCATTCCATCAACACCACCACCACCCCACTGTGATACAAAGCTGCTCCAACACTACAGCAACAACAACAAAAACCCAACACACTTCACAACACGTTTATTTTTGTTGATTTTTGTTGGATACCATCCCATACTGGATTCCTTTATAACGACCAAGCAGACAGGGCAGCAAAAAGGGGAGCAAAAAATCATATAGATAGTATAAAAGTATATTGCCCATTGTCATATACTAGAAGGAGACTTTTTAAGTTATGTACACGAAAGTGTGTCTTCACAAGTGACTGAGAACGTTGATGTTTTTGACTTTTTGCATTCATTATCAGTTGTTTCGCTTGTCAGTTTAACGACTTCTCTTTTACGAAGTCCTTTAAGTAATTTCCTGTAATTGTATTTAGTTGTTGTTTTTTTTCTTCCCCCACATTTCACCCTCCTTTGCCCAGTTTCCCCCAACCCTCCATCCATTCACATCTCCCACCCCTTCTGACTGATAATATACTCAAATGTATTCATAAATACTTTAACAAAATGTCTTCAATCACTGATATGTGTGACGGGACATTAAACAAAATTCCTCCACAACACGTGTAACCATTTACCTTTGTAGTGCCTTGTGATCCCCCTGTGACCCAAGGCTACTCCAACACCACCTTATATATAATTATGATGGTCAGTTGTGTCCGACTATGACCATCAGAACAGCAGGGGATGCAACTGCTGTTCCGACTATTTGGGCCAGAATTTGATTATAGTGGAGAGTGTCTTGCCCAAGTTGCATCCGCACTCTCTGGGCCAAGAGGATTTTACGACAGTCGGCGTTGGGATGGTTCCCAAAGGCCAACCAGCCCACAAGGCTGCAGCACTAAGAGCCAGTGCAATTTTGCCTCCTAGTTTGAGAGTCATAGTCCTTCACAAAAGACTAAGCTGTAAATGATTTCCCATTGACTGGAGAAACCATTGATAATACAGCTCTCACTTTGCTGTTGGCCCAAATGTAAACTTATGTCAATCTGTGATATAAGCCGAGTGTCAGGGGAGGGGGTGGGTGGGGGCGGGTAAACACCAAAAACACAACCTACTTCACAACACGTCGTGTAACCATTGACCTTTGCAGTGCCTTGTGACCCCCCTGTGATCCAAGGCTACTCCAACGCGTCCACCGTGGAGGTTCCCTACACTCGCCAGTCCCTGCAGCTGGTGTGTGAGGCCCGCAACGGGAAGCCAGCTGCCGACATCGAGTGGTTCCGGAACGACAAGAAGGTTAGGATGGTCTCCCTTCACAGCCACGCTGTGGAGTGTTGGGCCTCGTAGTGGTAACTAACGCGCCCGTCCACCTAGTAGGAAGCGAGAGAATCTTGAGTGGGTGCGCTGGTTCGAATCCCGGCACAGTTTGTGTGTGTGTGTGTATGTGTGGAGAAATTATAAAAGTACAACACTGACCGATGCTTGCTGTAACTCTTTTTTTTTTTTTTTTTTTTTCTTTTTTTTTTTATCTAATTTTGTTTTATTTTTGCTTAAGACTTTATGTATTGTTGAACACCATACTTTTGTGTCTCTTTTTTAACACCATACTTTTGTGTCTCATAAAAAAAATTTTTTTTAAATTGTTTGTTTGTTTTTTTGTGTGTGTGAGTGTGTGTGCGCGCGCTTAAAGTTGACTCCATCAAGATTTTGCGCCTTATTAATATTAGTAGTAGTCTTTTTTTGTCTTTTTTTTTTCTCTCGAGGCCTGACTAAGCACGTTGGGTGACGCTGCTGGTAAGGCATCTGCTTGGCAGATGTGGTGTAGTGTATATGGATTTGACCGAACGCAGTGACGCCTCCTTGAGCTACTGATATATATATATACACACACACACACTAATACATATACATATACAACGCAATGTTTTAAACTAATTAATTCATTAACCCCCGACCCTCCCCTAACACAGGTGGTCCAGAACGTGGCGTACGAGACGGAGCCCATGGCCAACGACAAGAGAGTCCACGCCAAGAGCACGCTGTCGCTGACACTGGGGGGTCAGGGGGAGAACAACGCGGTGTACCGCTGCCAGGCGAAGAACAGCGCTGTGATTGGTCACCCTTTGTCCACCTTCGTCACCATCAGTATTCTGTGTGAGTTTGTTGTTGTTGTTGTTGGTTACCATCAGTATTCTGTGTGAGTTTGTTGTTGGTGTTGTTGTTGGTCATCATCAGTATTCTGTGTGAGTTTGTTGTTGGTTACCATCAGTATTCTGTGTGAGTTTGTTGTTGTTGTTGTTGGTTACCATCAGTATTCTGTGTGAGTTTGTTGTTGTTGTTGTTGTTGGTTACCATCAGTATTCTGTGTGAGTTTGTTGTTGTTGTTGTTGGTTACCATCAGTATTCTGTGTGAGTTTGTTGTTGTTGGTTACCATCAGTATTCTGTGTGAGTTTGTTGTTGGTGTTGTTGTTGGTCATCATCAGTATTCTGTGTGAGTTTGTTGTTGTTGTTGTTGTTGGTTACCATCAGTATTCTGTGTGAGTTTGTTGTTGTTGTTGTTGTTGGTCATCATCAGTATTCTGTGTGAGTTTGTTGTTGTTGGTTACCATCAGTATTCTGTGTGAGTTTGTTGTTGTTGGTCATCATCAGTATTCTGTGTGAGTTTGTTGTTGTTGTTGTTGTTGGTTACCATCAGTATTCTATGTGAGTTTGTAGTTGTTGTTGGTCATCATCAGTATTCTGTGTGAGTTTGTTGTTGTTGTTGTTGTTGGTCACCATCAGTATTCTGTGTGAGTTTGTTGTTGTTGTTGTTGTTGGTCATCATCAGTATTCTGTGTGAGTTTGTTGTTGTTGTTGTTGGTGGTTAGCATCAGTATTCTGTGTGAGTTTGTTGTTGTTGTTGTTGGTTACCATCAGTATTCTGTGTGAGTTTGTTGTTGTTGTTGGTCATCATCAGTATTCTGTGTGAGTTTGTTGTTGTTGTTGTTGTTGTTGGTCACCATCAGTATTCTGTGTGAGTTTGTTGTTGTTGTTGTTGTTGGTTACCATCAGTATTCTGTGTGAGTTTGTTGTTGTTGTTGTTGGTCATCATCAGTATTCTGTGTGAGTTTGTTGTTGTTGTTGTTGGTCATCATCAGTATTCTGTGTGAGTTTGTTGTTGTTGTTGTTGGTCATCATCAGTATTCTGTGTGAGTTTGTTGTTGTTGTTGGTCATCATCAGTATTCTGTGTGAGTTTGTTGTTGTTGTTGTTGTTGGTGGTGGTGGTCATCATCAGTATTCTGTGTGAGTTTGTTGTTGTTGTTGTTGTTGGTTACCATCAGTATTCTGTGTGAGTTTGTTGTTGTTGTTGTTGGTTACCATCAGTATTCTGTGTGAGTTTGTTGTTGTTGTTGGTCATCATCAGTATTCTGTGTGAGTTTGTTGTTGTTGTTGTTGTTGGTCACCATCAGTATTCTGTGTGAGTTTGTTGTTGTTGTTGGTTACCATCAGTATTCTGTGTGAGTTTGTTGTTGTTGTTGTTGGTTACCATCAGTATTCTGTGTGAGTTTGTTGTTGTTGTTGGTCATCATCAGTATTCTGTGTGAGTTTGTTGTTGTTGTTGTTGTTGGTCACCATCAGTATTCTGTGTGTGTTTGTTGTTGTTGTTGTTGTTGGTTACCATCAGTATTCTGTGTGAGTTTGTTGTTGTTGTTGTTGTTGGTCATCATCAGTATTCTGTGTGAGTTTGTTGTTGTTGTTGTTGGTGGTCATCATCAGTATTCTGTGTGAGTTTGTTGTTGTTGTTGTTGGTGGTCATCATCAGTATTCTGTGTGAGTTTGTTGTTGTTGGTCATCATCAGTATTCTGTGTGAGTTTGTTGTTGTTGTTGTTGTTGTTGGTTACCATCAGTATTCTGTGTGAGTTTGTTGTTGTTGTTGTTGTTGGTCATCATCAGTATTCTGTGTGAGTTTGTTGTTGTTGTTGTTGGTCACCATCAGTATTCTGTGTGAGTTTGTTGTTGTTGTTGTTGTTGGTCATCATCAGTATTCTGTGTGAGTTTGTTGTTGTTGTTGTTGTTGGTCATCATCAGTATTCTGTGTGAGTTTGTTGTTGTTGTTGTTGTTGGTCATCATCAGTATTCTGTGTGAGTTTGTTGTTGTTGTTGTTGGCCATCATCAGTATTCTGTGTGAGTTTGTTGTTGTTGTTGTTGGTCACCATCAGTATTCTGTGTGAGTTTGTTGTTGTTGTTGTTGTTGGTTACCATCAGTATTCTGTGTGAGTTTGTTGTTGTTGTTGTTGGTCACCATCAGTATTCTGTGTGAGTTTGTTGTTGTTGTTAAGGGAAATGAGCGAGCTGACAGACTTGCTGGTAACGCAACACCAACGAGCAGCCTACATCTAGGAAAATCGGAAATCCTCAGAAAAGTCAAAGAATACCAAAAAGAACAGGTACAAGGCCATCACACCATCGATCGCCTCAAAGAAATAAAAGCAGAGAGAGGGAGCGGCCGCAAATCTAACATGAAAGGTAGAGCACGATGCTTTGCAAATCAAACAAATATCGGCATCATTTCCAAACCAACATTGCGCAAATTTCTTCAAAACGGAACAGAGTCTCTGTGGGCCTTTCCAAATACAATAGACCGAGCAACACACTAGATGCCACGTTCTTGGCATCAGAGATCTTTTCCCATCCCTCTTGCGGCCAGTCAGTGGCGGCTGTGTGTGTTTGTGTGTATGTGTGGGTCTGTGCTTTTGAGTGCGTTTGTGAATGCGCGAGAGTGAAATTGCACACAAGTGTCAGGAGAGATATGTGTACGTGTGTGTGTGTGTGTGTGTGTGTGTGTGTGAGGGGAGGTGGGAGTGCGGGGGGAGGTGGGGTAGAGGATGAGGTATGTGAGTGTATGCATGCCTACACTGTGGGAGCAACAGGATATTGGAACGTGTATATATATATATATATATATATATATATATATATATATATATATATATATATATATCTTTGTATGTACGTGTGTGGGGTTGGGGGTGGGAGATATGGGCGTATGTGTGTGTGCTTGTACAAGTAAGTGTTCATCTCTGTGAGTGTGTGTTTGTGTGTGTGTGTGTGTGTGCCGTGGAAGCTGCGATACGTAGACTAGAAATAAGTGTGTGGAGGAGGGGGTAGAGGAGGTGCAAGGTAATGTGTGTGTGTGTGTGTGTATGTGTGTGTTGGAGCTCATGTACGTTTATATGTATTTGACTGTGCTTTCATATGTGCTTGTACAAGTAAGTGTTCATTTCTGTGAGTGTGTGTTTGTGTGTGTGTGTGTGTGTGTGTGTGTGCCGTGGAAGCTGCGATACTTAGACTAGAAATGAGTGTGTGGAGGAGGGGGGTAGAGGAGGTGCACGGTAATGCGTGTGTGTGTGTGTGTGTGTTGGAGCTCATGTACGTTTATATGTATTTGACTGTGCTTTCATATATGTGAAACAGCATGTCTGGTGCATTTCTGTTATGCATGTGTGGGTGTATGTGTGAATGTGTGTCTTCATATTTTACATTTATTTGCTTATTTATCACCATTGTTGTCTTATCTATTTATTTATTTATGTTTTATTATTATCATTTTATTAGTATTACTAATATTATTACTACTACCTTTTTCTATATTATAATTATTATTTATTTATTTATTTATGCAAGCTTATCTATTATTTATTCCCCCGTTGTTGTTGTTTTTTTTTTTGTTTTTTTTGTTTGTTTTTTTTTTGTGTGTGTGTGTGTGTGTTTTTTGTTTTTGTTTTTTTTTGTTTGTTTTTTTTTTTTTGTGTGTGTGTGTGTGTGTGTGTGTGTTCTCAAGGCCTGACTAAGCGCGTTGGGTTACGCTGCTGGTCAGGCATCTGCTTGGCAGATGTGGTGTAGCGTATATGGTTTTGTCCGAACGCAGTGACGCCTCCTTGAGCTACTGAAAACTGAAAACTGAAACTGTTGTTGTTGTTGTTGGTTACCATCAGTATTCTGTGTGAGCTTTGATTTGGTTTGAAAGCACTTTGATTTTCTCTCTGCACAAGATTCAGCACAATACCATGACTGGTTTGAAAGCGCTTTGGTTTGTCTCTCTGCACAAGATTCAGCGCTATATGAACACAAATTCTTCTTCTTATTATCAGTATTATTATTATCATCATCAGACCCCCCAGGCCCCCCGGTCATCTCGGGCTACACCCCAGGCCGGCCCGTGCGCACCAACGACACCTTGCTGCTCACCTGCACCTCCAGGGGAGGGAACCCCCTGGGCACGGTGGTCTGGTACCGCAACAACGAGCGTGTGGACTCCTCCTTCACCAGCGGCGGTGACCGCGCCATCAACGAGTTCCCCTTCACCGCCGCCTCCACCGACAACGGCGCCACCTTCCGCTGCGAGGTCACCAACCTCGTCACCCCGTCCCCGCTCACCAAGAGCTTCACGCTCACCGTCAACTGTGAGTAGGGGGGTTCTGGGGTGGGAGGGTGGGAGGTGGAAGGGGTTGGGGGAGGGGGTGCCGGGTTGGTGGAGGAGGGGCTTGGGGGTGGTGGGGGTGGCGGGCGGGTGGGTGCTTGTGGGATTGCAAAGGGGAGAAGAGGGTGTTGTAGATGTGTGTGTGTGTGTGTTTTATAAATATGGTGAAGGAGGTGAGGAGGTGGTGTGGAGTGCTTGTGGGATTGTAAAAGGGAGAGGGGGGGGGAGAGGTGCATTGTGTAGTGGGGGTTGCGGACTGTGTGTTGGAGTGGGTGTGGGAGGGAGAGAGGGAGGTGTGAAGGGGTGGCAGGAGGGGGGATTCGGGGGGTGGGGGCGGTTATTATGGTGAAGGAGACTGGGTGGATTTGGTAGGGATAGTTTTTTTGGGGGTTTTTTTGTTGTTTTTACGGGTGGTGGTGTGGGTAGGGTTCTGGTGATGGAGGAAGAGGGGTTGGGGGGGGGGGGGGGGAATTGCTGTGGGATTGCAAAGGGAGAAAAGGTGAAGAAGGGGAGGGGGGGGGTATTATGGTGGGAAACCTGGGTGGGGTTTTTTTTTTGTTTTTTGTTTTTTTGTTGTTGTTGTTTTTAGGGTAGTGGATATTGTTAGGGTTGGGATGGTGGAAGAGGAGGGATTCGGAGGGGGAGGTGAGTGTGTGGTGGGGGGGGGGCGGGGGAGGGGTGGGGGGCAGGGAGGGGGGGTGCTGTGAGATTACAAAGGGGGGGGGGGAATGGACGTGTGCATATAGTGGGGGTTTAGTTGGGGGACTGTGTGTTGGGGTGGGTGTGGGAGGGAGGAAGGGAGGTGTGTGCGAGCGGTGTGGGGATAGGAGGGGTAGTGGGGAGGGGAGGAGGGAAGGACTGGGAGGATGGGTAATTGGGAATGGGATTGGTGT
>NC_134909.1:9862920-9890420 GCF_041734735.1 Babylonia areolata | reverse complement strand
CTTCTGTTGTCTCGAAGATGTATGTCAGTTTAGTCACATCCTTCTGTTGTTTTGGAAGACATTTGTCAGTTTCGTCATATCCTTCTGTTGTTTTGAAGACATTTGTCAGTTCAGTCATATCCTTCTGTTGTTTTGAAAAACATTTGTCAGTTCAGTCATATCCCTCCGTTGTTTTGGAAGACATTTGTCAGTTCAGTCATATCCCTCCGTTGTTTTGGAAGACATTTGTCAGTTCAGTCATATCCCTCCGTTGTTTTGAAAAGACATTTGTCAGTTCAGTCATATCCCTCCGTTGTTTTGGAAGACATTTGTCAGTTCAGTCATATCCTTCTGTTGTTTTGGAAGACATTTGTCAGTTCAGTCATATCCCTCTGTTGTTTTGGAAGACATTTGTCAGTTCAGTCATATCCCTCTGTTGTTTTGAAAGACATTTGTCAGTTCAGTCATATCCCTCCGTTATTTTGAAAGACATTTGTCAGTTCAGTCATATCCTTCTGTTGTTTTGAAAGATGTATGTCAGTTTAGTCACATCTTTCTGTTGTTTTGGAAGACATTTGTCAGTTTAGTCATATCCTTCTGTTGTTTTGGAAGACATTTGTCAGTTTCGTCATGTCCTGTTGTTTTGGAAGACATTTGTCAGTGTAGTCATATCCCTCTGTTGATTTGAAAGACATTTTAAGTTCAGTCATATCCTTCTGTTGTTTTGGAAGACATTTGTCAGTTTAGTCAAACCCTTCTGTTGTTTTTGAAGACGTTTGTCTTACTCATATCCTTCTGTTGTTTTGGAAGACATTTGTCAGTTTAGTCATGTCCCTCTGTTGTCTTGAAGACATACATCAGTTTAGTCATATACTTCTGTTGTTTTGGAAGACTTTTGTCAGTTTCGTCGTATCCGTCTGTTGTTTTGGAAGACATTTGTCAGTTCAGTCATATCCCTCCGTTGTTTTGGAAGACATTTGTCAGGTCAGTCATATCCTTCTGTTGTTTTGGAAGACATTTGTCAGTTCAGTCATATCCCTCCGTTGTTTTGGAAAAGACATTTGTCAGTTCAGTCATATCCCTCCGTTGTTTTGAAAGACATTTGTCAGTTCAGTCATATCCCTCCGTTATTTTGAAAGACATTTGTCAGTTCAGTCATATCCTTCTGTTGTTTTGAAAGATGTTTGTCAGTTTCGTCATATCCTTCTGTTGTTTTGGAAGACATTTGTCAGTGAAGTCATATACTTCTGTTGTTTTGGAAGACATTTGTCAGTTTCGTCATGTCCTTCTGTTGTTTTGGAAGACATTTGTCAGTTTCGTCATATCCTTCTGTTGATTTGAAAGACATTTGTCAGTGTAGTCATATTCCTCTGTTGTCTTGAAGACGTATGTCAGTTTAGTCACATCTTTCTGTTGTTTTGGAAGACATTTGTCAGTGTAGTCATATCCTTCTGTTGTCTCGAAGATGTATGTCAGTTTAGTCACATCTTTCTGTTGTTTTGGAAGACATTTGTCAGTTTCGTCATGTCCTTCTGTTGTTTTGGAAGACATTTGTCAGTTTCGTCATATCCTTCTGTTGTTTTGGAAGACTTTTGTCAGTTTCGTCGTATCCGTCTGTTGTTTTGGAATAATCGTATTTGTCAGTGAAGTCATATACTTCTGTTGTTTTGGAAGACGTTTGTCAGTTAAGTCATATCCTTCTGTTGTTTTGGAATAATTGTATATGTCAGTTTAGTCATATCCTTCTGTTGTTTTGGAAGACGTTTGTCAGTTAAGTCATATCCCTCTGTTGTTTTGGAAGACGTTTGTCAGTTAAGTCATATCCTTCTGTTGTTTTGGAATAATTGTATTTGTCAGTTTAGTCATATCCTTCTGTTGTTTTGGAAGAAATTTGTCAGTTTCGTCGTATCCTTCTGTTATTTTAGAAGACGTTTGTCAGTTTAGTCATATCCCTCTGTTGTTTTGGAAGACATATGTCAGTTTAATCGTCATCCTTCTCTTGTTTTGGAAGACGTATGTCAAACTTATGGAAGACATTTGTCAGTTTCGTCATATCCTTCTCTTGTTTTGGAAGACATATGTCAAACTTATGAAAGACATTTGTCAGTTTCGTCATATCCTTCTCTTGTTTTGGAAGACATATGTCAAACTTATGGAAGACATTTGTCAATTTAGCCATATCCTTCTCTTGTTCTGGAAGACATGTCAAACTTATGGAAGACATTTGTCAGTTTCGTCATATCCTTCTCTTGTTCTTTGTTTTTCACTTTCACCGTGTTGTGTAAGCTGACAGGGGCTTGTTACTTTTTGTTTGTTGGTTGGTTGGTTTTGAAAGGTATTTGTCAGTATATTCTTCTTATTCTTCTTCTTCTTCTTTGTTCGTGGGCTGCAACTTCCATATTCACACGAGTGGGCTTTTTACGTGTATGATCTTTTTTTTTTACCCCGCCATGTAGGTAGCCATACTCCGTTTTCGGGGGGTGTGCATGCTGGTGGAACCCTCAGATTGAAAGTCCAACGACGGGCGCAATAGCCGAGTGGTTAAAGCATTGGACTTTCAATCTGAGGGTCCCGGGTTCGAATCTCGGTAACGTGGAGCTTTTTCTGATCTCCCATGTAAACGCATGTGCAGACCTGCTCGTACCTGAACCGCCTTAGTGTGTATAAGCAAACAGAAGACCAAATACGCACGTTAAAGATCCCATAATCCATGTGAGCATTTGGTGGGTTATGGAGACAAGAACATACCCTGCATGCACAACCCTGAAAATGGAGTATGGCTGCCTACATGGCAGGGTTAAAAAAAACAAACAAACCAAAAAAAAACAGTCATACACGTAAAAGCCCACTCGTGTACATCCGAGTAAACGGTGGGAGTTGCAGCCCACGAACGCAAAAAAAAAAAAAAAAAAAAAAAAGAGAGAGAGAGAGAGAGTCCAACGCTTTATTTAAACAACTCGGGCTGTTTTCAGTCCCGCCCACATCAGTGACCATCAAGTCGTCGACGGATCAGCCCCGAGCGGGTCAGGGCATGAACCTCACCTGCGTCAGCTCCTCCAGCAACCCGGCCGCCGAGATCCTGTGGGTCAAGGGAGACAAGCGCATCCAGGGAGTGAACCGGGGGGTTGTGGATGCGGAGCACGGGGGGAAGAACACGACGAACGTGCTCCACTTCATCCCCACGTCGTCAGACCACAACGCTGTGTACGGCTGCCGGGCCACCAACACTCTGCTGGGGGTGTCCGTGAATGATGCCGTCACTCTGACTGTGCTGTGTAAGTCTGTGTGTGAATGATGCCGTCACTCTGACTGTGTTGTGTAAGTCTGTGTGTGAATGACGCCGTCACTCTGACTGTGTTGTGTAAGTCTGTGTGTGTGAATGACGCCGTCACTCTGACTGTGCTGTGTAAGTCTGTGTGTGAATGATGTCGTCACTCTGACTGTGTTGTGTAAGTCTGTGTGTGAATGATGCCGTCACTCTGACTGTGTTGTGTAAGTCTGTGTGTGAATGATGCCGTCACTCTGACTGTGCTGTGTAAGTCTGTGTGTGAATGATGCCGTCACTCTGACTGTGCTGTGTAAGTCTGTGTGTGAATGATGCCGTCACTCTGACTGTGTTGTGTAAGTCTGTGTGTGAATGATGCCGTCACTCTGACTGTGCTGTGTAAGTGTGTGTGTGAATGATGCCATCACTCTGACTGTGTTGTGTAAGTCTGTGTGTGAATGATGCCGTCACTCTGACTGTGTTGTGTAAGTCTGTGTGTGAATGATGCCGTCACTCTGACTGTGTTGTGTAAGTCTGTGTGTGAATGACGCCGTCACTCTGACTGTGTTGTGTAAGTCTGTGTGTGAATGATGCCGTCACTCTGACTGTGTTGTGTAAGTCTGTGTGTGAATGATGCCGTCACTCTGACTGTGTTGTGTAAGTCTGTGTGTGAATGATGCCGTCACTCTGACTGTGTTGTGTAAGTCTGTGTGTGAATGATGTCGTCATTCTGACTGTGTTGTGTAAGTGTGTGTGTGAATGATGTCGTCACTCTGACTGTGTTGTGTAAGTCTGTGTGTGAATGATGCCGTCACTCTGACTGTGTTGTGTAAGTCTGTGTGTGAATGATGCTGTCACTCTGACTGTGTTGTGTAAGTCTGTGTGTGAATGATGCCGTCACTCTGACTGTGTTGTGTAAGTCTGTGTGTGAATGATGCCGTCACTCTGACTGTGTTGTGTAAGTCTGTGTGTGAATGATGCCGTCACTCTGACTGTGTTGTGTAAGTCCGTGTGTGAATGATGTCGTCACTCTGTGTTGTGTAAGTCTGTGTGTGAATGATGCCGTCACTATGACTGTGTTGTGTAAGTCTGTGTGTGAATGATGCCGTCACTCTGACTGTGTTGTGTAAGTCTGTGTGTGAGTGATGCCGTCACTCTGACTGTGCTGTGTAAGTCTGTGTGTGAATGATGTCGTCACTCTGACTGTGCTGTGTAAGTCTGTGTGTGAATGACGCCGTCACTCTGACTGTGTTGTGTAAGTCTGTGTGTGAATGATGCCGTCACTCTGACTGTGCTGTGTAAGTCTGTGTGTGAATGATGCCGTCACTCTGACTGTGCTGTGTAAGTCTGTGTGTGAATGATGCCGTCACTCTGACTGTGTTGTGTAAGTCTGTGTGTGAATGATGCCGTCACTCTGACTGTGTTGTGTAAGTCAGTGTGTGAATGATGTCGTCACTCTGACTGTGTTGTGTAAGTCTGTGTGTGAATGATGCCGTCACTCTGACTGTGTTGTGTAAGTCTGTGTGTGAATGATGCCGTCACTCTGACTGTGTTGTGTAAGTCTATGAATGGAATGATTACTATTTACCGATTGAAACAATGCGAGAAAATGTCTATCAATAGCGCCATCACTGTCACTCACACTGTCTTGTGTAAGTCTATAAAAATGAAGATCCCTGTTTACCGACTGAATGTTACACTGACAGTTTTTGTGTAAGACTATGAATTGAATCATCACTGTTTACAGATTAAACGTCACTCTGACTTTTTTTTTTCTCTCTCTCTTTTTTGGGGGGTGGGTGGGTGTGGTTGGTGGGGGTGAGGGGGTTAAACTGCTCAGGGTCTCTGTCACTGTGTCATCTCTCTGCTTTGTGTAAGTCCGTTGGCATCATCATCATCGTCGTCGTCATCGTCATCATGTTTGTTGGCATAATTATTAGTATTATCATCATCATCATCATCATCATCATCATCATCATCATCATCATGTGTGTTGGTTTATTAGTATTATCATCATCATCAATATCATCATCATGTTTGTTGGCAT
Organism: Babylonia areolata; assembly: GCF_041734735.1. Classification (NCBI taxonomy): domain Eukaryota; kingdom Metazoa; phylum Mollusca; class Gastropoda; order Neogastropoda; family Buccinidae; genus Babylonia; species Babylonia areolata. The sequence continues at coordinate 9,885,129 of NC_134909.1, read as the reverse complement.
ATTAGTATTATTATCATCATCATCAATATCATCATCATCATGATGTTTGTTGGCATATTAGTATTATCATCATCAATATCATCATCATCATCATGTTTGTTGGCATATTAGTATTATCATCATCAATATCATCATCATCATCATGTTTGTTGGCATATTAGTATTATCATCATCATCAATATCATCATCATCATCATGTTTGTTGGCATATTAGTATTATCATCATCATCAATATCATCATCATCATCATGTTTGTTGGCATATTAGTATTATCATCATCTTCAATATCATCATCATCATCATGTTTGTTGGCATATTAGTATTATCATCATCTTCAAAATCATCATCACCATCTTGTTTGTTGGCATATTAGTATTATTGCTATTATCACCATCATCATAATCATCACCATCACCCACCACCACCCCTTCCCTCCGGGTGTCTTCTGTCTCTTGATTAAACCACCGTTCATCATCATCATCATCATCAACGTCATAAAGTCACACATCTGGACCCCCTCCCCCCAACCCCCCCCACCCAGGGTGGCTTCTGTTTCTTAATTAAACCACCAACGCCGCCGCCTCGCTTTATTTATTATTTTTTTATTTATTTTTTGTTTTTGTTTTTTTTTCCGCTCCAGTTCCCCCGGAATTCATCAACCACGTGCCCCGCACGATCGAGATGACCGCCGGCGACGACCGCTCGTTCAACCTGTCGGCCTACGCCAACCCGGCCGACGTAACGTATACGCTGCTGCGCGAGGGGATGCGTCTGTCGCTACCCTTCGACCTGCCCCGCTTCCAGCTGAGCGGCAAAGGCATCCTGAGCATCTCCAACGTCAGCAAAACTGACCGGGGGAACTTCTCTCTGCGGGCGGTGAACAACCAAGGGTCGGCCGTCTTCAACTTCTCCGTCAACGTCACTTGTGAGTTTTTGTCGTGGGGGTGGTGTGCATGTGGGAATGGAGGGAGGGAGGGAGGGAGAGGGGTGGTGGTGGTCTTGTCGTAACGCGGTTTTTTTAGTTTGTTTGTGTTTTGTTGTTGTTATTGCACCAGGAAGCAACGAGAAAATATGTGGGGGAAAAACGGGATCGAACCACACACACATACCGGAATTCAACCCCGACCCCCCTCCCCCAATCTCTCCCCCCCCCCCCCACCCCCACAACACAACCCCCCCCCTCCCTTCCCCAATACCCTCGACCCCTTCTTTCCATACCACCAGACCTTGAGTGGTGGTCCAGGACGCTAGTCGTTTGGATGAGATTGATAAAACTGAGGTCCTGTGTGTATGTAGCCTGTACCTAGCAGAATACGGTTAACTCATTCAGTACGGCCAGCCCTCTCTTCTCCTCTACACAGACCCCTCGGATGTCCAGTGGGTGTCTGAATGACCCAACCTTTAGCTTCTGTCGTCAGAATTGTGGTATTCTTTGTCAACATTCACCTCTTCAGTATAAGAGCCTTCCGCTTGCAATATTTTGATGGTGGTAATTGGGGTGAAACACTGTTAACGTCGTCTCTTTCGCCGTTCGTATGGAGAGAGTTAAAGAACTCTCAGCAATAAGAGAATTGTCCATGTCAATATTTTGTTGTGGAATTCTCTCTTTGTGTGTGTGTGTATGTGTGGGGCGAGGGGGGGTGAGGGTGAAGCCAATCTGAATGACACAGGGAAACGAATGATGAGCTTCTAAATATATTTCTGTTTAATAATTACGATGTAATAATTAATTGCAATGTTTTTAAAAGCGAATATGTGAAATGCTTTTATTTGAGAACATATGTTTATTACTCTTGTTTATTCAAGTAATCCGCGTGGGTGGGGTGGGGGGTGGGGGGGGTGGGGGGGGGGGGGGGGGGGGGGGGGTGCAGGTGTGTGCTGATTATCTGGTTGTGGTTTTCCACAATTCATCTTTATTCTTATCTTATCTGTCTACTATAATCAATGTGCAGTATAGTAGGCTATGTTTATAATTATATTCAAATAATGTTTCTTAATTCTTTCTGTTTTTACATTAAGAATACTAGTTATTACCTGCAGTGTGTGGATGTATGTATGAAACGATGTATGTGATATTTTTTACATTTGTATCTTCGTAATATTCGTAAAAGCTGTTGTTGACTTTTACAGTTATGGTCCCCATGTTGTTTACTTGTCTGTGTTGTGATAATGCACCTGACCAAATTTCTCCAGTTGGAGATAATAAAGTTATTCTTATCTTCTTATCTTATCTTATCTTCCTGAAGGCAGCTCTCAGTCAGCTTTACCCAGGTAGGAAACCAGTTGTGAAAATGACCCCGTGTTTGTAAAGCGCTTAAAGTTCGCTCCCTAACCAAGGATTGGTGCAGTATAAACTTTACCCAGGTCAATCAGTCGATCAGTCAAGTGGTGACCGTAATGGATTTGGTTGAGAGGGAGAGAGAGATGATGAAATCCTCATAGCATATCCGATATTAAACCCTGTAGGCCTGATAATACCTTTTGCCCGCTTGAGGTGGGGAAGAGAAAGAGAGTCCTCACATTTAAATAAGCATTGTTCCAACATTGAGTGCGCAGTGCTTGTCAGTTCATAAGTCAAGAAATGTCTAGATGAGTTTTGTGTTTAGAATTCTGTAAATGAATGTCAAGATTTTTTTTTCTTTTTCTTTTTTTAATGAAAGTATTCATTGTTCCTGCAGAAACAACATCCTGCTGCTGATGAGACAGCAGTGCTATCTCTTAAACATTAAAAGAACAAAACAAAACAAATTTTATATATATATAGATATAGATATGTATGTATGTATGTATGATATATATATATATATATATATATATATATATATATATATATATATATATATATATATATATATTCTGTTTGTTACATGTTACAATCTAACAACCATTTGTGGTCGTTACCCATCTTTACTGTACCTACCAACCATACCCACCTATTCCCTACCCTACCCATCTCTACCCTACCTACCCTCCCCATCTCTACCTTCCCCACCCTACCCATCTCTACCCTCCCCATCTCTACCATACCTACCCTCCCCATCACTACCCTACCTACCCTCCCATCTCTACCCTACCTACCCTACCCATCTCTACCATACCTACCCTCCCCATCACTACCCTACCTACCCTCCCATCTCTACCCTCCCCACCCTACCCATCTCTACCATACCTACCCTCCCCATCACTACCCTACCTACCCTCCCATCTCTACCCTACCTACCCTCCCCACCCTACCCATCTCTACCCTACCTACCCTCCCCATCTCTACCTTCCCCACCCTACCCATCTCTACCCTCCCCACCCTACCCATCTCTACCCTACCTACCCTCCCCATCTCTACCTTCCCCACCCTACCCATCTCTACCCTCCCCACCCTACCCATCTCTACCCTACCTACCCTACCTATCTCTACCTTCCCCACCCAACCCATCTCTACCTTCCCCACCCTACCCATCTCTACCCTACCTACCCTACCCATCTCTACCCTACCCACCCTCCCCATCTCTACCCTCCCCACCCTCCCCATCTCTACCCTACCTACCCTCCCCATCTCTACCCTCCCCACCCTACCCATCTCTACCTTCCCCACCCTCCCCATCTCTACCCTACCTACCCTCCCATCTCTACCTTCCCCACCCTACCCATCTCTACCTTCCCCACCCTCCCCATCTCTACCCTACCTACCCTCCCATCTCTACCTTCCCCACCCTACCCATCTCTACCCTACCTACCCTCCCCATCTCTACCTTCCCCACCCTCCCCATCTCTACCCTACCTACCCTCCCATCTCTACCTTCCCCACCCTACCCATCTCTACCCTCCCCACCCTACCCATCTCTACCTTCCCCACCCTCCCCATCTCTACCCTACCTACCCTCCCCATCTCTACCCTACCTACCCTCCCCATCTCTACCCTACCCACCCTACCCATCTCTACCTTCCCCACCCTACCCATCTCTACCCTCCCCACCCTACCCATCTCTACCTTCCCCACCCTCCCCATCTCTACCCTACCTACCCTCCCCATCTCTACCCTACCTACCCTACCCATCTCTACCCTACCTACCCTACCCATCTCTACCTTCCCCACCCTCCCCATCTCTACCCTACCCACCCTTACATCTCTACCTTCCCCACCCTACCCATCTCTACCTTCCCCACCCTCCCCATCTCTACCCTACCTACCCTCCCATCTCTACCTTCCCCACCCTACCCATCTCTACCCTACCCACCCTCCCCATCTCTACCCTACCTACCCTCCCATCTCTACCTTCCCCACCCTACCCATCTCTACCCTACCTACCCTCCCCATCTCTACCCTACCTACCCTCCCCATCTCTACCTTCCCCACCCTCCCCATCTCTACCCTACCTACCCTCCCCATCTCTACCTACCCTCCCCATCTCTACCTTCCCCACCCTCCCCATCTCTACCCTACCTACCCTCCCCATCTCTACCCTACCTACCCTCCCCATCTCTACCCTCCCCATCTCTACCCTACCTGCCCTCCCCATCTCTACCCTACCTGCCCTCCCCATCTCTACCCTACCTGCCCTCCCCACTTTACACATATCTACCCTACCTACCCTCCCCATCTCTACCCTCCCCATCTCTACCCTACCTACCCTCCCCATCTCTACCCTCCCCATCTCTACCCTACCTGCCCTCCCCATCTCTACCCTACCTGCCCTCCCCATCTCTACCCTACCTGCCCTCCCCACTTTACACATATCTACCCTACCTACCCTCCCCATCTCTACCCTACCTGCCCTCCCCACTTTACACATATCTACCCTACCTACCCTCCCCATCTCTACCCTACCTGCCCTCCCCACTTTACACATATCTACCCTACCTACCCTCCCCATCTCTACCCTACCCACCTCTTCCCTACCTACCCTACCCACACTCCCCATATCTACCCTACCTATCCTCTCTACCCTACCCACCTCTTCCCTACCTATCCTCCCGACCCTACCCATCTCTACCCTCCCCACCCTTCCCTTCCTTACCCTCCCCTACCCTCCCCTACCATATGACATGTTTTTGTTATTCTTCTCTCTTTTTTTCTCTCCCTCCCCCCAACGTGTGGCAGATGCCACCAGCATTGTGGACATCACCTTACGAGTCTCTGAAGACGAAGGGGGCACAGCTTTCTTCGAGTGCGTGGTGGATGCGAACCCTGTCATAGCGGACATGATTCGCTGGATTCGAACCGGCTACAACATGAACCTGAAGACCAAGCAGCGTGTGGACGGGACCAAGTCCTACCTGACGGTCTACGAGTTGGCCCGCGAGGACACAGGCTCGTTCACCTGCGTCGCGGACAACGGCGTTGGCCAGCCTGCATCAAAGGATGCCCAGCTGATTGTGAAATGTGCGTCGTGGGGAAGCGTAGTTGGTTTGGTTTTGTCTGTGTGTGGTGTGTGGTGTGTGTGTGTGTTATGTCTGTCTGTCTGTGCCGGTCTTTCTGTTTGTGTCGGTCTGTATTTTGTCTGTCAGTGTTAGTTCTTTTCTGTCTTTGTCTTAGGTTGGGTTTTTTTCGTGTGTTTTTTTTTTTCTTTTCTGTCTTTGTCTCTCTGTCTGTCTGTGTTTGTCTTAGTTTCTTTTTTTTTTTCCCCTGTCTTTGTCTGTCTGTCTTTGTCTGTCTGTGTTAGTTTTCCTGTCCTTGTCTGTCTGTCTGTGCTGGTCTTTGTCTTAGGTGTTTTTGTTTTTTTTCCTGTCTTTGACTATCTGTCTGTCTGTCTTTGTCTGTCTGTCTTTGTCTTAGATTTTTTTTTTCTGCCCTTGTCTGTCTGCCTGTCTGTGTTTGTCTGTCTGTGTTAGGTTGTTTTCTTTTTTTCTTCTTGTCTTTGTCTTCCTGTCTATCTGAGTAGTTAGTCCGTGTTTGTGTCAGTGCTTGTTTGTCTGTCTCTGACTTCCTGTCTGTCTGTGTTTTATCTGGACTGTGTTTGTCTGTCTGTCTTTGTGTCTGCCTTTCTGTCTGTTTTTGTCTGTCTGTGAGTGTGTCTGTCTGTCCGTGTTTGTCTATCTGTCTCTGTTTGTCTGTGCTTGTCAGTCTGTCTTTGTTTATGTCTGTGTTAAATCTATCTGTGTTTGTCTGTCTGTCTGTCTGTCTGTGTTGGTCTGTCCTTCTGTGTATTTGTCTGTCAAGGTCTGACTAAGCGCGTTGCGTTACGCTGCTGGTCAGGCATCTTGCTTAGCAGATGTGGTGTAGCGTATATGGATTTGTCCGAATGCAGTGACGCCTCCTTGAGATACTGATACTGTATTTATCTTGTTTTTTTTCTGTCTGAATTTCTCTTGTCGCTTACTCAAGATATCTGATGGCCACCAGTGAAAGAAATATCAACACAAAAAACCCATAACACACGCACGCACGCACTTACACACAACACAGCACAACGCACACACACACGTACACACATTACCTGAAGAACAGCATGACTGTTGTTTCAATATTACAAGTCTTATCTTACCTGTAGATAGGTGTAAGTATAACTTTTCTGTCGAATAACTTTTATATCGTACCATTCAACCAGTGTGCATTCTTTAGTTTAACGTCTTTTCACTAACAGTGATATTAGACGAGAATAGGGAAGAATCGAGGAAAGGAACAGAAATTACTGTATATGCATACGAGTATGAGAATGTGTGTGTATGTGTGCATGCGTGTGCGTGTGTTAGATACTGAAAATATTTGGTTAGAATTAGATAAATAGATAAATGAATAATCATAACTTCTTCTTCTGCGTTCGTGGGCTGCAACTCCCACGTTCACTCGCATGTACACAAGTGGGCTTTTACGTGCATGACCGTTTTTACCCCGCCATGTAGGCAGCCATACTCCGCTTTCGGGGGTGTGCATGCTGGGTATGTTCTTGTTTCCATAACCCACCGAACGCTGACATGGATTACAGGATCTTTAACGTGCGCATTTGATCTTCTGCATGCATTTACACACGAAGGGGGTTCAGGCACTAGCAGGTCTGCACATATGTTGACCTGGGAGATCGTAAAAATCCCCACCCTTTACCCACCAGGCGCCGTCACCGTGATTCGAACCCGGGGCGCTCAGATTGAAAGTCCAACGCTTTAACCACTCGGCTATTGCGCCCGTCGAATAAACATAACAATATATAGCATCTCTGTAGTGAAAAGCCAACAACACCAGTGTGCCGTGGTGTGAAATAACATGTCCATCATCGGTGCTCCTGCATCACCTGTTGCAGATGCCCCGGTAATCAACAAATCTCCAGAAAACATGAAAGCCGCCAGCGAGAAAGGTCAGAATGCGACCTTGACCTGTAAGGCGGAAGGAGCCCCAGATATCACTTTCAAGTGGTACAAGGTCAGAGTGAGGATTTTTTTTTTTTTTTTTTTTTTTTTTTTTTTTTTTAAAGAATTTTGTTGAACTTTTTTGTTTTTCTTTCTTTTTTGTGTTTTTCTTTTGTATGTTTCTTTTGTGCTTTTTTTTTCTTTCTTTTTTCATGAGAAATTTGTATTTGTATTTCTTTTTATCACAACAGATTTCTCTGTGTGAAATTCGGGCTGCTTTCCATTTTTTGTGTGTGTTTTTTCCTGCATGCAGTTTTATTTGTTTTCCACAATCGAAGTGGATTTTTCTACAGAATTTTGCCAGGAACGACCCTTTTGTTGCCGTGGGTTCTTTTACGTGCGCTAAGTGCATGCTGCACACAAGACCTCGGTTTATCATCTCATCCGAATGACTAGCGTCTAGACCACCACTCAAGGTCTAGTGGAGGGGGAGAAAATATTGGAGGCTGAGCCGTGATTCGAACCAGCGCACTCAGATTCTCTAACTTCCTAGGCGGACGCATTACCTCTAGGCCATCACTCCTCATCAGAGATCAGAGGACCCATGTTGAAGCTGTATTCTATGAAGTGAAAACAGGTCAAATGTTTTTATTTCATTTCTTTCTTTCTCTTTGTTTTGTTGTTGTTGTTGTTGTTGTTGTTTTTCATTGTGTTGTTGGTTTGTTGTTTTTATGCCTAAATATGCAGTAAAGTTGCAATTCTTTTCTTAAAGTGATAAAGATGCTTTCAGTTTGTTTCTCCTGAGATTTGCTACAGCTTCATTCTTTTATGTACAAATGAATCAAGGTGGCGTTTCTTCTTTTTTTTTCTGTCTTTCTTTCGGTTTTTGGGTTTGTTTGTTTTTTGTTTGTTTGTTTGGTTGGGTTTTTTTTTGTTTTTTGTTGTTGGGTTTTTTTTGTTTGGTTTTTTTGTTTGTTTTTTTTTTTTGGTGTGTGGGGGAGGGGGAGGTTCCACCCTCTTTTGTCTTTTTGTCCTTTTTTTGTTTTGTTTTTGTTTGTTTGTCCAAGTAAAAATATAGGCAAAAAAAAAAAAAAATATATATATATATATATTGTTTCAGTAGATTGATACCGACTTTTTGATTATTTGTTTATTATTATTATTATTATTTCTTTTCCTTTTTCTTTCTTTTTTTTTTTTTTTTTTTTTTTTATTAAGACACAAAAAAAGATAATCTAACAAAACACTGTTCCACAAGTACAGCAACTACCACCACCCTCCCCCCCCCCTCCCTCCCCCGCCACACACACACACACATAACCTACCCCATTTATCCCACCATAACCATTACCAGCAATGCCATCTCAAAATAACAAAAACAGCAAATGTTGTCTTGTATATGTATGCCATATAGTAGTAATAGTAGTAGTAGCAGTAGTAGTAGTATGAATATCAAACACAGGACTCCATTCCTTAATATCATCACCATCATCATCATCATCGTCATCATTATCATCATTAGTATTAATGGTGGTGGTGTTGTTCCTTTTTTTTTTCTTCTTTTTTTCTTCTTTTTTTCTTATTATCATTGTTATTATTCTTTATTATCAGTATCATCACTCATGATTATTACGACCAATATCAAACCCAGTGCGGGCATTCCTTAATGTCATCATCATCATCATCATCATCATCATCATTATTATCATTATGATTGTTCTTCTAATTACCATTATTATTATTATTATTATTATTATTATTCATTCTTTATTGTTATCACCACTAACGATTATTACGACCAATATCGAACCCAGGATGGCATTCCTTGATATCATCATTATCATTATCATCATCATCATAGTAGTAGTAGTAATAGTAGTATTGTTGTTGTTGTTCTTCTTCTTCTGATTACTATTATTGTTATTTATTCTTTATCATTATCGCCACTGATAATTATCGTGCCAATATCAACCTTCATTGTTTATTATCATACCCTCTGATTATCACTACGACCAATATCAACCTTCATTCTTCAGTATTACCACTACTAATGATTATTATGACCAATATCAACCTACATTGTTCTTTATTACCACCACTAATGATTATTACGGCCAATATCAACCTTCATTGTTTATCATTATCACACTAACGATTATTGTGACCAATATCATCTTACGTTGTTTGTTATTATCAGCACTGATGATTATTACAACCCATATCAGCTTTAAATTCAAATTCAAATTCAAATCAAAATTCAAAATACTAATCTTTTCTGCTTCAACCGAAACAGAAATTTTTCTTTCAGTTCACGCAATATGCCTGTAAGCAAATATCAAAGAGAAAAACGAATAACTGACGCACCCTTCACTGACCACCATGCACACATCAGTTATCATGTAAAAAAGAAAAACATTTGGGTAAGATAGTATTACATTATAAGACAGAGTGAAACAACTGTGTGTTGTGCGTGTGTGTGTGTGTGTGCATGCGTCGCTGTGTGTGTGTGTGTGTGTGTGTGTGACCACTGATGATTATCACGACCAATATCATCAACCCCCAGGATGGCATTCCGTTGGACACGAGCAACCGGAAGAAATACCAGGAGCGACTCGACAAGACCAACCTGGTGCACTACATCAGCGAGCTCAACGTCACCAGGGTGGCCAGGAGGGACTACGGCAACTACAACTGCACCGCCACCAACACCAAGGGCTCTGACAGCTTCCAGATCGCCCTGCACGGAACAAGTACATTGTGTCTTCTTCTTAATAAAAAAATGAAGCCTAATTATATGCAAACTGCATTTACTGTTATATTTATATTTTTTGTATTCTCTAAACTTGGCACTTTGATCTGATATTCTGACCCAACAACAAGAGCAGTCATTATTATCATTTTTTGTTCAAACAGGAACTTCTTTTGCTAAGCATGGAAGTTTTATTTATTTTGTAAACGTTTTGGTGCAGATAGTAAAAAAGGGAAATTACTCTGTAATTAATGTTAGGGGACTTAATTTGCTTTAAACTGATCTTTCTCATCTTAAACATTACATTTTGAAATTATACTCAATACATAAAAAGCTTGGATTTTTTTTTTTTTTTTTTTTTTGAAGTGTATCACAAGTGAGTCTTGAAGGCCTTGCCTCTCTTGTTTTCTTTTTTTCTTTCTATGTTGTTGTTGTTGCTGTTGAAAGAATTAAGTGACACAGTAATAATAATAATAATAATAATAATGGTATTTATATAGCGCTGGATCTTGTGCAGAGACAAATCAAAGCGCTTTCGCACCAGTCATTCACACGCATGCATAACTCTAAAACTGTAGAAACTAAAGACAAGGAAGGGCAGGCAAGGGAGGCTATTTTGGGAAGAGGTTGGTTTTAAGGCCAGACTTGAAAGAGCTGAGTGTGGAGACTTGACGAAGCGAAAAAGGAAGTTCATTCCAATCGCAAGGTCCAGAAACAGAGAAAGAACGGCGGCCAACAGTCGAGTGTTTGAATCTGGGTATGCGTAAACAGAGTGGATCTGAAGCCGATCGTAGTGAGCGAGATGGAGTGTAGAGGTGAGGGCAGCCGCAGAGATAGGAAGGGACAGTTTTGTGAATGCATCTATAACATAGAGTGCTGATCTTGTACTTTATTCGGTGTGAGACACAGTCACCATTACCTGTGTACGACAGGCAAACCAGACCCCCCCTACGACCTGCAGCTGGTCAACGCCTCGCACAACAGCATCACGATTCGCTGGAAGCCGGGCTTCAATGGCGGTCTGGAGCAGTCATTCCGTGTGCGCTACAAGCCCACCGAGGCCAGAGGCTACATCTACGTGGACATGTCAACTCCTGAGTCAACCATGTTCACCATCACTGGTAGGGGGGAGAGAGATGGGTCGTGGGTGGGGTGTGGGTGAGTGGGTGGGTGTCTTGAGTGGGTTTGTGTGTGGGGGGTGAGGGGGGGGTGGAGTGGGGGGGGGGGTCGGTTGTGGGTGGGAGTGGGTTGATGTCTGTGTGGGTGTTGGTGTGGATAGGGCGTGGATGTCTGTGTGGGTGGGTATGGGTGCATGTATGTGGATGTGTGTGTTTATTCAAACCTTTTTTTTTTTTTTTTTTTCAGGCGAGAACGTTGGCCTTACGAAAACTTGTTTCTGGTTAGATTGTAAATGGCCTTTATAATAAAGCCTTTAAGAAACTCATGAGAATGGCCATTTGAAAACCTTATATGGACAAAAAGATTGGCCTTGTGAAAACCATTTTCATACTGGCCTTTATTCAAACTACATTCTGGCTGAAAGGTTGGCCTTTATTCAACTTTTTTCAGGCTAAAACATTGGGCTTTATTCAACCTTTTTTCAGGCTAAAACGTTGGCCTTTATTCAAACCTTTTTTTTTTTTTAGGCAGAAAGATTGGCCTTGCAAAAACATTTTCCAGGTTAAAACGGTGGCCTTGATTCAACTTTTTTTTTTTTTTTTTTTCATTTTTCAGGCTGAAGTCTGGACCTTTTTTTTTTTTTTTTTTTTTTTTTTTTTTTTTGCCAGATTGAAAGGTTCACCTTTGTTCAAACCTTTTTATCAGGCTCCAAGGTTCGACTTCTGATCAAGCTTTTTTAATGCTTAAAATGTTAGCCAGCAAATGTCTGCCAAGAGCAGAGTTCTTGATAGAACCAGCCACCATGGCGAAATGGTTAGCGTTGCGGACTGATGGCTGCGAGAACGCGGGATCGAACCCAAGCAGAGGTGGGTTTTTCAACCCGCGGCTGGCTTCTACTCCTATGCAGAGTTGAGAGCGCAATAGCCGAGTGGTTAAAGTGTTGGACTGTCAATCTGAGGGTCCCGGGTTCGAATCACGGTGACGGCGCCTGGTGGGTAAAGAGTGGAGATTTTTAAGATCTCCCAAGTCAACATATGTGCAGACCTGCTAGTGCCTGAACCCCCTTCGTGTGTATATGCAAGCAGAAGATCAAATACGCATGTTAAAGATCCTGTAATCCATGTCAGCGTTCGGTGGGTTATGGAAACAAGAATATACCCAGCATGCACACCCCCGAAAACGGAGTATGGCTGCCTACATGGCGGGGTAAAAACGGTCATACTCATAAAAAGCCAACTCGTGTGCATACGAGTGAACGCAGAAGAAGAAGAAGAGTGTGCTATGGGCTTAAATGGGAAAACTGGGACCACACAGTCGAGTATCATTCTCAGGGATGCATCTTTGGGTGTGTTGGTCTAATTTCCTGACCAACACTGTAGATGTCTATCTTTCAGGCCTGGTTGACACCGGGATATCATTACGATAGGAAACGTAGAGTACAGCCTTGTCACGTAGTCCCAAACCTAAATGGACCTTTATAGCAGCATAGTCATCATCTTTATCATTGTCATCCTCCTCCCTCTTCATCATCAATGTGTTATAAAAAAAAAATAATAATTAAAAAAAAACAAAAAAACACTAAGCCCCAAATTATGTTGCCTTTCATGCCCTCCTCTCATGTTGACCTCAGTACAATACCCCTTCACTTCCATGCTTGGGGTGAGTCTTGTCAAGGTCTTCAGTGTCAGCAGATTCATGGAGGACTGCCGTTGGAGTGACGTGGTGGTGGTCTCCACTCTGGGGGAGACACTCACTCTGTCTGGCTCCGTGACTAAGCCATTAGAATCGTTAGCAGGGGTCTTAGTAGGTGGTGTCCTAAGTATGTTAAATTGGAACAGGCACTACTGAACACCACCAAAGTGACTCAGCAGCAGTGCAGGGTCTCCTCTGGTGTGTGGCCTCCTGATGACCTCCTGTGGACTGCCGGTACTGGGACTGCGACAGACGAACCCGGGTGTGGCTGTGTATAGGTGACTCGGGATGAGCAGCATGGGAGTAATGCCACTGAAACGGTGCAGGTGATGGGGCAGCAAAAAAAAAAAAGGGGGGTGTTCTTCATTGGATGATGTTCTTGTGCAGGACTCAAGCTGGGTACAGAGTATGAGCTGACAGTGCTGGCCTTCAACAGTCTGGGAGAGAGTGATTTCCAGGCCCAGGGCATTGTTGCCAAAACATCAAGTGAGTGAGAATCTGATGGTTTGTTGATGACGTGTGAGAATCTGATGGTTTGCTGATGACGTGTGAGCATCTGATGGTTTGCTGATGACGTGTGAGCATCTGATGGTTTGTTGATGACGTGTGAGCATCTGATGGTTTGCTGATGACGTGTGAGCATCTGATGGTTTGCTGATGACGTGTGAGCATCTGATATTTTGTTGATGATGTGTGAGCATCTGATGGTTTGTTGATGACATGTGAACATCTGATGGTTTGCTGATGACATGTGAGCATCTGATGGTTTGCTGATGACGTGTGAGCATCTGATGGTTTGCTGGTGGTTTGGCGATAATGTGTGAGCATCTGATGTTTTGTTGATGACGTGTGAGAATCTGATGGTTTGTTGATGATGTGTGAGCATCTGATGGTTTGCTGATGACGTGTGAGCATCTGATAGTTTGGTGGTGGTTTGGTGATAATGTGTGAGCATCTGATGGTTCGGTGATGACGTGTGAGCATCTGATGGTTTGGTGATGACGTGTGAGCATCTGATGGTTTGTTGGTGGTTTGGTGATGACGTGTGAGCATCTGATGGTTTGGTGATGACGTGTGAGCATCTGATGGTTTGCTGGTGGTTTGGCGATAATGTGTGAGCATCTGATGGTTTGCTGGTGGTTTGGTGATGACGTGTGAGCATCTGATGGTTTGCTGGTGGTTTGGTGATGACATGTGAGCATCTGATGGTTTGGTGGTGGTTTGGCGATAATGTGGGAGCATCTGATGGTTTGGTGGTGGTTTGGTGATGACGTGTGAGCATCTGATGGTTTGGTGATGACGTGTGAGCATCTGATGGTTTGTTGGTGGTTTGGTGATGACATGTGAGCATCTGATGGTTTGGTGATGACGTGTGAGCATCTGATGGTTTGGTGGTGGTTTGGTGATAATGTGTGAGCATCTGATGGTTTGGTGATAATATGTGAGCATCTGATGTTTTGTTAATGACATGTGAGCATCTGATGGTTTGTTAATGACATGTGAGCATCTTATGGTTTGTTGATAGTATGCTGATGATGTATGAACATATGATTATTTGTTCATTTGTTGACGGATTGTTGATAACGTGTGAGCATCTGAGGTTCGAAGTTTGACATGTGAGCATCTGATGGTTTGTTGACCGTGAATATCTGTTGTCTTGTTGGTGACGTTTGAGCATCTGATGGTTTGTTAATGCTGACTGTGGAAAGGGGGTTTGGGATTGGGATTTGACAGTGAAAAACAGTTGTTTTTTGTTTTGTTTTTTTTGTTGTTGTTTTTAATGTATAATGTTAATTCTAGCTGCACAGATTTCATGATGCTGATCATAGTGTTAGTGTGTGTATGTGTGTGTGCGTGAAGGAACATTGGTTTAGAGATGTTGTTTCAAGCGAAGATGAGCATAAGCTTCACACTGGGTGGGGGGGTGGATGACTTGCTAGTAAGTCCAGTCCCGGGCTCTGAAGCGCCTGGCACTGTGGAAGGGGTGTTGCTGGTGTTGACCATGTATGTATTGGTTGATTACGGGACTTCTCCTTTTATTCACAGGTAGACAAGAGTATGTTGTTTGTTTTGTTTGGTTGGTTGGTTGGGGGGTTTTTTGGTGTGTGTGTGTGTGTGTGCATGTTGTTTTTTTTTTGTTTTTTTTTGTTTTTTTTTAATCACTTGACGTAACATATTATCAAATGTTTTTGTGTGTGGGTGGGTGGTGGGGGGTTGTTTGTTTTTTTTCAAACAATTAATCTAACATGTGTGCACATGCGAGTTTTTTTTCCCTGTTAGTCTAACATATAGACAGGTTGTTTCCTGCCATGTGCTTTACACCAGCGATTGACACAAGCTTATACTATAGCTGGGCCAATAGCACAGTGAGAGCTGTATGACCAAGAGTTTCTCCACTGCGATGGCAATTCATTTTCAGCTTAGTCTTCTGTGAAGGACTATGACTGTCAACCTATGAGACGAGACAGCAATGGCTCATAGTGCTGCAGCCTTAACTGGGAGGCTATAGTTGGGTCTTTGGGTACCGTCCCCAACGCCAGCTGTCCTACAACCCTCTTGGCCAAGAGAGTGGGGATGTCACCTGGGCAAGACACTCTCCACTAACATCAAATTCTAGACCAGATAGTCGGGACAGCAGTTACCTCTTCTGCTGTTCTGGTGGTCATAGTTTGACATGATGATCACGCTTCCAGACTTCAAGGCTCTTAACTGGCTTCAAGTTGAAGAATTTGGTACACACAAGCGGCATCAAAATAACATTGAATCATCAGCCGCTCCGCATCTAAAAATGACAAGAAAACACAAAGATATCAATAATGACAAAACTAGACACCAACAGAACACAAATGACAACAATCATAAACATTATTGTAGGAGAAATAAACGGACACAGTGAAACAAATAAGAATCTCTCTTTAACTCTTTCAGTGCCATAGGCGACTTTAGTTGACCAGATGGTGCACAGCAATTGTCAGTTTTATTCAACATTGACGGGTCATGTTAAAAAAAATTAAAAAATTAAAAGAGCAATTTTCACATTGTAACAAAGCTTCACAGCTGCAGCCAGTTTCCCACCAATGAAACAATGACTAACCTTTTGCTCACTGACTGAGTGAACGAGTTCATCGTGTACTTCTGACACAAACCAAAGCCTTTGACTAAGAGCATCTTATCTAAAGTATTTGGACCAAAGCCTTTGACTAAGAGCATCTTATCTCAAGTATTTGGACCAAAGCCTTTGACTAAGAGCATCTTATCTCAAGTATTTGGACCAAAGCCTTTGACTAAGAGCATCTTATCTCAAGTATTTGGACCAAAGCCTTTGACTAAGAGCATCTTATCTAAAGTATTTGGACCAAAGCCTTTGACTAAGAGCATCTTATCTCAAGTATTTGGACCAAAGCCTTTGACTAAGAGCATCTTATCTAAAGTATTTGGACCAAAGCCTTTGACTAAGAGCATCTTATCTAAAGTATTTGGACCAAAGCCTTTGACTAGAGCATCTTATCTCAAGTATTTGGACCAAAGCCTTGACTAAGAGCATCTCATCTAAAGTATTTGGACCAAAAACTTTCACTAAGAGCATCTTATCTCAAGTATTTGGACCAAAGCCTTTGACTAAGAGCATCTTATCTCAAGTATTTGGACCAAAGCCTCTAAGAGCATCTTATCTCAAGTATTTGGACCAAAGCCTTTGACTAAGAGCATCTTATCTCAAGTATTTGGACCAAAGCCTTTGACTAAGAGCATCTTATCTCAAGTATTTGGACCAAAGCCTTTGACTAAGAGCATCTCATCTAAAGTATTTGGACCAAAACCTTTGACTAAGAACATCTTATCTAAAGTATTTGGACCAAAGCCTTTGACTAAGAGCATCTTATCTCAAGTATTTGGCGCTGGGGAGGGTGTGGGTGTGTGTGTGGGGGGGGGTGTTTCTCACACAGAAACTTGGTGGTGAAGGAGTTAATGATTTACAGAGACAGAGGTGTAGCTGTGTTTCCCCCATCATTTGAATTAACACTTAACTCACTCAGTACGGCCAGTCCTCTCTTCTCCTCTACACAGACCCCTCTGATGTCCAGTGGGTGTCTGAATGACCCAACCTTTAGCTTCCGTCGTCAGAATTGTGGTATTCTTTGTCAACATTCACCTCTTCAGTATAAGAGCCTTCCGCTTGCAATATTTTGATGATGGTAATTGGGCTGAAACGCTGTTAACGTCGTCTCTTTCGCCGTTCATATGGAGAGAGTTAAGCAGGTGGTGTGGTCCCTCCCCCCACCCTCCCATTCTCCCCCCCTCCTCCCTTTCAAATGATATTTAACATGTGCAAACCGCACTAATGCTTCATGCATGCGGAATGAAGAGGGGTGGATTTTTACAGGTGTGATTCCTCCGTCAGATATCTCCACCTCGGAACTGCCGGGGTCCGATGAAGTACCTGTCATCATCATCCTCGTCGTCTGCATCGTCGGCGTCTTCCTTCTGACGCTCAACGTGGGGCTCATTCTTTTCTTTGTTCGTCGGCGAAGGAAGCGATTAGAAAGTGAGTCTGGTTGTGATTTGTATCCGGTAGTCGTGTGTGTTAGAGAGACTGATTGTGTGTGTAGGTTTGTGTGTGGGTATTGGGTAGTCGTGTGTGTTAGAGAGACTGATTGTGTGTGTAGGTTTGTGTGTGGGTGTTGGGTAGTCGTGTGTGTTAGAGAGACTGATTGTGTGTGTAGGTTTGTGTGTGGGTGTTGGGAGGAGGCGGGTCGGGTGGGGAGGAGGTGGATGTGTTTGGGTGTGGATGGGTGTTTGTGCGTGTGTGTGTGTGTGTGTGTGTGTGCATGCACGTATGTGTGTTTGTGTGTGTGTGTGTATGTGCATCCATTTTCAGTGTTTTGTGTATCAAGGTGAATGAGAGTTTACACACACAGTGTTCCTGCAAGATGAAAAATCAGCACATGTGTTTGTGTATAATTACTCACTTGATGGCTCACACACGCACGCATGTGCACATGCGCGCACGTGCAAGCACACACACACACACACACACACATGTGCAAGCGTACACACACACACACACACACACACACACAATTCTTCCTATAACTGTGTAAGACATTGTCTTACTTAACATGTATACTCACATATCTTTAGTGCTTCCCCCCCTAAAAGGGGGGGGAGGGTTGGGGGTGGGGGGGGGGGGACAGGAAAAAACACAGACCAAAAAAAGAAGAAAGAAAAAAAAAAGCATCATAATAAACTTAACTGATCCTTAGATCCAGCAAAAGAGCAGAACAACAACAATTTTCTATAACAAAAAAGAGAGAGAGAGAAAAAAGATAATTAACAATGCAAGTGATTGGACTGGTAAGGCAGAAAATTAGCTAAAAAAAATCGATGACATGATTTTTTTTAAAGATGAAATAAAGAGAGTGATAGAAAAGAGCAAATTTCAGGCACAGAATTTCCAGAAGTTTGGGTTACTATTTACAACCAAAACAGTGCTGGGTATTCACATGGATTACAGAGTTAGGGGGAGGGGGGGGGGGGTAGAGGAGGGGGATGAAGGTGGGGGATTTGAAGGAGATTTCTATCTGTGTTTGTTTTTTGTTTTGTTTTTTTTAACCTCTTGAGTGCCACAGGGTGGAAATTGCTGCCCCCTTCCAGTTTGCAGAAATAAACAGATTGATAAATAAATGAATAAAAAGCGACCCAAGAAAGTTGCGTCAGGGTAGGAATTAACCTGTCGCAGAATCATTATATTCATATGAAATCGTCATAATTGAACAATGTGTTCACTTTCCTTTCAGAAAAGTAAAGGTTTTGTAGTTTCTTTCAGGAGATTGCATGATATATATATATATATATATATAGAGAGAGAGAGAGAGAGAGAGAGAGAGAGAGTGATGGTGAGAGAGAAAGAGAGAGAGAGATGTATATATTTGGAGAGAGAGTTTTCTTCTTTTTTTTTTTTCTTTTTTTTCTTTTCTTTTCTTTTTTCTTAAATTACTACTCCACATTACTACTCCCCATGACATGACTAAAAATCCTGTTGCAAATAGTTGTCACTGAGCATAAAACAAGCTTGACAGTGTTACTGAAAAATAAATAAATAAATAAATAAATAAAATTTAAAAACTCATGCGTGTACAAATGGCAGTGACATACCAGTGATATCAACACAGAAAGGATGAAACAGAAGAGTAAAAAAACTGCTGTTGAAGTGTGTACAGATGGTGACAGCACCAACAGTAGCACCAACACTGAAAGCGTTAAAAAACAACAACAACAACAACAACAACAAACCTGCTGTTTTTGTGTTCAGATGGCAGCAACACCACCAGTAACACTGAAATGGTTAAACAACAACAACAACAACAACAACAAAAAACCTGCTGATTTTGTGTTCAGATGGCAGCAACACCACCAGTAACACTGAAATGGTTAAACAACAACAACAACAACAAAAAACCTGCTGATTTTGTGTTCAGATGGCAGCAACACGTAACACTGAAATGGTTAAACAACAACAAAAGACAACTGCTGTAAGAACGTGCTCAGATGGTGTATAGATGATGGCAGCATCCCACCCAGTCACACCAACAGGGTGAAGAGAAAAAAAGAAAAAAAAGACTGCAGTTGAAATGTGTTCAGATGGCAGTGACACACCTAGTAACACCAACACTGAAAGGGTTAAAAAAAAAAAAAATTAAAAAATTTTTAAAAAAACCTGCCGTTGAAATGTGTTCAGGTAGCAGTGACACACCTAGTAACACCAACACTGAAAGGGTTAAAAAAAAATTTAATAAAAAACCTGCCGTTGAAATGTGTTCAGATGGCAGGGGCACACCTAGTAACACCAACACTGAAAGGGTTAAAAAAAAAAATTAAATAAAAAACCTGCCGTTGAAATGTGTTCAGATGGCAGGGGCACACCTAGTAACACCAACACTGAAAGGGTTAAAAAAAAAAAATTTTAAACAAAAAAAACAACTGCCATTGAAATGTGTTCAGGTAGCAGTGACACACCTAGTAACACCAACACTGAAAGGGTTAAAAAAAAATATATATATATAAATTAAAAAAACCTGCCGTTGAAATGTGTTCAGGTGGCAGTGACACACCTAGTAACACCAACACTGAAAGGGTTTAAAAAAACAAAACCAAAAAAACAAAAAAAAACAAAAAAAAACTGCCGTTGAAATGTGTTCAGTTGGCAGTGACACACCTTGTAACACCAACATTGAAAGGTTGGTTTGTTTGGGGTTTTTTGTTTGTTTTTTTGTTGTTGTTTTTTTTTAAAGAAGGAAAAAAAAAAAGAATTGGCTATTGATATGTGTTCAAACGGCAGCAACAAAAGTCACACCAATACTGAAGGGGTTCCACAGAACCCCTTCCCCCACCCCCACCCCCACCCCTCCCACCCTTATATATATACATAAACCTGCTATTGAAATGTGTTCAGATTTCAGCGACACAACCAGTCACAACAACACTGAAAAGTTTTTAAAAAACAATAATAATAATAATAAAAAGAAAACACACACACACACGTATATATATATATATATATATATATATATATATATATATATAAACCTGCTGTTGATACGTGTTCAGATGGCAGCGACACAACCAGTCACACAAACACCTTTGAGCTGTATGGACCCACCAAGGCAGAGACTGCACTGTACCCAGTGGCAGCTTCCGATGACACTCGGAGTTATGGGACCTACGACAAGAGCATGGATGACTTCTCTGACGAATACAACCGTGACTTCGAGGTAAGTTTGTTCGTCGGAAGACGGGCGCCATAGCCGAATGGTTAAAGCGTTGGACTTTCAGTCTGAGCGTCCCAAGTTCTAGTCTTGGTAACGGTGCCTGGTGGGTAAAGGGAGGAGATTTTTCCGATCTCCCAGGTCAACACATGTGCAGATATGCTTAGCGCCAGAACCCCCTTCAAGTGAATTTGTCAGCAGAAGATCAAAAACGCACGTTAAAGATCTAGTAATCCATATCAGCGTTTGGTGTGTTATGGAAAAAAAAAAACCATACCTAGCATGCACACCCCCAAAAACGGAGTATGGCTGCCTATATATTTATAATTCAAAAAAATGTATATTAATCTTTTTTCAAAATCTGTAAATTTATTTATCTTATTTATTTACTTATCTGCTTATTTGTTTACTTATTCATAAATTCATTTATCTATAATCTGTGTTTTCTAACACGCAGTCGGAGTATGGCAATCGTCTGTCACTGCAAAATTAATGAATGTATGCATTTAGTTAGTTAATTAGTTAATAATTTCTATTTCTTTTCTTGTAGATTTCTTTTTTCTTCTTCTTTTTTTTTTCTTTTCTTTTGGCTTGAGTATGCCAGTCATCTTTTATGGATGTTTGTATGGATGGATGTTTGTATGAATGTTTGGATGGATGTATGGATGTTTGTATGAATATTTGTATGGATGTTTGGATGGATGTATGGATGTTTGTATGAATGTTTGTATGGATGTTTGGATGGATGTATGGATGTTTGTATGAATGTTTGTATGGATGGATGTATGAACGTTTGTATGGATGGATGTTTGTATGACTGTTTGTATGGATGGATGGATGTTTGTATGGATGGATGGATGTTAGTATGAATGTTTGGATGGATGAATGTTTGTATGGATGAATGGATGTTTGTATGTATGTTTGTATGGATGGATGGAAGCTAGCATGAATGTTTGTATGGATGGATGGATGTTGGTATGAATGTTTGGATGGATGGATGTTTGTATGACTGTTTGTATGGATGAATGGATGTTTGTATGAATGTTTGGATGGATGGATGGATGTTTGTATGACTGTTTGTATGGATGGATATTTGTATGACTGTTTGTATGGATGTTTGTATGACTGTTTGTATGGATGGATGGATGTTTGTATGACTGTTTGTATGGATGGATGTTAGTATGAATGTTTGTATGGATGGCCTATGGATGGATGTTTGTGTGACTGTTTGTATGGATGAATGGATGTTTGTATGAATGTTTGGATGGATGGATGGATGTTTGTATGGATGGATGGATGTTTGTATAACTTTTTGTATGGATGGATGGATGTTTGTATGGATGAATGGATGTTTGTATGAATGTTTGTATGGATGGATGGATGTTAGTATGAATGTTTGGATGGATGGATGGATGTTAGTATGAATGTTTGTATGGATGTATGTATGCATTTGTTCATTTATTTATTCATTCAATCATTCAGTCAGTCATTTAGTCATTCATTTATTTTTATGTATGCATGTATGTATGCATTTGTTCAGTCAGTCAGTCATTTATTTATTATTTCATTCTTTTTACATACAGCCAGAATGTGTCAGTATTGTCCTTA
>NC_134909.1:9837920-9857920 GCF_041734735.1 Babylonia areolata | reverse complement strand
ACAACAGGCTGTTCTTCAACAGGGCTGTTTGCATGCATAATGTGACATACGGAAATGCTCCCAAAAAACATAACAGAAACTTTTAAAACTAATGACCACAGACACAACCATATGTTATGTATACCCAGACCTAGAAATAGCCTTTATAAATCCAGCTTCCTATACTCTGGTGGAATCTCATGGAATAACCTTCCACTCATTTTAAAGAATATAAAGAATAAGAATGTGTTTAAGAGAAAAATATGAAAAATCATCTTATGAACTGTGCAAATGATGAACAATAACACAAATGTATATCTGTTCGTTACCACCTAAATTGTTATTTGTGAAATGTTTTGTGTATTTTTTGGCTGGCGGTTTACTTGTGTTATATGACGGGGTATGTGAATGCAACTGTGTATTTCATTATCGTGCAGTTCTTGTATGTATGTATCTTTTATTTTATTTTTTGTTCCCTTCTATGTTTCTCCTTTTTTTTTCTTTTTCTTTTTTCTTTTTTTTTCATAATCTAGCATTGATGTAAAAAATAAAATAATAAAAATAAAAAGCAGTTGTGGTTTATTCAGTTACCATCTTAAAACAAAAATGTTGACTTGACCCGAAAGCAGTACAGTGCCATGTGATGTAAGGATGGAACTGCTTCCCACCCCTTCTTATAACAAGAGAGTCCATGCCTTTAAAACTCAAGTGTATTAACCACTCAATCCAACACAGGAATCACCAGGAGGGAAAAAAAAAAAACAAAAAAAAAAAAAACAAGAAAATAAAAATCACTGCAAAGTAGATCAGGTGGGGAAACACACACACACACACACACACACACACACACACACACAGGTTGATGTGACCTTTACCTCTGACCCTATTTCAGTATGGTGTCGTGTCCTTGGGAAAGGCACTAGACTCCCACTTCCGTCACTCAAGACAGGTGTCAAAATGGGTAGTCCAGTCAGTGAAGGTTAATTAAAGCGGCAGGAAGAGAGGATTGGGCCCCACCCTCCTATACTGAGCCCCAGACACAGTCTCTGTGGTATTTTCACTGCCCCTTGTGACTGTCGGTGACTACAGGACCTTTAACTCACTTAGCACTGCCAGTTAGCTCCCCTGACTTTCCCACACATGACCCATTTGTATGGGTAAGAAATAAAATCGCAAAAACAAAAAAAATGTGTTACAAATTTTTAACTGAAAACTTCCAGGCTGATCTGTAACATAACGAGTTATTTGGGGACAAAATGTAAAACTTCCTCCCTTTTTATGCTGTCATCCTTTGAGATGATGAAAGTATCCATATTTTTTATTTAAAATTTGCACACACTGATGACTTGTAAACGAATCCAGGAAAACACACAGACTTTGAAACAGATTAAATTCAGAATGATATATAACCATGATAGAGCACCTTCATCTTATTCTCTTGTCTGCCTTGTGACTGAGACGAAACTGGGTCAGACACCATTGTTGATATGCACTGTTCACATGAACCAGTCACCGCGAAAATAACTCCTGCTCACGAGCACAGCAACACACACAGCATTTCCTGGTCGCAGTGGAGAGTGGAAAGGTTAGTTAAGATATTCTCAGCTCATAACGTCATTATGGAAATTAGGTGCCACTCCAAAAATTCAAAACTAACCTTTCATCTGGAGTGAGTTAACCTTTAACCACAGCCAGTGTAAAAAAAACACATTTTCAGATTGTCACAGAGCATTGGCCCCTGCCTATCTATGCTCTGCCCCAGACATAGTCTCTATGATAGTCACTGCCCTTGTGACCATCAGTGAATATGGGATGGACCTTTAACTCACTCCAGACGGATGGCCCAGATCAGGGGTTTTGAAGTTTTGGAGTGGCACCAAATTTGCGTAATGACATTATGAGCAAAGAATATCTTAACTGACCTTCCACTCTCCACCACAACCAATAAATGCAGTGTGTGTTGTTGTGCTCGTGAGCAGGAGTTATTTTCATGGTGAATGGTTCATGTGAACAGTGCATACCAGCAATGGTGTCTGACCCAGTTTCGTCTCAGTCACAAGGCAAACAACAGAATTAGATGAAGGGGCCCAACCGTGGTTATATAACGTTTTGAATTAATTAATCTGTTTCAAACTCTTTGTGCTTTCCTGGATTTCGTTTACAAGTCATCAGTGTGCAAATTTCAAACAAACAAACAAAAACCCAACTTTCATCATTATAGCATAAGGGAGGAAGTTTAACCTCAGCTACTGACAGGCGAAATAGCCAAATGGTTAAAATGTTTGACTTTAAACCTGAGGGTCTCGGGTTCCAATCTTGGTAACGGTGCCTAGTGGGTAAAGATAGGAGATTTTTTCAATCTCCCAGGTCAACATATGTGCAGACCTGCTTGTGCCTGAACCCCCTTCATGTGTATACGCAAGCAGATGATCAAATACGCACGTTAAAGATCATGTAATCCTTGTCAGCATTCGGTGGGTTATGGAAACAGGAAAATACCCAGCATGCACACCCCTGAAAACAGAGTATGGTTGCCTACATGGCAGGGTAAAAAAAAACGGTCAAACATGTAAAAGCCCACTCGTGTACATACGGGTGAACATGGGAGTTGCAGCCCACGAATGAAAAAGAAGAAGTCATGATAGCATAAGAAGGGAGGAAGTTTAACCTCAGCCACTGTAAAAACACATTTTCAGAGTGCCACGGAGCTGTCGGACAGACCTCCCAGCCGGGCAGGAAAGACCCCTCCCCCTCCACCGATGCGAACGTCCAGTCGTGGAGACACACTGCCGCCTGTGCCTGCCCGGAACTATGGACCTCAGGAAGTGCAGCCTCGCTACGCCCCCCCTCCCGGTAACATGGCCACTCTGTGTTAGTCATTGAAGGCTAGGAGGATTAACTCATTCTACTCCAAGTACGAGTTAACTCTTTAGAGACGTAGTTAAATAGTGCGTATAGTTTTACTGTGACGGGCAAATATGGACATGTTTGAAAAATTCAACACACTTTCACGCAGAGACAAAGACATACAAATTATATATCACTAGAAAGTTTACCATTTTTTCTTTTAACATTTTAAAACAGTTTTCTCGTTAAATGCTGCTAAAATTTTTTTTTTTTTTTTTTTTTTTTTTTTTTGATATTTTAAGTTATATCATTAAATACTGAAAAACAAAAACAAATTGAAAAATAGGTATACTGTACCCACCAGGCATGTCATATCCATCAGCTAATCCACACGGCAGCATAAGATGATTTTCTCACACAGTAATGTTCCCTGATTCTCATGATTCAGCTTGAAGTCAAATGTTGCACAACAAACTGTTAAAAAAATTTTTAAATAGAAGATCACAACACTGGATGATTATGTAAAGATCGACCTCTCACCCAGTCCAGAAAAGTCACCTTTCACGCAGTTAACGGTCCAAGGGAAATAACTCAGTTTTTCCTAGACTGATCCCTCAAGACAGCCTGATTAATTTCCCTTAAATTGAACACTGCTGAGTGTATGAGAAAAAAAAAATCCGCCGAATCCTACACTACGGCACGTCATTCTGAGCGGGCAGAGCACCGGCACTTCGGCGCCAATGCATCTCTAAAGAGTTAAGGTATATATATGATAGTCAGTTGTGTCCGACTATGACCATCAAAACAGCAGAGGAGGCAACTGCTGTTCCGACTATTTGGGCTAGAATTTGATTATAGTGGAGAGTGTCTTGCCCAAGTACATCCCCACTCTCTCAGCCAAGAGGGTTTTAGGACAGTCGGCGTTGGGATGGTTCCCAAAGGCCAACTAGCCCACAAGGCTGCAGCACTAAGAGCCAGTGCAATTTTGCCTCCTAGTTTGAGAGTCATAGTCCTTCACAAAAGACTAAGCTGTAAATGGTTTCCCATTGACTGGAGAAACCATTGATAATACAGCTCCCACTTTGCTGTTGGCCCAAATGTAAACTTATGTCAGTCTGTGATATAAGCCGAGTGTTGGGCCTAAGAGTTAACTCTCTCCATACGAACGGCGAAAGAGACGACGTTAACAGCGTTTCAGCCCAATTACCATCATCAAAATATTGCAAGCGGAAGGCTCCTATACTGAAGAAGTGAATGTTGACAAAGAATACCACAATTCTGACGACGGAAGCTAAAGGTTGGGTCATTCAGACACCCACTGGACATCCGAGGGGTTTGTGTAGAGGAGAAGAGAGGACTGGCCGTACTGAGTGAGTTAAGGTATTTCCCCTGTAGACCAGGTACAAGTATTCTTGCTATTCAAGCTATTCTAATTTCGTTCTTTCTTGCTTGGTGCAGATGGCATTTAAACTGAACTGTGCCGGTCCAGAGTTCTACCAGGCGTGCAGCTGTGGGGTAGAATGAGTTAAACAATGCTTTCTCCATTGCAGTGGGAATTCATTCACAGCTTAGTCTTTTGTGAAGGACTATGACTCTCAAATTAGGAGGCAAAATTACACAGGCTGTTAGTGCTGCAGCCTTCGGGGGGCTAGTTGGCCTTTAGGAACCTTCCCCAACACCTGACTGTCCTAAAACCCTCTCGGCTGAGAGATTGGGGATGTAACTTGAGCAAGACACTCTCCACCATAATCAGATTCTAGCCCAGATAGTTGGGACAGCAGTTACCTCCTCCGCTGTTCTGATGGTCATAGTCAAACAGGACTGACTGTCATACATATGGATGATCAGAATTGGACGGGCACAACAGTTTCAGTTTCAGTAGCTCAAGGAGGCGTCACTGCATATACGTTACACCACATCTGCCAAGCAGATGCCTGACCAGAGGCGTAGCCCAAAGCACTTAGTCAGGCCTTGAGAAAAGAAAAGGTGAATAAATAATAGATAAGCATACATAAATAAGTGAATAAATACATAAATAGATAAATAGATAAATAATAATTATAATATGAAAAAAAGGTAGTAATAATAATAATAAATAAATGAATAAATAAGACAACAATGATGATAAATAAGCAAATAAATGTAAAACATGAAGACATACATTCACACATGCATAACAGATATGCACCAAACATGCAGTTTCACATATATGAAAGCACAGTCAAATACACATAAACGTACTTGAGCCCCAACACACACATACACACACACACACACACACACACACACACACACATTACCCTGCACCTCCTCTACCCCCCTCCTCCACACACTCATTTCTAGGCTACCCATCGCAGCTTCCACGGCACACACACACACACACACACACACACACACACAGCACAACAGCCGAGTTTGAATCCTGCCGTGTGGATAAGGGATGGAGATTTTTTTTTTCCCCTGATCTCCCAGGTCAACAGATGTGCAGACCTGCTTGTGTGTCTGAGCAAACCCCCCCTTTCCCTCCCCCCCCCCCCCCCCCCCCACCCCCCACACACACACACCCTACACCCCCTCGAAGTGTGACTGTCTACATGGTGAGGATGGAAAATGGTTATACACATAAAACCCAATCATGTATATCAGAACTCAGAAAGTTTAATGTACATCGGCCTTGGGCCACAATACAACGGGGAAGAGTGGATCGGTGAGGTTGCATATAACATTGTGTTATCCATAGCAACAACAACAACAAAAACAAGTACAAACTGAATGAATATATACTTAAACAACGTGCCCATCATGTAGGCATTTGTTTTTATATAGTATTTCACCATGCTTGATCACTGACTGCCTTTTGGTCATCCTCTTCTGCCTTCACAGCCGTTGGGAAAGGTTTCCTCCTCCGCCTGGTCCATCGTTGGGAGACTTTACATGCGGCAGGTAGAACTGGGTTACATGGTACCAATAGCAAGGGCTATGCCCCTGACCTGACACACACACACACACACACACACACACACACACACACATATATATATATATATATTATATAAATAAAATAAATGTCATTTCTGACAAATGTGTTCTTTGCTGCTGTTCTTCCTGCAGGCTCCCTGTCTGCAAACATCGTGGCCAACCCCACCTATAATGGTCCCTCCGCTCGACTGAGCCCCGCTCATAACCTGGCCCCGGGGTCAGAGATGAAAGGTCACCTGGTCTGATTGGCACAACGATGCGCTGAACTCTTCACTCCATCCAGCCAGCCAGGCTCAAGGTGGCGCTTCTGGCAGGTTGCCGTGGAAACGGACAGGACGGGGAGGAGGTTCGGTGGTTAATTTATTCTCGTGGACGACACTGTTGAGTTTTGGCTCTGACTGGAAACGTCTGCTGATGCCAGGTACGGACGGACAGGAGACGAGCAGCGAAAGAAGACCTGGACGTTCGGGAGTAGCACCCAAGTCCCAGCACTCTGTTGCCTTAGCACGGCATTGCACACGATTATCAGGGTATTGTCATCGGTGTTTGTTTTTTTTTTGGGGGGGAGCACGATTTCATCTTCTTTTTTTTTCCTTTTTTTTTTCTGCTTCTTCTTCTCCTACTTCTTCTTGGGGCGCACAGTTTTTGCTCTGCCGCTGTTTGAGATTCTGATCGCTTCCAAAATGTGTGAACAAAACGCTGGGTGTAACATCAGTGGTTTGTTTTGTTTTTGTTTTGGGGGGGGGGTTTTCTTCTTTTTTTTCTTTTTCCTAAAAAAAAAAGAAGGAGTGGGAGATGTGAATGAATTTCAAGATGATAACGTATCTGCCAGAGTTTTCTCCCCGAAGGGGTTTAAGAATTGAAGATGGGATATATATCACTACACATTTAGGGAAGTGTGGCGTGGTCTTTGGTGAGGGCGATGAGGATTGTGGATGATTTTCCAACACTAGAGTGTGTTATTCCCGCCCCCCGTACCCCCATCCCCCCCAAACCCCCACCCCTCCCTTCAACCCCGCCTGCCCCCCACCGCCCACTGCCTAGTGCCTTGATTACGGAGGCTCAAGGGAAGACCGCTGTTATGACACAGAACTTGTGTGCTGTAGAACAACCACAGAACACGTGTGATGTAAAACAAACAACACAGTACACATGTGATGTGCATCAACACAGATGTAAAGCATTAATCTGATTGGTGCATGGACTGCGTCTTACCAACCATCGCCTTTTTTTTTTTTTTTCTTCTTTTTTTTTTTCCCCCTCATAAGTGAAGGTGATTTTTTTTTTCTTTTCTTTTTTTCTTTTCTTTTTTGGTCCTTTCAGCAATCAGAAACAGGAAAGACTTTCTGTGTTGTGATCAAAATGTTTGAAACACTTCTCCGGAACAAAGCTACATAATGTTCAAGATGTGTATGCGTGTCTATGAGTTTGTGTGCGTGTCAGTTTGCGTGTGTGTAGTTGTGTGTGAGACTTAGTGTGTGTGTGTGTGTGTGTAGGCTGATGGATGTAACTTGAAAGTCTGAATGTATGTGTGTGTGTACAGTGTGTGTGTGTGTGTACTTCGAATGTGTGTTTGTGTGTACAGAGTGTGTGTGTATACAGTGATTGTGTGTGCACATGTTTGTGTGTACAGTGTGTGTGTGTGTTTGTATTCAGTGTGTGCATTTCAGTGTGTGTGTGTGTTTCAGTGTGTGTGTGTGTGTGTGTTTCAGTGTGTGTGTGTTGTGTGTGTTTGAGTTCAGGTGCATGTGCACATCTTGGCACACACACATAGAGGAAGTGACAGGCACTCACCTTGCCCTCTGACCCTTCACCCCCAGCACCAGATGACCTTGGATGCATGTCACTGTTACTTGGCCCTCCCCTGCCAGTCGGATTGACCTCCGACACCATGCAATGAATATGTAATCACGCTGTCCCCCCTCTACCCTGTGTACATGTCCGTCTGATCGCTGTCTCTGCCTTCTCTCTCTTGTGCTTCTTCCGCTTGTTTTTCGGAGTTCATTATGGTTTTGTTTAGACCTACTGTTGATTTCACACATTTGTGACGATTTCTCTATGTGTGTGTGTGTGTGTGTGTAAGTGTGCATATGATTACGGTTGATTGCGGTTTCATTGTTGTCTTATGTTGTTGTTGTTGTTTTTATTCAAATTCGCTTTAATTTATTTTGGTACTATGCACTTTGTTAATTAGGGTTGATTGTAGTTTTGTGATGGGTTAGGTTTGATTGTAGTTTTGTGATGGGTTAGGGTTGATTGTAGTTTTGTGATGGGTTAGGTTTGATTGTAGTTTTGTGATGTTTCTTAGTTTTTTTTCTTCTTCTTTTGTGATTAGGGTTTTGTTTTTGTTTGTTTTTTTGCTTTTTTTATGGCTTCACTCACTTTTCATTTTGTGATTAGGGCTGATTGAAGTTTTATGATGGTTCCACTCTCTTTGTCATGGGGGTTGATTGTGGTTTTATGACGGTTTCGTTTATGCTTAGCGTTTGTTGTAGTTTTATGAAGGCTTTTTTTTTTACTGTCAGAGTTGATTTAGTTTGGTCATAATGCGCTGTGTAAAGTTCTGTGTTGGGATTGTTGTTTTACACTGACTCTGTCTTGTGCTTTAGGTTGATTGTGGTTTGTTGGCAGTCAGGTCATCTTTTTCTTAGTATCACGTTTACCACCCCCACCCCCACCCCCACCTAACCCCCATCCCCCCTATTTTCCAGTGACCATATGTATAATCGGTAGTTTCTCTCTTTTTTTTTTTTTTTTTTTTTTTTTTTAATTTTCATTGATGGTTATTCCCAAATTCAAATTGATTGTAGTTAGGAAGAGGTCCTGTTTTTTTTTCATACAGTTTAGATTTGTTTTCAGTCTTGATTTTTTTTTGTATTTAGTATGGGGGGTTTTCTTTGGATTTTGTTTTGTTTTGTATTGTTCAGTGAAGGTCGTTTTATAACTTGGGTTGATAGTACTTAGATTAATAGTATTGCTGTCTATTTGTGATATGTCTGAATCACTGATTACAGACAGGTGTGTGCGGTGCTATGATTGGGCATCACAGGGGGTGATGGTATTGCTGATTATTTGTCATAATGTGTAGCAGTCAAGACAGGTGTGTACGATGCTATGATTGGGCATCACAGGGGGCGATGGTATTGCTGATTATTTGTCATAATGTGTAGCAGTCAAGACAGCTGTGTACGATGCTATGATTGGGCATCACAGGGGGTGATGGTATTGCTGATTATTTGTCATAATGTGTAGCAGTCAAGACAGGTGTGTACGATGCTATGATTGGGCATCACAGGGGGTGATGGTATTGCTGATTATTTGTCATAATGTGTAGCAGTCAAGACAGCTGTGTACGATGCTATGATTGGGCATCACAGGGGGCGATGGTATTGCTGATTATTTGTCATAATGTGTAGCAGTCAAGACAGGTGTGTACGATGCTATGATTGGGCATCACAGGGGGCGATGGTATTGCTGATTATTTGTCATAATGTGTAGCAGTCAAGACAGCTGTGTACGATGCTATGGTTTTGTGACACAGAGGTGGTTATGAGTTCAGGCGGGTGATCAGGGAAAGACAACCCTGCACTTGCACACTACAGGGGGTCTGTGATCCTGTCCAGTCCTCTGATCCTCGTGATTGCCCTGTCAGTTTTCCAACAAAATATCGGAGGAAAAGAATAAAAACAAAACAAACAAAAAAACATGTGGATAACACCGCTGTTATGTATGTTTGTCGTTGTTGTTGTTTTTGTTGTGGTTTTTTTTTGTTTGTTTGTTTGTTTTGGGTTGTTGTTTTCAAAGCTAGGAGAATTGGCTGCATATTGCTGTAATTTGCAAATCATATTTTGACAGTCGCTGTTTCTCCAGACTCTTTCCAAGACTTTGACCAGTCATAATATATTGTGTTAAATGGTATCAGCAGCATCTTTCTTTCTCTCAAAGTCTATCTCTCACTCTCTATTTCTCTGTGTGTGTGTGTGTGTGTGTGTTTTGTTTGTTGTTTTTCTTTCTTTCTTTGTTGGTTGTTTTTTGTTTTGTTTTGTTTATTGGGGGGGAGGGGGGGGGAGGGTGTTTGTTTTAGTTGTTGTCATTGTTGCCAAGATGACCTCTGAGGTGGAGCCAGAAGCGTGCAGTTTCTTTGAAATAGTGCGCTGAGGTTTTCTGTTTTGACTCGCACTGAGATTCTTCAACTAGACGTCAGATTGTGGATGCTCTTTTCTGTCCAATCATTAAATTTTTGTTGATATATATATATATATATATATATATATATATATATATATATATATATATATATATATATATTATACTTTTTTCTTCTTTTTTCTTTTTTTTAATTTACCTATTCATTTGCCTTTTATAAATTTTCTTGTATCCATTTGTTCATTTACTGATTTTTTTTTCTTCTAACTTATACTATTAAAGTTAAGATTACATGTTTTGTATTAAAAATGGATCAAACAATTGGTCACTATCAGAGCACACGTAGCATGCAAGGCCTGGCCTGATCAAGTAAGGTGGCTCTCTGAAAGAAAGTAGTGAAATGCCCGC
This sequence comes from Babylonia areolata, assembly GCF_041734735.1. Classification (NCBI taxonomy): domain Eukaryota; kingdom Metazoa; phylum Mollusca; class Gastropoda; order Neogastropoda; family Buccinidae; genus Babylonia; species Babylonia areolata. Next base: position 9,847,561 of record NC_134909.1, on the reverse strand, counting down.
ATGTTGGTCAAACACTTCAAAGGAGTGAAATGCCCGCATGTTGGTCAAACACTTCAAAGGAGTGAAATGCCCGCATGTTGGTCAAACACTTCAAAGGAGTGAAGTGCCCGCATGTTGGTCAAACACTTCACAGGAGTGAAATGCCCGCATGTTGGTCAAACACTTCAAAGGAGTGAAATGCCCGCATGTTGGTCAAACACTTCAAAGGAGTGAAATGCCCGCATATTGGTCAAACACTTCAAAGGAGTGGAATGCCCGCATGTTGGTCAAACACTTCACAGGAGTGAAATGCCCACATGTTGGTCAAACACTTCACAGGAGTGAAATGCTCGCATCGCATGTTGTTCAAACACTTCACAAGTGATGGGGGTCATTTTGGAGATAGCTTGGCGCCCACACGTGCATCTGATATATCAGAAAGAGAGCAGGATCGTCTGAAGGAAAAGGAAAATTGCTGTCTCCCAGATATGCACATCTGATCAGGAGAGCAATACCGGAAAATTGCTCTCTCCCAGATATGCACATCTGATCAGAAAGATAGCAGGATCGTCTGAAGGAAAAGGAATATTGCTCTCTCCCAGATATGCACATCTGATCAGAAAGATAGCAGGATCGTCTGAAGGAAAAGGAAAATTGCTCTCTCCCAGATATGCACATCTGATCAGGAGAGCAATACTGGAAAATTGCTCTCTCCCAGATATGCACATCTGATCAGAAAGATAGCAGGATCGTCTGAAGGAAAAGGAAAATTGCTCTCTCCCAGATATGCACATCTGATCAGAAGGAGAGCAATATTGTCTGACGGAATGAAAAGGAACATTGTTGTCACCAACATTACATGTGAGTGATATATGTCTTACAAAGAGAGCAAGAGTCTTTGACAGAAGCAGAAAGGAGCAGTGCCATTGCCCCACTATCACCCATGACTGACTGGAACAAGTGAATGCTTTGTTGAATCATTTCCAGACAGAATTAAACTTCCAAGATATGCATCTGTTGTGAGTGTTTCAATTGGTCAGTGATACATTATGATGATTTGATATGACCATATTGAACCCAATATCTATGGCAAACTGGACTTTCTAAATGTCGGACTTTGATCAGTTTGACACATGTCAGCTGTTTTGAGACATGTCGACTGTTTTCACGCATGTCAACTGTTTTGATATGTGTCAGCTGTCTTGACACGTGTCAGCTGTTTTGATACATGTCAGCTGTTTTAACACATGTCAACTGTTTTGATATATGTTAATTGCTTTGGTACATGTCAACTTGTTTTCAGATTATGTGAACCGTTTTGGTACATGTCAACTTGTTTTCAGATTATGTGAACTGTTTTGGTACATGTCAACTTGTTTTCAGATTATGTGAACTGTTTTGGTACATGTCAACTTGTTTTCAGATTATGTGAATTGTTTTGGCATATGTCAACTTGTTTTCAGATTATGTCAACTGTTTTGGCATATGTCAACTTGTTTTCAGATTATGTCAACTGTTTTGGTACATGTCAACTTGTTTTCAGATTATGTCAACTGTTTTGGCATATGTCAACTTGTTTTCAGATTATGTCAACTGTTTTGGTACATGTCAACTTGTTTTCAGATTATGTCAACTGTTTTGGTACATGTCAACTTGTTTTCAGATTATGTGAATTGTTTTGGTACATGTCAACTTGTTTTCAGATTATGTCAGCTGTTTTGGTACATGTCAGCTGTTTTGGTACATGTCAACTGTTTTGGTACATGTCAACTGTTTTGGTACATGTCAACTGTTTTGGTACATGTCAACTGTTTTGGTACATGTCAGCTGTTTTGGTACATGTCAACTGTTTTGGTACATGTCAGCTGTTTTGGTACATGTCAACTTGTTTTCAGATTATGTCAGCTGTTTTGGTACATGTCAGCTGTTTTGGTACATGTCAACTGTTTTGGTACATGTCAACTGTTTTGGTACATGTCAGCTGTTTTGGTACATGTCAGCTGTTTTGGTACATGTGAACTGTTTTGGTACATGTCAGCTGTTTTGGTACATGTCAGCTGTTTTGGTACATGTCAGCTGTTTTGGTACATGTCAGCTGTTTTGGTACATGTGAATAACTAGTTTTTCTGTTGAGTGATTTCTGAAACAGTGGATGCTACCTGTTGTCTTTACTTTTTTTTTTTTTTTCTACCCCTCCTTGACACAACCACCACCACCACCCCCCCTTCCGCCCCCCCTCTCCCCCCACCCCCTCACCCCACCCCCACCCCCCACACACCCACCCACTGGTACTACCCACCCCATATACTATCCACCCTTCATCCACTGGATGACTCAGCAGGGATTCGAACAACATACTTTTAAAAATGGAAGTTCACTGAACAAACCTCTCGGCAATTTCTGATCTGCATAGTCATGCTTAGAAAAATTTTTTAAATTAACTTCATCTGTAATGGAAATGTGTGAACGTTTGTCATTTCCCACACATATCTAGATAATAATAATTATATGAATGAAAAATGATCATTTTCTTATCAGTCAGATAGTGTGCTGATTTTTCACTTTGTTGTTGTTTGTTTGTTTTTGTTGTTTTTTTGTTGTTGTTTTTTGTTGTTGTTGTTTTGTTTTAGCATCAATGATTTTAAACATTGCAAAAATTTCCATAAGTGATTTCAGGGAACTTACTTTCCCCACATTATTTCATGAAATTATGAGGAAAAGAGAAACAAATTCCAAAGTTTCATTTCGTACCAGAGTACACGATTGTAATGTATGATGATTTCCCATGTGTTTGGAGATCCACTGGTGTCTGCTAACTTTCATATCAGCAAAGCATTTCAGATTTTTTTTTTTTTTTTTTTTTTCCCTCGGGGGGGGGTGGTGGTGGGGGTGGGTGTTTACTTTGGCTTTTTCCCTTCCATTTTCTTTATTAGTAAAGCACAGAACAACACAGGGTGAGATTTTTTTTTTTTTCTATCCTATGATCTCCCCTGTTTCAGTGGCATTCCTCCCATGCCACTCATTCCATACCCCCCCGAACCCCCGCCTCCCCCCCCCCCCCCCCCCGAACCCCCCCTCCCCCCACTTCCTCTCCCCCAAAAAACTCCCCTCGCACCCCCCACCCCTCTCGCCCCCATACACAACCACACCTGGGTTTGTTTGTCGCGGTCCCCAGCATCGGCAGTTCACAGGGAAGTATCATCGTTAGGTCGCCAGGAGGCCACACGCTAGAGGAGACCCTGCACTGCTGCTGCTGAGCCACTTCAGTGGTGTTCAGTAGCGTCTGTTCTGACTGGAAAAAAAAATTGAAACACTTCCTGTTTTTTCTTCTTTTTTTTTTCTTTTTGGGGATGGTGGTGGTGGGGGGAAGCACTTAAAATGTCTTATTTTTGTAACTGTAAAATGCATGATTGAAAAAGGAATTGTGAATTTTCGTTTTTGTGTCAGTCTTTTGTTCAACATGAAATTACTTATTTTTGTAATGGTGTAATGTGTGTGATGGGAAAAGATTTTTTTTTTCTTTTTTCTTATATATATATATATATCTGACTCTGTGTGTTTGTGTGGTGTGTGTGTGTGTGTGTGTGTGTGTGTGTGTGTTTCTTTCAGTCTTTGTCTCGCTCATTTTCTGCCTTTTTGGATGTGTGTGTGTGTGTTTTTTGTTTTTGTCTTTTCTTTGAAATTCTGTAGAAGTTTCTCATCATTGCCAATGAACTTGAAATGCATGAATAATAACCATACTTTCCAATCAGTGAAGCTTCTTAACACTGACCTCCTGTTTGGTTGATTAACTAATGAAGCTAATTGACATTAAGCCCACAGGTCAGTGCTTAGCAGGCTTCCCTGGAAAAGTGCCTCTTATATTACACAGTCGTTACTTTGTACAAAAAAAAAATGTATATATATATATATATATATATATATATATATATATATATATATATATAATTATCATCGTTGGTATCTGTCTATTATCTCATTTTGTAAATAGACTTTTCACGAGTTGGTTTTTTATTTCCTTGTGAGCAGTTGATGAGATTTGACTAACAGTGTTTGAAAGCTCACCACCAGTACTTACAGTGATTTTCACAATCAGTCATTTTGTGCTTGTGTTTGAAATGATTTCATGATTTGGTGACGATGATAAGTGATGGTGGTGGTGGTGGTGATGATGTAACTTAGTGTACATAGAACTGATACGGTTTTGGTTTTTTTTTGGTTTTTTTTTCCTTTCTTTTTTTTTCTTTCCAAATAGACAAAGGTAGGGAAGAATGTGTGTGTTGAAAACAAAAAGCCGACCAATGCTGCATATCATGTGTAAGTACTTGAGAATGTAATTCCCTGTCACATGTATCCAAAAATTCATTGAGCAGGAGGAGTGGAATCTCTTGTGTGTCTCTTAGTCTGTTGATCTCTCTCTCTTTCTCTCTCTTTCTCCCTCTCTCTCTCTCTCTCTCTCCCCCACCCCCTCCTCTCTGTCTCTTTCTCTGTGTGTGTGTGAGTTTTTTTCTGTTTCTGTCAATGTCCCTTTCTCTCTCTCTTTCTCTCTCTGTCTCTTTTTCTCTCATCCAGTTTGTCGTATAAAACCAACACACTCTCCCGTTAATCTTTCTCTCTCTTCTCTCCCTCTCTTTCCCATCTCTCTTTCTCTCTGCGTCTCTCTCTCTCTCTCTCTCTCTCTCTCTCTCCTCTGTTCCCCTCCCTTTCCCCATCTCTTCCTCCCCTTCTCCCTCCTCCATCTTTCTCCCCGCTCCCTCTCTCTTCCTCTCTCCCCCCCCCCCTCTATCTCTCTTCCTCCCCCCTCCCTCTCTCCCTCTCTCTTCCTCTCCCCCCTCTGTCTCTTCCTCTCCCCTCCCTCTCTCTTCCTCTCCCCCCCCCCTCTATCTCTCTTCCTCCCCCCTCCCTCTCTCCCTCTCTCTTCCTCTCCCCCCTCTGTCTCTTCCTCCCCCCTCCCTCTCTCCCTCTCTCTTCCTCTCCCCCCTCTGTCTCTTCCTCCCCCCTCCCTCTCTTCCTCTCCCCCCTCTGTCTCTCCCCTCCCTCTCTCTTCCTCTCCCCCCCCTCTATCTCTCTTCCTCCCCCCTCCCTCTCTCCCTCTCTCTTCCTCTCCCCCCTCTGTCTCTTCCTCCCCCCTCCCTCTCTCTTCCTCTCCCCCCTCTGTCTCTTCCTCCCCCCTCCCTCTCTCCCTCTCTCTTCCTCTCCCCCCTCTGTCTCTCTTCCTCTCCCCTCTCTTCCTCTCCCCCCTCTATCTCTCTTCCTCCCCCACACTCTCTATCTCTCTTTCTCTCCCCCTCCCTCTCTCTTCCTCTCCCTTCCATCTTTCTTCCTCTCCCCCTCAATCTCTGTTTTTCCCTCTATCCATCTTTTCCTCCCCTTCTCCCTCTTCCTTCTCTCTTCCTGTCCCCGCTCCCTCTTCCATCTGTCCCCCCCCCTCTCTCCATCTCTTCCTCCTCCCTCCTCCATCTCTCTTCCTCTTCCCCCTCCCTCTCTCCATCTCTTTCTCGTTCTCGTTCTTACTCCCCCCCCCCCCACCCTCCACCATCTCTCTCCCTTTCTCCATCTCTTCCTCTCCCCCCTCCCTCTCTCCACCTCTTCCTCGTTCTCCATCTCTCTTACTCTCTCCACCATCTCTCTCCTCTCTCTTTCTCTCCCCCTCCCTCTCTCCACCTCTTCCACCTCCTCCCTCTCTCCATCTCTCTTCCTCCCCCCCCTCTCCATTTGTTCCTCTTCCTCTCTCCATCTCTCTTCCTCCCCCCTCCCTCTCTCCCCCCTCCTCCCTCTCCCCAGCTCTCTTCCTCTCCCCCTCCCTCTTTCTCTTCCTCTCCCCCCTCCCTCTCTATTCTTACAAAATATGTAATCACCCCTTCAAATGGGGCCATGGCCTTATTGAATAAACTTTTGTTTCGTTTCCCCCCTCCCTCTCCATCTCTCTTCCTCCTTCCCCCTCCATCTCTCTTCCTCTCTCTCCTCCCTCTCTCCATCTCTTCCTCCCTCCTCCTTCACTCTCACACCCCACCAATTTCTCTCTCATTTTAGTTCTCACCTGCACTCAAACATAACATTCAGGAAACAACAAGGAGTCTACCTGTCATCCTACAATCACAGAACTTTGTTGGAAGGAGAAATTCAGCTGAAACTGACTAATTTTGAAGACTGAATTGTTCATTTGATTTAAAACATATATACATACGGTTAACTCATAGCAAACCTTGCTTCTTTTTTTTTTTTTTTTTTTTTTTTTTTTTTTTTTTTGAAGGAGGGGTGGGGTTGTATGGTTGTTGGTGAGGAGGAAGGGCGGTTATGGATCTATTGTCCTAGTTCTATTGTTGTAGGTATGGTTGTTGTTTGTATCATATTTCTTATTCTATTTCTCTTTCTTGCCATTGTTGAAAATCAAATGTTCTGAATAAAGTCCATCAACATGATGACAGTGTGATTATATATATATATATATATATATATATATATATATATATATATATATGTGTGTGTGTGTGTGTGTGTGTGTGTGTGTGTGTGTGTGTGTGTGTGTGTGTGTGTGTGTGACTGCAGCCATGAACATGTACTTGCACACAGCGTAAGCATGCCGACGACTGTCCTAACGTGCCCTTGTTGAGCAAATCACATCATGTTTGTTACCTTCACTACTTGCAGGGGAAAGCTACAAACTGAATTCTGACTGGACTGGATAATTTGTTGTTGATAATAGACATTACTAGGTTATGTGCCGACTACAATTATCCATGATGCGTTGGGATTTAGACAGTTCTGCAAAGGATGGATTCTGTCGAGACGTGTTGTTTCAGCGGGTTTTTTTTGTTTGTTTGTTGGGGTTTTTTTGTTGTTGTTTTTTGTTTCTTTTTTCATACTGTTTGAACGAGACTTGCCGTCACAGCTTGGACTAAAATATCACTGTATGTTAAATGACAACTAGTTTGAATGCAGGTGTGTATTGTGTGAGAGAGATTTGCAAAGTGACCAATTTTTGTATGAATCTGAAAGAAAAAAAAATGTTTCAAATGTTGTTGGTTTTTTGTGTGTGTCTGGATAAAAAAAAATTTAAAAAAAAGTTCATAAGAAATACACTCTGTGTGATATCAAAGTCGAATTAATCAGTGTTGAACTAATGGAATGGAATGAGGTGTTGAAATTGAGAGATGTTTGTAAATGGAATAGACTTTGGAGGTGTTGGGTTTTTTTGGGGGGTTGTTTTGTTTTTTTTTGGGGGGGGGGGGGTGGTGATTAAGCAGCTGTTTTCTTTTCATTATTAATTCAAAGTTCACTGCTTATTCGTTATTACTTTTTACAACAACTGTTTGATTTTTTTTTTTCCCAGGCACTTCTGTTGTTGATATTGATTTAATTTAATCCTGTTTTTACACCCTTGCAATCTTTTTTTTTTAGCATTACTTTGTTTCTCAGCAGTTGTTTGATGATTCTGTTTCAGTGACTGATGGAATTTCTTTTCCTAGATGTATTACCAAAGATGAGAAGTGACGTGACGTGTTTGTGTGACTTTGTGCATGCCATTCTCTGTTTCCCCTTCACTACAACAGCAATAATTAAACAGCATACTTCATTATCTTCTGTGTCATGGTGTTGTGACAGTGGGGAGAGGTTGGCTGGTTCTGACCGGCGCGGGCGACTGTGTGGGCGTGTGCGCTACCCTCAGTGGCTATATACCCATGCTCAGTGGACCTACTGCCATGCTCATTGGCATTACCCCAGTGCTCAGTGGTATTACCCCAGTGCTCAGTGGCATTACCCCAGTGCTCAGTGGCATTACCCCATGCTGAGTGTGATTACCCCAGTGCTCAGTGGCATTACCCCATGCTGAGTGTGATTACCCCAGTGCTCAGTGGCATTACCATGCTCAGTGGCATTACCCCAGTGCTCAGTGGCATTACCATGCTCAGTGGCATTACCCCATGCTACGTGTGATTACTCCCATGCTCAGTGGCATTACCCCAGTGCTCAGTGGCATTACCCCATACTGAGTGTGATTACCCCAGTGCTCATTGGTATTACCCCATACTGAGTGTGATTACCCCAGTGCTCAGTGGCATTACCCCATACTGAGTGTGATTACCCCAGTGCTCAGTGGTATTACCCCATACTGAGTGTGATTACCCCAGTGCTCAGTGGTATTACCCCATACTGAGTGTGATTACCCCAGTGCTCAGTGGTATTACCCCATACTGAGTGTGATTACCCCAGTGCTCAGTGGCATTACCCCATACTGAGTGTGATTACCCCAGTGCTCAGTGGCATTACCCCATACTGAGTGTGATTACCCCAGTGCTCAGTGGTATTACCCCATACTGAGTGTGATTACCCCAGTGCTCAGTGGTATTAACCCATACTGAGTGTGATTACCCCAGTGTTCAGTGGTATTACCCCATACTGAGTGTGATTACCCCAGTGCTCAGTGGCATTACCCCATACTGAGTGTGATTACCCCAGTGCTCAGTGGCATTACCATGCCCAGTGGCATTACCCCATGCTACGTGTGATTACTCCCATGCTCAGTGGCATTACCATGCCCAGTGGCATTACCCCATACTGAGTGTGATTACCCCAGTGCTCAGTGGCATTACCATGCTCAGTGGCATTACCCCATGCTCAGTGGCATTACCCCATGCTGAGTGTGATTACCCACATGCTCAGTGGCATTACCCCATTCTACGTGTGATTACTCCCATGCTCAGTGGCATTACCCACATGCTCAGTGGTATTACCCCATGCTGAGTGATTATTCCCATGCTCAGTGGCATTACCCCCATGCTACGTGTGATTACTCACATGCTCAGTGGTATTACCCCATGCTGAGTGTGATTATTCCCATGCTCAGTGGTATTACCCCCGTGCTGAGTGTGATTACCTGCATGCTCAGTGGAAATACCCCATGCTCAGTGCCATTACCCCCATGCTCTGTGGAATTACCCTATGCTCAGTGGCAATTAATACCCTCATGCTCAGTGGCATTACCTGGATGCTCAGTGACATTACACTGTGCTCAGTGGCATTGCATGCTCAGTGTCTCAAACAATATCAGGAAAGTCCAGGCTCAAATTAAAAACGGAGATTTTTTTTTTTTAATTAAAAAAAAAAGAAGTAATTATAAAAAAAAAGAGATGTGTTTTATCCTCACAATCTGAAACCACAAGTTATGTTTTGGAAATCACATGTAAGTCCTATTAAACCATCTCACTCCCCAACACCCACCCTCCGTGTTTCAGTTTTTATCATTCCATTTTTGACTCACTTATGTAAACAAAGTGAGTTTATGTTTTAACCTGGTGTTCGATTGTCTGTGTGTGTGTGCGTGCGTCAGTGGTAAACTTTAACATTGACATTTTCTCTGCAAATACTTTGTCAGTTGACACCAAATTAGGCATAAAAATAGGAAAAATTCAGTTCTTTCCAGTCATCTTGTTTAAAACAATATTTTCCTCTGGGATGTGCACACAAAAAAATCAAAAAAAAGAAGCCAAATTATATGCAAACTGCATTTACTGTTATATTTATATTTTTTGTATTCTCTAAACTTGGCACTTTGATCTGATATTCTGACACAACAACAAGAGCAGTTATTATTATCATTTTTTGTTCAAACAGGAACTTCGTTTGCTAAGCATGGAAGTTTTATTTATTTTGCAAACGTT
>NC_134909.1:9827920-9832920 GCF_041734735.1 Babylonia areolata | reverse complement strand
GACACACACCTGGTGCACCAGGTTTGTCTGGTAGTCTGACACCAGGACGTGGCCATCACCCGTGTCAAACAGGTAATCAGGTGACTTCAGTCCTGTCAGCCTGGTGCTGTCGGTCACCGTTGTGACCACGTGACCCTGTCTGTTCAGCACGTCCACGGAAGCAGGACCGGTGTATGAACTGACACAGCTTACTATCATGTGTCCGTCTCTGTGTCCGGCTATACCGTCATACATTCTGTTGGTCCGGACACGTGACCGCACAGTCACGGTGTTGGCGGTAACGTTGACCAGGCAGATGACTGGTTCATACGTCGTCACGGCCACCAGACCGTCAGACAGCTCAGCCAGGCGGTATGGTCGTTCAGGAATGGAGAGAGAGGACACAGTGTGGGGGGGCGCCATGCCCATCACCTTCACCTTGTTGTTGTCAAGGTCCGCCATGACCAGTCGGTCGTCAGGCAGACAGACAACGGCAGTGATCCAGGGTGTGAGTGTGTCGTCTGCTGTTGTGGGTGACGCCTTGAACACACACCGTGGTGCCGCCGTCATCACATCAACAGGTGGGGTGAAGGTGGGGGTGGCAGGGTGGGTGGGTGGAGAGAGGGGTGGTGATGTGGGGGTGGTGGGGGAGATGGAGGGTGAGGGGAGGTGAGCTGAAGTGGGGGTGGGCATGGAGGAGGGGGGTGACGCTACAGGTGTAGTGGAGGTGGAGGCACCAGCACTGGTCTGTTGGTCTGTAACAGTCATCATCATCATCATTAGATGTCATCACAACTGTCGTTGTTACGTCGTCATAATGATCGTCATCGAAGTCATCTTGATAAAAACAAATGTAAAAACTAAAACAAACAGAAAAAAACATCTTCAAAAAATTATTGCAGATAAGTGGAGAAGAAATATACAAATGTTTTGTATAGTGTCGGGAAACGTGGTATCACAGGCGTATGGTGATGTGTTTCATTTTTTACGTCATTCATTGTGACGTAATGTTTTCAAACCGTGTCCTTAGTGTCAACACACACACACACACACACACACACACACAGATGCATATCTACACAAACACACACACACACACACACACACACATATGAATACACACACACACACACACACACACAGAGTTATTCTAAAGGCAATCATCTTTATATCATCAACAATATTATCCTTATCATCATAATTATCAGCAGTCTTTATAAATATCCACATCACCATTATCATCATCATCATTATCTTCACAAATACCGCCATCATCACCATCACCATATTTTTTTCTTTCAAAATCCCTTCCGCCCTTCCCATTCCCTGAGTCACTGACCTGCAGAGTTCAACAGGTCACTGAGCTGTTTCCTGATCACCTGCACTCTGTTCACCTCTGGCCACTGACGTCCTCCCCTTAGTTCAGACACACGTCTCTTCAGAGACTGTGCCTGTACGTGCAGCGTGACGTCAGGATCGGTGACGTGAATGACGAAGCTGTTGGGATCAGTGCCCTGGATGACGTGGAGACCAGGCAGGTGCTGCTGGTAAGAGTTCAGGGCCTCTCGGTGTGCCTGAACCCTGTCCAGAAGCTGCTGTCCCAGGGTCACGATGTCCTGCAGTGTGGTCTCCACATGCAGCTCCTCTCTGTATGCCTCCTGCAGCAGTCCCACCTCCTTCCCCACCCACTCCTTCCACTCCTTCACACCGCTTGATTTACTACGTGACTTACTACTGGACTGGGGGTCATTTCTAATGCTGTCCAGTGAGGTTGTGGACTGGATGGATGGAGACCTGGGTCTGGGCGTGGCATGGGCAGCGGATGGAGCGTTCAACAAAGACTGAGGTAATACTGCCAGAAGGTGGTCTTTTGTGGCTCGACCTCGCACATGGTTCTTGGAACAGGTGTCACAAAAAAAATCATGGCAATCCACACAGACACGAGTCGCCGGATTGTTGTCACAATTGAGACAACGGATGTCTGTGTGGGCTGCCAGTGCCTGGTGGACCAGCTGTTCCATGACGGGGTCTGTCCCCAATTGGTCGACGATCTGGCTGAAGGGCTGGTCCCTGGGGAGGCCCAGGTGTTGACTGCACATCTTACAGACAGCCTCTGGGCCGGCCTGCTGCCGCTCGTCACGAAGACACATTCTGCAGAGGATGTGTCCACAGCCCAACAGGACAGGACCCAGACACAGTGACCCGCAGTGGGGACAGTCCGTAACTGACGTCACAGAACCTCTGGACTGTGGGGTAGGGGATCGCCCTCCTGTTGCCATGGTGAATCTGATGAAAAGAGAAATAAACATAGAAAACTTCTATGATGACACTGACACTACAGTCTACTTTTCTCACCACACATGCAGGCATTTCCATTGTGTTATGAAATTGAGTAAGTGCATTAATAGAATTATGATTTTGCTTTTGCAGCAAGGTTCGGAGATCCATACAGACATTAATTTCCTGTCAAAAACTCAAGCATAAAACACTCTATAAAAGGACAGGCTTACAATAAGGACATTTTTTTCAGTATTGTAGCAGTGACCTGGGGTGATAAGAAATATAGCATTACAATATAAACTATGAGCTGTGATCTCACTAACCATTCAATGCCAGGGAAACATAACTCCTGCTGCAGTGTCCCTGTCTGATAATTTTCCATGAAAATGGCCATAGATTATCAAAGCATCTACAGGCTCAATTGTTTTCATCAAAATCATAAGTTTTCCTGAAATGAAACTGACCAAACTTTCTATTCAATATTCTGAAAATATGGGGCATACATTATAATTTGGAGCTGGTTGATCAATAAAGTATATCTTAGCTACATAATTTTACATTTCTAAATGCACAAAACACACCTATGTAAATATGAATGTTTCAACAAAAGACAGCACAAAGTATGCAAGCAATGAAAGCCCACTCAATACAGTCCTCATATCCAACGTGCTGTGAACTTAACTATGAAAGCAATCAAACTATCAGATGACACACAGTTTGGAACAAGTTCAAAATGCGTGCAGTCTTCCAAGTCCCCCAAATCCCCCCTCTCCCTCCCTCCTCCACTCCCTCCCCCCTCCACTTCCTTTCTCTGGCATGCCTTTCATGTGGTACTCACCTGTTCTGTTTCCCCCACCCACTCCCTTGACCATGTCCCCCAATCTCCACACAAAAATCTCGGAGATTTTCATGTTTATATGATTCATGTCTCACCACTATATGCGTAAATGCCAAAACAATCAGTGTCTGCAGTATAATTTGGGTCAATATACCCACACACTACTTGAAGTTGACCTATGAAGCTGGTGTTGCCAGCCATGTGTGTGATCGTCCACTGATTGAGCTGGCTGTTGGTCAACGTTTCAAGCCACACATCATGCCATGTACTGCATTAGGACTGTGTTCATGTTCATTCATGTTTGAAATAAAGTCTTCTGGGTTGGACAACGCTTATGATGCTCCATATCTTTTTGGCTGACGGAAAATTCGAGAAAGACCGATGACGGGTCAGCCCATTATGTTGGCAATACAGTTACAACTACAGTTTGATGGGTCAATCCGACATGCAGGCAGGTAACTGGTTAACCAATGACACATCAGTATCACTGATAATAATAATAATAATAATAATAATAATAATAATAATAATCTACATTCATATAGTGCCCTTTCTCTATAAGAGCTCAGGGCGCTTTACATGAAAGAAAATGTTACAAATTACATAATTATAAATCATTCATGACCACTCCTCAAAACCCCTCCCTTCCCCACAATCTCCCCCTCCCACTCTTCATGAATCCAAATTGAGCTGACATGGATGGTGCTGGAGATGAAGGAAGCTGCAAGTGCTTATAGATAGGTTTTAAACAGATGAGTTTTTAGTGATGAGCAAAAAGCAGAGATAGAATCAGATCCACAGATATGATAAGGAAGGTTGTTCCAGATATGAGGAGCAGCAAAGAAGAAAGAACGTTTACCATGGGTTCTTGTATTGACAAGAGGAATTTTCAAAAGGTAACAGTCAGAGGAAGAGTGGAGATTTCCTGAGGGAGTGTAAACAGAGAAATATGGTCAGTACATGGGACTCTGAGAGTCAAACGGGCAGCATTGTTTGAAGGTTTTTTGTTTTTTGTTTTGTGTGTGTGTGTGTGTGTGTGTGTGTGTGTGTGTGTGTGTGTGTGTGTGTGTGTGTGTGTGTTTAATTCACTGAAGAAGATTATGTGGACAGCCTATGAGAAAGGAATTACAGTAGTTGATTCGTGACAGCACAAAAGTTGAAACAAGAGTTTTTGTAGTTTCAACAGAAAGGTACTGATGGACAGAGTTGATGCGATGAAGTTCACAATTTACAAACTGAGCGTGCATACTGAGGTTTGAGTCAAGAATGACTCCAAGGTTCCTTGCTGATTTAGAGAACTGAACTGTGGCATCACCAACCACAATAGAGGCAGAAAAATAAGTAGATGTTGACGTTCTTACAGAGGAAATAATCATAGCTTCAGTTTTGTCAACATTTAACTTCAGTTTGTTGATTGTCATCCAGGATTTTACATCGAGAATGCAATCCTGCATAGACGGAATCAAGCTGTATACTTGGTTTGGTTCTGCAGACTTTTATAGCTGAGTAACATCAGCAAAAGAGTGGTGAAGAACAGAATGACCAGAAATGACATCAGAAAGAGGAGTAGTGTACAGAGCGAACAGAACGGGGTCCAGGACAGAGCCTTGTGGCACACCATGGGAGATTAGGGTTGGATCAGACTTAAAGTGGAGTGATGGCCTAGAGGTAATGCATCCGCCTAGGAAGCGAGAGAATCTGAGCACACTGGTTCCAATCACAGCTCAGCCGCCAATATTTTCTCCCCCCTCCACTAGGCCTTGAGTGGTGGTCTGGACGTTAGTCATTCGGATGAAATGATAAACTGAGGTCCTGTGTGCAGCATGCACTTAGCGCACGTAAAAGAACCCACGGCAACAAAAGGATTGTTCCTGGCAAAATTCTGTTGAAAAATCCACTTTGA
>NC_134909.1:9800420-9822920 GCF_041734735.1 Babylonia areolata | reverse complement strand
CGGATGAAAACAATGCGGAATTTTCGCAATCTGGGAAAGAGGCAGACTGCAACTCTCAAAGACTGACTTAGTAAAATCGAACAAGGACGTGTATACAGCTTTGTTACGAATTTCTCTACAGATGTACGTTTCTTCATCAATTTCAGAGACAACCGAATTTGGAACAGCTCTAGCCCTTACCATGTAGTTACAGGCACATAATTTCCTGTGTTCAGGTAATGGCAAAACACCAGCTTCTTTGTATGTTTTGTCGATTGAAGCCCATCGCGGTAACCCAAGTGCAATCTTAAAAGCTAAGGAATCAATACTTGTCAGTTTATGAAGATCAGAGTTTGAAGCAGTGAATAGATTTCCTGACCATATGATATAATTGAGCGGACTAGTCCCATTGCAGCATTGATCAGATTATTGCCACAATTTATAACAGGGATTCCAGAAAGCACACGTAATAGAGCTATTTTCTTCCTCGCTTTCTCAATAAGGTAGTTTATATGCTTAGTCCAAAAAAGTTTATAATGGAAGATAACACCGAGAAATTTCACCTCTTTATTCGGATATATGATAGTATCATTTACCTGTATTTTAATAGCATCCCTACCTTCAAATTCAATCAACTTTTTAGTAAATATGACGAAAACAGTCTTTTCAGCAGACAGGAGAAAACCACTTTCTTTCATATATTCCACAATGTTGTCGATGGCATCTTGAAAATGCTTAATAATTTTATTTCGTTTTGATGTGTTTTTTGTAATATTACAGTTTACATTCTTCCAGAGAGCTATGTCATCTGCATAAGCTACTAATGTGGCACCATTTGTGTTGATATTTTTCATATCATAAAGCATTAGTGAAAACAGAGTGGGAGAAATCACACTTCCCTGGGAACACCCATATTGACGGACCTTGATCTGGATAATATACCCCCTAATCTCACCTGGAATGTCCTCTGGGATAAGAATGACTTAAGAAATTTTAGAAATCGACCTCCCAACCCTACTGTATTTGCTTTATGAATCAATTTATAGTGCCACACAGAGTCATAGGCTCTATGAATATCAAAGAAAGTTGCGACCGTGGAGTGACGCTTTGCGAGTGCCTTCTTAACATGAGAAGTTAGATGGACGACATGATCAGTAACACCCCTACCTCTTCTAAAACCAGCCTGGAAAGTAGGTAAAATTCCTTTCTTTTCCAGAAAGTGTTCTAATCTAGTTTTCAAAATTCTCTCAAAAACCTTCCCAAGATGGGGAGTTAACGAAACAGGTCGGTAACTGGAAGGGCTAGATTTAGGTTTTCCTTGTTTGTGAATAGGTACTATGGTTGCTTTCTTCCAATCAGTTGGAAGGATACCAGAATTCCAGCAAATCTGAAAAAAATCTAACACTCTTTTTAAAAAGATATTTGGAAAATGTCTGATCATGTTGTACGATATTGGATCTGAGCCTGTCGCAACTTTCCCTGACTTAACAGCATTGAGAGCCCGGTATAGATCCCCCAGCGTTAGGTCTGCATTAATGTAAGATGCACTGCTATCATTCTTATCCATTTCACAGGGGCAGTTCATATCTTCAAACTGTTTCCTTCTCTTTTGCTCATAGGATGGCAAGTATTCTGTCTGACTCATTTTTTGCGAATGTATCCGCAAATAACTCGGCTTTCTCTTCCCTAGTTTTATACACAATATCATTTTCATACAAAGGAGGATCAGGAAGATTATAGACACCCTTTATTTGCTTTATTTCTCCCCACAGTTATGAAGAGGCAGTTGGGTTGCTAGTACAGTCGTTAATCAGATTTGTGTAGTACATCTTTTTGGCAGCAGCCACTGTTTTATTACTAAAACTATTAGCCTGTTTATACTTGTTGTGCAGTTCTGATACTCTTTCTTTGGATTCGATTTTTCGATACCTATGCCAGTTTTTGAAAGCCTCTGTTTTCTTATTGACTGCTATTTCACATGAGCTGTTCCACCAAGGATTACCAGACCGTTTTGGATTGGCTATATACTTTACTTTTGGAATTGAACCATCAGCAGCCTTCAGAATAACATTCCTTAGAGACCGATAACAAATTTCTAAATCTTCTTGTGATGTAACATCAGTGTTGAAATTTAAATCAGCAGAGTAATAAGCCAGCATATTACCAAACAGATCCCAGTTTGCTTTCTTTTCATTATATTTCAACCCCATATTATCTTTAATTATGATCTCCTGTTTTACAGATAATACCATTTCAACTGGAAGGTGGTCACTCCCCAGTGGTGTTTTGAGAACTTGCCATTCACAGTATGGATTTATATCAGTCGACACCAAAGAGATGTCTATTGAAGAATTTTTTTGATCTGCCCGATCAGCGATTCTTGTTATTGAACCATCATTTAATATAGTTAAGTTAGAATGAACTATGGTATTCGCTAGATATTCATTGTTGGTTGTGAATTCGCAATTTTTGTCCGACCACAAGGCATGGTGCGCATTAAAATCCCCTAGAATTATCCAGCTATGGGATAAATCTAAATCCATTAACCAGTCAGCTTCACCTCTTGAAACTCCATCAGGGTAGTAACAGTTAACTACAATTAATGTTTTATCTAAGACAGAAAGCTCTATAGTTGAAGAATACAAACGTTTGTCTATACTATAACATGGTGGTTTTCTAGCTTTATATATGATTGAATCTGAAATATAGGTTGCAACTTTAACTTTTCCTTTGCGCTCATTCTTCATACACACACACACACACACACACACACACACACGCGCACGCACGCACACACACATATGCACAAGCACACACACACACACACACACGCGCGCGCGCGCGCGCGCGCGCACACACACACACATACGCACACACACAAACACAAACGGACATATGCACACACACACACACACACACACACACACACACACACACACACACACACACACACATATATATATATATATATATATATATATATACAAGCACGCACACACACACACACACACACACACACACATGCATAACCTCACACACACACACACACATACAGACATTTGCACACTCACGCATACACACACACACACCACACACACACACACACACGCACTCAAACACACACATATATATATATATTCCATCATTGTATATATTTATATATGTATGTGTTTGAGTGCGTGTGTGTGTGTGTGTTTGAGTGCGTATGTGTGTGTGTGTGTTTGAGTGCGTGTGTGTGTGTGTGTTCACACCTCCCACCATCCACTGTCACTGCCCACACCTGTCCACACCTCCCACCATCCACTGTCACTGTTCACACCTGCCACCATCCACTGTCACTGTTCACACCTCCCACCATCCACTGTCACTGTTCACACCTCCCACCATCCACTGTCACTGTCCACACCTTCCTATTTTTTTAATTGTTGTCAATTCCAGTCCCAGACACCCAACACAAACCTGGCATTCGCGCTGCCCATCTGAACGTGTTGTCATTCTGGTGGTGTCAATGTACTGTGCTAGGTCCCCTTCCCCGTGCACGTTTACGTGCATCTTTGTATGAAACGGTACCCGTGCAATTGTGCATGCCGATGTGCATCTAGCATGTCCACATGTCAGTGTTTATGTGTGTGTGTGTGCATGAGTGTGTCCATGTGATTGTGTGTACGTGTGTGTGTGTGTGTGTGTGTGTGTGTGTGTGTGTGTTTATCTGTCTGTCTGTGTCTGTGTCTATCTGTGTACAAGTGTGTGCATACTTGCATGTCTTTGAATGTGCACATGTGTGTGTGTCTGTCTGTTCATGTGTATGAATGTGTGTGTGTGCGCATTGCGTGTGAGAGAGAGAGGGAGAGAGAGAGAGAGGGGGGAGGGGGGAGGAGTTGGAAAGTAAAAACACCGCACGCTGCACAAGTTGTCAAAAGACATTCCTTTAAAAGTCTCAGCTCAGTGCACAGACCCCAGGGTGAGGGGGTGAGGTGGAGGAGGTGAGAGGAGGGGAGGGGAGGGTGGGTAGTAGGGAGAGAGGAGAAGGAAAGAGTGAGAGGGTGGGGGGTGCTCACAGTACTCCACAGCCCTAGGAAGGAGAGAGGTGGGTGCTCACAGTACTCCACAGCCCTAGGAAGGAGAGGGGGGTGCTCACAGTACTCCACAGCCCTAGGAAGGAGAGAGGGGGGGTGCTCACAGTACTTCACATCCCTAGGAAGGAGAGAGGGGGGTGCTCACAGTACTCCACAGCCCTAGGAAGGAGAGAAGGGGGTGCTCACAGTACTCTACAGCCCTAGGAAGGAGAGAGGGGGGTGCTCACAGTACTCCACAGCCGTGGGAAGGAGAGAGAAGGGGGTGCTCACAGTACTCCACAGCCGTGGGAAGGAGAGAGGGGTATGCTCACAGTACTCCACAGCCCTAGGAAGGAGAGTGTGGGGTGCTCACAGTACTACTCCACAGCCCTAGGAAGGAGAGAGGGGGGTGCTTACAGTACTCCACAGCCCTAGGAAGGAGAGTGTGGGGTGCTCACAGTACTACTCCACAGCCCTAGGAAGGAGAGAGGGGGGTGCTCACAGTACTCCACAGCCCTAGGAAGGAGAGGGGGGGGGTGCTCACAGTACTCCACAGCCCTTGGAAGGAGAGAGGGTACAGAAGCAGAGGGAGCTCTGAAAGGCCCTGTCCAAGGGTCAGCCACCAAAACGTGCGATCTTCACGGCACCCCAGCTTTGCCTGTTTGGTGATGGCTGCTGGCTGTGACGTCAATCCATCCCGTTAGGTACCGGCTTCACGTGCACTCTGTGTCACCGTGTTCTACCGTTATCTGTGTGTGTGTGTGTGTGTGTCTGCCAGAATGTGTGGGTGGGTGGGTGGGTGGGTGGGTGCATGTGTGGTTGGTGAGTGTGTGTGTGCCAGTGTGTGCATGATTTGTTTTGTTTCAGACAGAAAGGATGGACCAGAGAGAGAGAGGGGAGAGAGAAGGGGGGGGGAGGGGGGGGGACTTAAGAAAGAAAAAGAGGTCATGTTGATAATTATGTGGGGAGAATGGAGACTCGCCAATTCTGTGTAAAGGGAACAAATCCAGATAGCAGGGGGAAAAGTTCAGGGATTCTTACTTGGATAACCTCCCTTACATGAACTTTAGGTGGACCTCCCGTTCTCTCTCACCACCACCACCCATCCCCACTATCGACTCTCTCTCCCCTCCCTCTCCTTCTCGTCCCCGAGTACATGTATAACTTTCTCTCCCCTCCCTCTCCTTCTCCTCCCGGAGTACATGTATAATTCTCTCTCCCCTCCCTCTCCTTCTCCTCCCCAAGTACATATATAACTCTCTCTCCCCTCCCTCTCCTTCTCCTCCCCGAGTACATGTATAATTCTCTCTCCCCTCCCTCTCCTTCTCCTCCCCAAGTACATATATAACTCTCTCTCCCCTCCCTCTCCTTCTCCTCCCCGAGTACATGTATAACTTTCTCTCCCCTCCCTCTCCTTCTCCTCCCCGAGTACATGTATAACTTTCTCTCCCCTCCCTCTCCTTCTCCTCCCGGAGTACATGTATAACTTTCTCTCCCCTCCCTCTCCTTCTCCTCCCGGAGTACATGTATAACTTTCTCTCCCCTCCCTCTCCTTCTCCTCCCGGAGTACATGTATAACTTTCTCTCCCCTCCCTCTCCTTCTCCTCCCCGAGTACATGTATAACATAACCACGTATGCACGTTTTTCTGTGTACAGGCGTGATCGTGTGCATGTGTGTGTCGGGAGAGGTGTGGGCGGGGGTGGGGGGCGTGGGGAGCGGGTTGGGCGGCGTGAAAGAGGGGGGTGGGGGGGTTCAGGTTCAGTTTCAGTTTCAAGGAGGTGTCAACGTGTACGGACTGATCCATATACGCTACACCACATCCGCTTTGAAAATGAAGCAGATGATGTTCGCATCAACCCAACGAGATGATCAGGCCTGGACACCCCAAGTCAGGTGTGTGTTGAACAGTTATGGCCCTGAAGATGGTCTGTCATTGGCAGTCAAAATCTTCTTGCTCTCCTTCTTCTTTAAATTCATACTGATACCAAGATTGACTGAAGAGTTCTTTTTAAGGAAGCTAACATGACTAATGTAATCATGTTTATTGAGTGTGACACGTTTTCCGTCGACATAATATATTGCAAGGTATGTGTGTGTGTGTGTGTGTGTGTGTGGTCGTGTGTGTGCGTGCATGCGTGTGCGTGCGTGGTGGTGTGTGTGTGTGTGTGCTTGTGTGTGTCTGTGAAAGAACTGTGTCACTCATTGTGTAGAAGTCAGGCTGGTCTGTCTGCCTGTTTGCTTCTCTCTCTGTCTCTCTCATGTGTGTATGTGTGTATATGTGCCAATACGTATATGCATAAGGGTGTGTGTGTTTGGGGATGAGTGTCTGCATATGTGTGTGTGGGGGGGGGGGGGGGCGGGGGGGTGTGAGTGCGTGACTGTGTTCCCTTCATTATATTTTTATAACGATGATGGTGGTGCGTTGATTAGTATTATAATTATCATTAGTAGTAGTAGAGGTAGTAGTAGTAGTAGTATTTACATTGTTATTATTGTTATGTCCTATCGTTACTGTTTTTGTTGTCACAAAGACAGATTGGAAGACTAGGTAATGCCTAAAATCTTTATCCTTGAGTAATAAAGTTTTTGAATCTTGAATCTTGAAACTCTCTTTCTCTGTCTGTCTCTGTCTCTCTCTCTCTCTTTCGCGCATCTACGCACCTACACATGCACGTACGCACATGAACACACACACACACACACACACACACACACACACACACACACACACTTACACGCACACACACACACTGATAGGTAAACACAAATACATTTCGAAAGCCATATATTTCATTATCACTCACATATATACTGGAATATAAATGTGGAACACGCGCTGTATAGTGATTAGAAGATGAATACAAAGACGAACAAAGCACAGATGATTAAACGGTTGAAAAGCACTGCCCCTCACATAGCTGTCATCCAAGCCACACTTTTTGTGCTAGAAAAAACAAAAGTCTGGACCCACACTGGTTGGCCCGATATGTATACCGGTCAGCCCAACATGAGACACATGCTGTCTGCTTTAGGAAGGTCAACACCAGCCTCGGAGAGTGGTATGATCATGTCTGGTACTGGGGTGGGTGTCCCACTGGGGTGCGTGTCTCACTGGGGATGAGTATCCTACTAGATTGGGTGTCCCACTGGGGTGGGTGTCCTACTGGGGTGGGTGTCCTGCTGGGGTGGGTGTCCCATTAGCGTGGGTGTCCCACTAGGGTGTGTGTCCTGCTGTGGTGGGTGTCTCACTAGGGTGGGTGTCCCACTAGGCTGGGTGTCCTACTGGGGTGGGTGTCCCACTAGGCTGGGTGTCCTACTGGGGTGGGTGTCCCACTAGGCTGGGTGTCCTACTGGGGTGGGTGTCCTACTGGGGTGGGTGTCTTACTGGGGTGGGTGTCCCACTAGGCTGGGTGTCCTACTGGGGTGGGTGTCCCACTAGGCTGGGTGTCCTACTGGGGTGGGTGTCCCACTAGGCTGGGTGTCCTACTGGGGTGGGTGTCCCACTAGGCTCGGTGTCCTACTGGGGTGGGTGTCCCACTAGGGTGGGTGTTCTACTGGGGTGGGTGTCCCACTAGGCAGGGTGTCCTACTGGGGTGGATGTCCTACTGGGGTGGGTGTCCTACTGGGGTGGGTGTCCCACTAGCTGGGTGTCTTACTGGGGTGGGTGTCCCACTAGGCTGGGTGTCCTACTGGGGTGGGTGTCCCACTAGGCTGGGTGTCCTACTGGGGTGGGTGTCCTACCGGGATGGGTGTCCTACTGGGGTGGGTGTCCTACTGGGGTGGGTGTCCTACCGGGATGGGTGTCCTACTGGGGTGGGTGTCCTACCGGGATGGGTGTCCTACTGGGGTGGGTGTCCTACTGGGGTGGGTGTCCTACTGGGGCGGGTGTCCTACTGGGGTGGGTGTCCTACTGGGGTGGGTGTCCTACTGGGCTGGATGTCCTACTGGGGTGGGTGTCCTACTGGGGTGGGTGTCCTACCGGGATGGGTGTCCCACTGGGGTGGGTGTCTCACTAGGGTGGGTGTCCTACCGGGATGGGTGTCCTACTGGGGTGGGTGTCCTACTGGACTGGGTGTCCTACTGGGGTGGGTGTCCTACTGGACTGGGTGTCCTTCTGGGGTGGGTGTCCTACCGGGATGGGTGTCCCACTGGGGTGGGTGTCCAACTGGACCAGCCTGGTAAAAACTTACAAAAACAATATGATAATAACTTGCTGCCTGCATCAAGCAGATTGACACAACATGACACAATCATTAATGCTGTAACTGTGCTGGCTTCATGAAAGGGCTTAGCAACAATATCATGCCCGGTATTTGGCTGGCCCGGTACACACCAGTCAACCCAGTAAGCAACACAATGTCTGCTTCAGGCACGTCGGTATGAGGCTGGGCTGGGCGACACCATCATGTCTTGTATTGGGTTGGTCAGAAATATACTGGTAGGTCCAACATGTTATAAATATTGTCTGTCTTAGGTAGGTTGGTACAATATCAAACTCGTCTGCCTTACAGAGGCTAGGTAAAGCAGCAATATCTCTTCTGTTGGGTTGGACCAAAATATACTGATCAGCATAATATGAGGCATGTGGTTTGTCTTGTGAGGACGGGATCACCACTAAGAAAAAAGACAATACTGTATCTCGTTTGGTGTTGACCCAATGTACACTAGTCTGCCCACTATGAGACACACGCTGTCTGCTGTAGGGAGATGGGCATCAGAGCTGTGCACTATGAGACACAAGCTGTCTGCTGTAGGGAGATGGACATCAGGGCTGTGCACTGTGAGACACAAGCTGTCTGCTGTAGGGAGATCGACATCAGGGCTGTGCACTATGAGACGCAAGCTGTCTGCTATAGGGAGATGGGCATCAGGGCTGTGCACAGTGACAGTATCATGTGCCCTGCTGTGTCTGCCCTCTGTTCGTCGGTCGGCCCGATGTGAGACACACGTTTTCTACATTACACAGGCCAGTCAAGAATGACACATGTTGTCTCAGAAAGTCACTATGCGTCATTCATCACATCAGATGCTAACAGTCTGACTGTAGGCACCCAAAGTCACCATCACATCAGATGCTAACGGTCTGACTGTAGTCACCCAAAGTCACCATCACATCAGATGCTAACAGTCTGACTGTAGTTACCCTAAGTCACCATCACATCATATGCAAACAGTCTGACTGCAGTCACCCTAAGTCACCATCACATGAGATACTAACGATCTGACTGTAGTCGCCCAAAGTCACCATCACATCAGATGCTAACAGTCTGACTGTAGTCACCCTAAGTCACCATCACATCAGGCTCCTTAGATCACATATCTGTTCGCACAAAAAAGAAAAAAATAACTCATGACATCATATGCTAATGATCTGACTGTAGTCACCCTAAGTCACCATCACATCAGATGCTAACGATCTGACTGTTGTCACCCAAAGTCACCATCACATCAGATGCTAGTCACCCTAAGTCTCCGTCACATCAGGCTCCTTAGATCACATAACTGTTTGCACAACAACAACAACAACAAAAATCACACACTAATGTCAATTTTCCGGGCTCAGAAATCTATGGATCAAATGAGTACAATCCGTGTAAAGCACAGACATGTCCATATCCCCACTGTCTGTAAGAATCACTGGAAAATCCAGCAGTCTGCCTTTATTGACATGGTTTTGCAAGTAATAATGATAATCATAATAATCATATTAACAATCATAATCATAATCATAATGAATTTCATCACAATGCTCTATCCAAACATGATGTTGACTAGTTTCGTCATGGCACGGTAACAAATGGATTATATACAGACACAAGCACCTAATTAGAGACACAAGTGTGAATAAAACCACTCTGTAGAAACAGCAAGGCTTCTCAAAACATAATATGCATAACGCAAAGTCGTCTCCAATTGCCACATGGGTTATAAATAAATGAACAAGTAGATAAACAAATAAGAAAAGACAAATGAATAACAGTCGCCAATCTTTATCACTGCATTACTTTTTTTCTGGGTTCCCTTGAAAATAATATATACAAAAAAGATACAAACAAAACAATAACAAAACCACCACCACCATCACCAACACAGCCACCCCCATCACCACCATCACCAACACAGCCACCCCCATCACCACCACCACCGCCACCAACAATCTGTTCAAGCTGCGAGTGACGTAATGTGTTAGTGTCTGCACTGACGTCATTATGTCATGACGTATGAAGAAGTCAGGGGGGATGGGGTGGGGGATGTATCACCTTTCAACACACACCACAATCCGTGCATGTACAGGGAAATTATTCAAAAGAAAACATTTAGATCCACAATCCTAATCCTAAACTACTTAACATCTACTTTTCTACATCTACTGAACTGTCCATCCATCCTTCAATCAATCCAACCATCCTTTCAGTCTATTCATCCATCCATCCAATCATGAATCAAACAATCCAACACACAAAACATCAACGGCCAGATCCATCACAGTGTGTATCCCACAACGACACTGTCACCACCAACACTATACCACGTGACCACCAGGTGACCAGAGCTGGTCAGACAAAGACCATAAGGATAGACACACTGTGATGGACCGTGCAGAGAGGGCGTCACCAGTTGTCTCCACTGACCCCCTCTGCTTCTCACACACACACACTCACCAACACTACTAACTAAATAAATATTGCTGGCTGTGTCAGCACACACCTGGCAAGGCCGCTTCAACTGAGCGTGCTGAAAGGTCTGGGTCACCTGGCCAGAACGGACACACACCTGGTGCACCAGGTCTGTCCAGTAGTCTGACACCAGGACGTGGCCATCACCTGTGTCAAACAGGTAATCAGGTGACATCAGTCCTGTCAGCCTGGTGCTGTCGGTCACCGTTGTGACCACGTGACCCTGTCTGTTCAGCACGTCCACGGAAACAGGACCAGTGGATGAACTGACACAGCTTACTATCATGTATCCGTCTCTGTGTCCGGCTATACCGGCATACTCTCTGTTGGTCTGGACACGTGACCGCACAGTCACGGTGTTGGCGGTAACGTTGACCAGGCAGATGACTGGTTTCCACGTCGTCACGGCCACCAGACCGTCAGACAGCACAGCCAGGCGGTATGGTCCTTCAGGAATGGAGAGAGAGGACACAGTGTGGGGGGGCGCCATGCCCATCACCTTCACCTTGTTGTTGGTGAAGTCCGCCATGACCAGTCGGTCGTCAGGCAGACAGACAACGGCAAAGATCCAGGGTGTGGTTCTGTCGTCTGCTGTTGTGGGTGACACCTTGAACACACACCGTGGTGCCGCCGTCATCACATCAACAGGTGGGGTGAAGGTGGGGGTGGCATGGTGGGTGGGTGGAGAGAGGGGTGATGATGTGGGGGTGGTGGGGGAGATGGAGGGTGAGGGGAGGTGAGCTGAAGTGGGGGTGGGCATGGAGGAGGGGGGTGACGCTACAGGTGTTGTGGAGGTGGAGGCACCAGCACTGGTCTGTTGGTCTGTAACAATCATCATCATCATCATTAGATATCATCACAACTGTCGTCATAATGATCATCATCGAAGTCATCATGATAAAAACAAATGTAAACACTAAAACAAACAGAAAAAAAAATCTTCAAAAAATCATTGCAGATAAGTGGAGAAGAAATATACAAATGTTTTGTATAGTGTCGGGAAACGTGGTATCACAGGCTTGTGGTGATGTGTTTCATTTTTTACGTCATTCATTGTGACGTAATGTTTTCAAACCGTGTCCTTAGTTTCAACACACACACACACACACACACACACACACACACACACACACACACACATATATATATATATATATATATATATATATATATATATGCATACATATAGACACACACACACACACACACACACAGTTAAGAGTTATTCTAAAGGCAGTCATCTTTATATCATCAACAATATTATCCTTTTCATCATAATTATCAGCATTCTTTATAAATATCCACATCACCATTATCATCATCATTATCTTCAAGGCAGTCATCTTTATATCATCAACAATATTATCCTTTTCATCATAATTATCAGCAGTCTATATAAATATCCACATCACCATTATCATCATCATCATTATCTTCACAAATACCGCCATCATCACCATCACCATATTTTTTCTTTCAAAATCCCTTCCACCCTTCCCATTCCCCGAGTCACTGACCTGCAGAGTTCAACAGGTCACTGAGCTGTTTCCTGATCACCTGCACTCTGTTCACCTCTGGGCACTGACGTCCTCTCCTTAGTTCAGACACACGTCTCTTCAGAGACTGTGCCTGTACGTGCAGGGTGACGTCAGGATCGGTGACGTGAATGGCGAAGCTGTTGGGATCAGTGCCCTGGATGACGTGGAGACCAGGCAGGTGCTGCTGGTAAGAGTTCAGGGCCTCTCGGTGTGCCTGAACTCTGTCCAGAAGCTGCTGTCCCAGGGTCACGACGTCCTGCAGTGTGGTCTCCACATGCAGCTCCTCTCTGTATGCCTCCTGCAACAGTCCCACCTCCTTCCCCACCCACTCCTTCCACTCCTCCGCACCGCTTGATTTACTACGTGACTTACTACTGGACTGGGGGTCATTTCTAATGCTGTCCAGTGAGGTTGTGGACTGGATGGATGGAGACCTGGGTCTGGGCGTGGCATGGGCAGCGGATGGAGCGTTCAACAAAGACTGAGGTAATACTGCCAGAAGGTGGTCCTTTCCAGATCGGCCTCGCACATGGTTCTTGGAGCAGGTGTAGCAGTAGCAGTCATGACAATCCAGACAGACACTAGCCGCCGGATTATCGTCACAATTGAGACAACGGATGTCTGTGTCGGCTGCCAGTGCCTGGTGGACCAGCTGTTCCATGACGGGGTCTGTCCCCAACTGGTCGACGATCTGACTGAAGGGCTGGTCCCTGGGCAGGTCCAGGTGTAGATCGCACATCTTACAGACAGCCTCTGGGCCGGCCTGCTGCAGCTCATCACGAAGACACATTCTGCAGAGGATGTGTCCACAGCCCAACAGGACAGGACCCAGACACAGTGACCCACAGTGGGGACAGTCCGTGACTGACGTCACAGAACCTTTGGACTGTGGGGTAGGGGATCGCCCTCCTGTTGCCATGGTGAATCTGATGAAAAGAGAAATAAACATAGAAAACTTCTATGATGACACTGACACTACAGTCAACTTTTCTCACCACACATGCAGGCATTTCCATTGTGTTATGAAATTGAGTAAGTGCATTAATAGAATTATGATTTTGCTTTTGCAGCAGGGTTTGGAGATCCAAACAGACATTAATTTCCTGTCAAAAACTCAAGCATAAAACACTCCATAAAAGGACAGGCTTACAATAAGGACATTTTTTTCAGTATTGTAGCAGTGACCTGGGGTGATAAGAAATATAGCATTACAATATCAACTATGAGCTGTGATCTCATTAGCTATTCAATGCCAGGGAAACATAACTCCTGCTGCAGTGTCCCTGTCTGATAATTTTCCATGAAAATGTGCATAGATTATCAAAGCATCTACAGGCTCAATTGTTTTCATCAAAATCATAAGTTTTCCTGAAATGAAACTGACCAAACTTTCTATTCAATATTCTGAAAATATGGGGCATACAGATTATAATTTGGAGCTGGTTGATCAATAAAGTATATCTTAGCTACATACTTTTACATTTCTAAATGCACAAAACACACCTATGTAAATATGAATGTTTCAACAAAAGACAGCACAAAGTATGCAAGCAATGAAAGCCCACTCAATACAGTCCTCATATCCAACGTGCTGTGAACTTAACTATGAAAGCAATCAAACTATCAGATGACACACAGTTTGGAACAAGTTCAAATCCCCCTTCTCCCTCCTCCTCCACTCCCTCCCCCCTCCACTTCCTTTCTCTGGCATGCCTTTCATGTGGTACTCACCTTTTCTGTTTCCCCACCCACTCCCTTGACCATGTCCCCCAATCTCCACACAAAAATCTCGGAGATTTTCATGTTTATATGATTCATGTTTCACCACTATATGTGTAAATGTCAAAACACATGTCTCACCACTATATGTGTAAATGCCAAAACAATCAGTGTCTGCAGTATAATTTGGGTCAATATACCCACACACTACTAGAAGTTGACCAATGAAGCTGGTGTTGCCAGCCATGTGTGTGATCGTCCACTGATTGAGCTGGCTGTTGGTCAACGTTTCAAGCCACACAACATGCCATGTACTGCATTAGGACTACGTTCATGTTCATTCATGTTTGAAATAAAGTCTTCTGGGTTGGACAACACTTATGATGCTCTATATCTTTTTGGCTGACGGAAAATTCGAGAAAGACCGATGATGGGTCAGCCCATTATGTTGGCAATACAGTTACAACTACAGTTTGATGGGTCAATCCGTCATGCAGGCAGGTAACTGGTTAACCAATGACACATGAGTATCACTGATAATAATAATAATAATAATAATAATAATAATAATCTACATTCATATAGTGCCCTTTCTCTATAAGAGCTCAGGGCGCTTTACATGAAAGAAAATGTTACAAATTACACAATTATAAATCATTCATGACCACTCCTCAAAACCCCTCCCTTCCCCACAATCTCCCCCTCTCACTCTTCATGAATCCAAATTGAGCTGACATGGATGGTGCTGGAGATGAAGGAAGCTGCAAGTGCTTATAGATAGGTTTTAAACAGATGAGTTTTTAGTGATGAGCAAAAAGCAGAGATAGAATCAGATCCACAGATATGATAAGGAAGTTTGTTCCAGATATGAGGAGCAGCAAAGAAGAAAGAACGTTTACCATGGGTTCTTGTATTGACAAGAGGAATTTTCAAAAGGTAACAGTCAGAGGAAGAGTGGAGATTTCCTGAGGGAGTGTAAACAGAGAAATATGGTCAGTACATGGGACTCTGAGAGTCAAACGGGCAGCATTGTTTGAAGGTTTTTTGTTTTTTGTTTTGTGTGTGTGTGTGTGTGTGTGTGTGTGTGTGTGTGTGTGTGTTTGGTTGTGTTTTTTTTTTTTAATTCACTGAAGAAGATTATGTGGACAGCCTATGAGAAAGGAATTACAGTAGTTGATTCGTGACAGCACAAAAGTTGAAACAAGAGTTTTTGTAGTTTCAACAGAAAGGTACTGATGGACAGAGTTGATGCGATGAAGTTCACAATTTACAAACTGAGCGTGCATACTGAGGTTTGAGTCAAGAATGACTCCAAGGTTCCTTGCTGATTTAGAGAACTGAACTGTGGCATCACCAACCACAATAGAGGCAGAAAAATAAGTAGATGTTGGCGTTCTTACAGAGGAAATAATCATAGCTTCAGTTTTGTCAACATTTAACTTCAGTTTGTTGAATGTCATCCAGGATTTAACATTGAGATTGCAATCCTGCAGTGACGGAATCAAGCTGTGTACTTGGTTTGGTTCTGCAGACTGAGTAACATCAGCAAAAGAGTGGTGAAGAACAGAATGACCAGAAATGACATCAGAAAGAGGAGTAGTGTACAGAGCTAACAGAACGGGGCCCAGGACAGAGCCTTGTGGCACACCATGGGAGATTAGGGTTGGATCAGACTTAAAGTGGACTGATGGCCTAGAGGTAATGCGTCCGCCTAGGAAGTGAAAGAATCTGAGCGCGCTGGTTCCAATCACAGCTCAACCACTAATATTTTCTCCCCCTCCACTAGACCTTTAGTGGTGGTCTGGACCTTAGTCATTCGGATGAGACGATAAACTGAGGTCCCGTGTGCAGCATGCACTTAGCGCACGTAAAAGAACCCACGGCAACAAAAGGATTGTTCCTGGCAAAATTCTGTTGAAAAATCCACTTTGATAGGAAAAACAAATAAAACTGCACGCAGGAAAAAATTTTTTTTAAAATGGGTGGCGCTGTAGTTTAACAACACAAATACAAATACAAGTTGTTAACAGAGACAATCTCGAAGCAGTTGGATAGGTATGACGAAAACCAGTTCAGAACTGTTGAATGAATCACAAAGACATGTATTTTACTGATAGTAACCAGGAATCTAGTACACTATCTTCACACAATCTGTAGACAATGGTGTAATCATAAAATATAGTAATTATGAACAACTATCACTCACTGAATCCACGAGTACCTCACCTTCATATGTAAACAGTGATGTAAACGTAAAACTGTTTATTTTATACGTTACTTGTACACTAAGTTCATCATGTCTGAAACTCTATCAGTGTCTGTAAAAAAACAATCATACACTATCTCAGTGTTTCATGTTCTCTGAAAATCCCAAAGATAAGGTCAAACAGTATTTGTGGTGACCACAATCACACACTAAATGTCCAGTTTTCACCCTATTTCTCACTCACCAAGTTGTCGTTCCACAGGGTGTGTGTCGCTGACCACTGCCAACACCAAAGTCCCGTGATCACACTGTGCACAGATCAAGAATCAGATGAACCAGGAAACACGTCTTTCTCTGTTGAGGAAACTGCCACTGAGTGAAGGACTTCACAACCAGCCCTGCCTGTTTCTTGGCGGTTGCTAGCTGTGACGTCAATCCACCCCGCTACAGCCTTTGCTTGCAATGTCACCTTCAGTGTTCCCTCCTGCTGTCACCCCCACCCTCCTCCCGTCTCTCTCTCTGTGTCTGTCTGTCTCTATCAACCCCACATGCATGCACGTTTGTGCACATTTGTGCATAGACAAAGACATGTGCAGGAGCATGCACATGTGCAAGTGTGTGTATGTCTGTCTGTGGGTGTGTGGGGTAGTGGGTGTGCATGTGTATGTTTGCATGTCTGTGTGTGCATGTGAGACAGAGAGAGACAGAGAAACACACACATACACACAGAGGGGCACGCTCTGAGCTCGTGATAATGGCAGCCTTCCAACCCCCGTCAAAATTGTGGATCAAATTATGCAGATTTGACATGCAGCCCCAAGCAGACAGGGTGGTTGTGTGTCCCTTACCTTTCCACCACTTCCCCCTACCCCACCCCACCTGTACAGACAGTGAATGTAGGTTACATGTTTCAGTGCACAGGTTAGCGCTGTCACTCCCATGGCGTTGTGTCAACTGTGCTGAGTGGAGCGGTGGTCTTGTGGATACAGCGCCCAACAAGGGGTCAGGGTCCTGGGTTCGATTCTCTGCACATAATATCTAGCGTGTAGACTACAGATCCCCAATGGTAAACATGATTGGATATTAACACACACACACACAGACACACACACACACAAACACACACAGATATATATATATATATATATATATATATATATATATATATATACACACAGTCACACACAAGTTCAAAGGGGGACACAATCTATCTAATTCTCTATCTTCACACACACACACACGCACACACACACACACACACACACACACACATTCTCACTTTTAGTCATCTGAACGTGCGTGTTTTGACGCTGTATGTGCATGCGCCTCTTTAGATGTTATGCAGCTTGTAGATTTTTGTGGTTTAACTACTGTACGTTAGGAGGTGCGAAGTTTGTCAACTTTAATTAAACATGGCTGTGAACTGTTCTTTGCAGGCAATCCCTGCCTAATTCATTAAGTATGTTTCACGATTGACCACTGATTAATCATCAATGATATGTAGATGTGGGCACTCCATAGGTCATGCAATACAGTTTATGTTGTTTCTCACCTTGTATTTTAGCATAGTTTTGCATTCTGTACTCCTGTTTTAGACCTGACGTGTTGAAAACGGCCATGTAGACGTTGCTTGGAATATCTTAAATATATATATATATATATATATATATATATATATATATTTAAAGTCTCAGAAATGTCGGCGTATTTCTGAGCATGGACGTTTCTGTGCACTGTGCACACAGTCAACATACTATTCAAGCAAATAAATCCACCAACCTATCTTTGAAATCTTGCTTGTTGAATGTAGGGTTCCTTTTGATAGATCACCACATCAGTAGATCCCCACGTGGACAGATTTCTACATCGATAGATCTCCACATTGATGAATCCCTACTTCAACTAATACATCCAATGCCTGCATGTTAAAAACATCACTTGGGTGTTTTTTCTTTGTTTGGTGGTTTTTTGTTTGTTCGTTTTTAGTCTCTGTGTATGTGTGTGTGTGTGTGTGTGTGTGTGTGTGTGTGTGTGTGTGTCTGTCTGTCTGTCTGTGTGTTTTGTAGTAATCCACCATACTCCAATAAGAGTGAAAGGATAATTAAAACTTGAAACTTGTGTGTGTCTGTGTGTCTGTATGTATGTGGGCGTGTGTCTGTCTGTGTCTGTGTGTGTGTATTTGTGTCTGTCTGTCTGTCTGTGTCTGTGTGTGTCTCTGTATTTGTGTGTCTTCTGTGTCTGTCGATATTAAGATCTATCATCGTGGAGATCTATCGATGTTGAGACCTATCATCGTGGAGATCTATCGATGTTGAGATCTATCATTGTGGTGATCTATCGATGTTGAGATCTATCATTGTGGTGATCTATCGATGTTGAGATCTATCATTGTGGTGATCTATCGATGTTGAGATCTATCATGTGGATCTATCGATGTGAGATCTATCATCGTTATGATCGATCGATATGGAGATCTATCATCGTGGAGATCTATCGATATGGAGATCTATTAACGTAGAGTTCAACCGACGTGGAGTTCTATCGAGATGTAGCCTGTCCAGTGTGATTTAGAAATCTGGTTCCACAGTTTCGTGCTGAGATCTAGCTTCTCAAACAGACACGTTATGATGGTGCATTCCAGTCTCTGCTCTATTTTTTTCTCTCCTCCTCCTCTTCTTCTTCTTCTTTTCCACTGAAATAGCTGACATTATTCACATCTCCCACAAATGTCAATAACAGCTGTAAACTGCAGGCGATGACTGAAACACCATGAAACTTTCAAGTGAAGGTCAAGGAGTTCCATTTTCGTAAGTTTTCATTGTAAAAGACAACCCATAAGTGCTTTACTTGTGTTATGGATCTGTTACTAATCCATAAATAAAATGTTGTTCCATTTACACTGAACAATTCATAAGAATCCATATATTATTTAGCACATTATTTGTAGATTAAAACCAACATTTATAGGGATCAAACACCTACCTTCAAGTGAAAACATCGTCAGGAATTCTGGTACAAAGAAATACTGATAGTTAAACTTGAGGAAAAAAAAAAAAAAAATCGACGTACTCATCATTGCGTCACCAATACTTACACTTCAGACACTGTTGACGTTTTTCATGCACAATTCTTTACAGTTTCTAACATATTCTTTATATGTGCTCACCTGCTTGTGTGAGTGTGTGTGTGTGTGTGTGCGTGTGTGTGTGTGTGTGTGTGTGTGTGTGTCTGTGTGTCTCACCTGAAAAAATCACAGTTCATTCAATGGCCTGGTCCTGAGCTGAAAGGAGTGCTGGTTCACTGCCTTTTATGGTCTGTTTGCAGGTCTATTTCCTTAACCCCCCCCCCCCCCCCCGCCCCCCCCTGCACCCTCCACTCCCACCTCCTGGAGAAGTCTGGAGCACAGATCAACTTTCTTGCTCACCTCCCCTGTGGGTAATACGGATGCTTTGCTACTAATCTTTATATTTCAATATTCCTTCAGCACCCTGTGTGTTGTATTGTACACATCACATCATCTATCACTGCCTTCCCCACCCTGTGTGTTGTATTGTACACATCACATCATCTGTCACTGCCTTCCCCTCCCTGTGTGTTGTATTGTACACATCACATCATCTGTCACTGCCTTCCCCACCCTGTGTGTTGTATTGTACACATCACATCATCTATCACTGCCTTCCCCACCCTGTGTGTTGTATTGTACACATCACATCATCTATCACTGCCTTCCCCACTCTGTGTGTTGTATTGTACACATCACATCATCTATCACTGCCTTCCCCACCCTGTGTGTTGTATTGTACACATCACATCATCTATCACTGCCTTCCCCACCCTGTGTGTTGTATTGTACACATCACATCATCTATCACTGCCTTCCCCACTCTGTGTGTTGTATTGTACACATCACATCATCTATCACTGCCTTCCCCACCCTGTGTGTTGTATTGTACACATCACATCATCTGTCACTGCCTTCCCCACTCTGTGTGTTGTATTGTACACATCACATCATCTGTCACTGCCTTCCCCACCCTGTGTGTTGTATTGTACACATCACATCATCTGTCACTGCCTTCCCCACCCTGTGTGTTGTATTGTACACATCACATCATCTGTCACTGCCTTCCCCACCCTGTGTGTTGTATTGTACACATCACATCATCTGTCACTGCCTTCCCCACCCTGTGTGTTGTATTGTACACATCACATCATCTGTCACTGCCTTCCCCACCCTGTGTGTTGTATTGTACACATTACATCATCTGTCACTGCCTTCCCCACCCTGTTTGTGTATTGTACACATCACATCATCTGTCACTGCCTTCCCCACCCTGTGTGTTGTATTGTACACATCACATCATCTGTCACTGCCTTCCCCACTCTGTGTGTTGTATTGTACACATTACATCATCTGTCACTGCCTTCCCCACCCTGTTTGTGTATTGTACACATCACATCATCTGTCACTGCCTTCCCCACCCTGTTTGTGTATTGTACACATCACATCATCTGTCACTGCCTTCCCCACCCTGTGTGTATTGTACACATCACATCATCTGTCACTGCCTTCCCCACCCTGTGTGTGTATTGTACATCACATCACATCAGTTATTATCGATGTTGTATCGAGTCCATGCTCACAGTTTCATTTATGTGCTGGTATGGAAGTTTGGGAGTGAGGAGTAAGCGTGTTTTGAACGATGTCATGAGTGTATGCAGTAAAATTGTGGGAGTGAAACAAGCTAGTATGCAAGAGCTGTATGAAAGTCGAGTGGTTAAAAAAAAGCAGGCAGATAGCAACTGACGACACCCATATTTTAGCAAAGTATTATGAGCTATTGCCATCAGGACGACGCTACAGAACTTTTAAGTTGAAATCCAGAGCTCTGAAGACTTTTATTCCACGTTCAATCCACCTTTTAAATTCTTGAGAACTATGTGTGTGTGTGTGTGTGTGTGTGTGCACGCGCGCGCGCACTCTCATGTGAGACGCGTGAATGTCCGTGCATGATAGGCTGTACCTTGTTCTAGTTGTGGTGTGTGTGTGTGTGTGTGTGTGTGTGTGTGTGTCTGGGCAGCCAGCCAACTTTACTGGCTCGAACTTTGGAAAGGCACACCTCTCTCTCTCTCTCTCTCTCTCTCTTTCTTTGTCCCCCTCCAGCCACCTCCACCCCCATTCACCCACTGTTCTTTGCGTGAGGGCAAGGGTGGGGTGGGTGTAGGTGGTTGGTGGGGGGCGGGGGGGGGGGGGGGGCATTTTCAGGGTATAAATTGTTATTGTGCAACAGAATATGCCGACGTGACGCTCACAGCATATCCTGTCACACCTCGGCATGTATAGACCCCGGCGACAATAATATGTGCCGGACACTACAAAAAAAAAAAAAAAAAAAAAAAAAAATCTGTCTGTGTCAGAGTAATAAGTGGAATACTACAGAAATCATCAATGCTTTATTAAGAAAAAACACACATAAAACCTCACCTCAACTTGCAGTGAAGTGGTGGGGCGTTGGGTGGAGGGCTCATCAGTCACACTGCCAGTAGGGAACTTACAACAAGCCATCCACCACAGAGCAGTACATGACCTCAGCTGACTGGTGTTACAAATTGCTGAGAATCATACAAATACCGAAAACATCACTGTATCTTGTACTCAGATCTGTTTCTCCGATCTTACAATTATCAGACAGTGAGATCTGGACAGTCGGCCGTTCAGCAATAGGCAAAAACATGACGTAATGATTTTTTTGGAGTGACGTCATTACAATGCGTCATAATTATATCTACACAGCCAGAACAAAATCACTGCTGTTCTAATTTACACACTATGTGTATGTGTTGACTTTGGTTAATTTTGGCCATACACACTTAAAATAAACAAAAGCATACAAACGACAATGCTGGCAACCATTTTTACCTATCTTTGCACACACCCTAAAAACACAAACACACACATCCTTCTGTGTTGATAACAAAAACAGAACTGAAGAATAAACTATACATCCCTGCAATGTGTATGCTGCTGGTCAGGCATCTGCTTGGCAGATGTGGTGTATGGTATATGGATTTGTCCGAACGCAGTGACGCCTCCTTGAGCTACTGAAACTGAAACTCAGGTCACACCTGCTATCACCACGGAGGGGACGTAACACACGCCAACTGTACAACTGCATGTCATGCGTTTGTGTCATATGTGTGTGTATTTGTGTGTGTGTGTGTGTGTGTGTGTTTGTGTGTGTGTGTGTTTGTGTGTGTTTATTTGTTGATAATAGGGAACGTGATATACATGGCAGCAATAGCGTCACAGTACAAAACGTT
>NC_134909.1:9785420-9795420 GCF_041734735.1 Babylonia areolata | reverse complement strand
ATATATATATATATATATATATATATTTGTGTATGTATGTATGTATGTATGCATATATATCTTATCCCGAACCACTCCATACCCCACCCCCCAGCATTACAGTCAGTGGACGTGAATCTGGTTGTCTTGTTTGTGCAAACTGACATAACGAACATGTTTTGCCAGCCAGGCAAGGCCCTGGGACAATCTGGCTGGGCTCGTGGCTTCCAGCAGGTAAACAACCCTCCCGCCATTTCAAGTCCCTGCACAGAGGAAAGCTTTTTGTTCTGTCTCAACATGCATGCTGGTTTGGGAACGCGTGACATGGCTGTGCTCTGCAAACTTTCATCCTTTTCTTCCGATTCTTGTTCGCCTTGTTCTTGTTCTTGTCCACGTGCTTGTTCTTCTTGTGCTTGTTCTTCTTGTTAGTGGTGGTGTTCTTGTTCCCGTCTTTCTTTTTCTTCTTGTTTCATTTTCAATTGGAACAAACAGTATCCAAAATAAATCAGTTGGGCTGCAACTCTCACATTCATATGCATTTATGAGAGGGGTTTTACATGAATGACATTCAAGCAGTCATGTTGTGTTTTCAGAGATAGGCTTCCTTTCATTATTTACCACGGAATCTGAGAGAAACAGAAACTTGCAGTATTCGTCAGAACGTTTGTACAAGTCTCCCCGCATCCCTGAAGTGGACAGCACTGGACACTGTGGTCCCAGTCAGCCCTCTTGAGTCCTAATGTAATCATGTTTATTGAGTGTGACACATTTTCTGTCGACATAATGTATTGTAACATGTGTGTGTGTGTATGTGTGTGTGCATGTATGTGTGGGGTCGTGTGTGTGCATTTGTGTGTGTTACGCTACCGATTCAGCTAGCACACAGGTAAATAAAAAGGTACACAGGAACAAACCCAGACACTTCCTCAAAAAATGAAGCGCCGGGCCTGTCCTTATACCGATCATTCGACATGTCCACACAGCAGCAAAGACAGAAGAAATGTGCAAACACAAATTAGCTTTTATTCAAGACTGGCATAGCCTCTGTAATCCTGAACAAGCCACACAGAACACATGGACAATACAGAACAAACGCATGGTTGCCTCGGTTTTTCAACTGGAAATTAACAAACAATGAGGCCATGAGATGAAATTATTAACAACCAGTAAATAGTGGTAACTCTCTCCACTCACAAGGTACACAACACATGTATACTGGAAAATAAATGTGGAACACGCGCTGTATAGTGATTACAAGATCAATACAAAGACTAAAAATGATTAAAAGGTTGGAAAGCACTGTCCCTCACATAGCTGTCATCCAAGCCACACTTTTTGTGCCAGAAAAAACAAAAGTCTGGACCAACACTGGTTGGCCCGATATGTATACCAGTCAGCCCAACATGAGACACATGCTGTCTGCTTTAGGCAGGTCAACACCAGCCTGGGAGAGCGGTATGATCATGTCTGGTACTGGGGTGGGTGTCCTACTGGGGTGGGTGTCCCTACTGGGCTGGGTGTCCTACTGGGGTGGGTGTCCCACTGGGATGGGTGTCCTACTGGGGTGGGTGTCCTACTGGGGTGGGTGTCCTGCTGGGGTGGGTGTCCCATTAGCGTGGGTGTCCCACTAGGGTGTGTGTCCTGCTGTAGTGGGTGTCTCACTAGGGTGGGTGTCCCACTAGGCTGTGTGTCCTACTGGGGTGGGTGTCCCACTGGGGTGGGTGTCCACTAGGCTGGGTGTCCTACTGGGGTGGGTGTCCCAGCTGGTGTCCTACTGGGTGGGTGTCCTACGGGATGGGTGTCCTACTGGGGTGGGTGTCCTACTGGGGTGGGTGTCCTACTGGGGTGGGTGTCCTACTGGGCTGGATGTCCTACTGGGGTGGGTGTCCTACTGGGGTGGGTGTCCTACTGGACTGGGTGTCCTACTGGACTGGGTGTCCTACTGGGGTGGGTGTCCTACCGGGATGGGTGTCCCACTGGGGTGGGTGTCCAGTTGGACCAGCCTGGTAAAAACTTACAAAACCAGTATGATAATAACGTGCTGCCTGCTTCAAGCAGATTGACACAACATGACACAATCATTAATGCCATAACTGTGCTGGCTTCATGAAAGGGCTTAGCAACAATATCATGCCCGGTATTTGGCTGGCCCGGTACACACCAGTCAACCCAGTAAGCAACACAATGTCTGCTTCAGGCACGTCGGTATGAGGCTGGGCTGGGCGACACCATCATGTCTTGTATTGGGTTGGTCAGAAATATACTGGTCAGGTCCAACATGTTATAAATATTGTCTGTCTTAGGTAGGTTGGTACAATATCAAACTCGTCTGCCTTACAGAGGCTAGGTAAAGCAGCAATATCTCTTCTGTTGGGTTGGACCAAAATATACTGATCAGCATAATATGAGACTAAGAAAAACGACAATACTGTATCTCGTTTGGTTTTGACCCAATGTACACTAATCTGAGAAAAACTGTCTGCTGTAGGGAGATGGGCATCAGGGCTGTGCACTGTGAGACACAAGCTGTCTGCTGTAGGGAGATGGACATCAGGGCTGTGCACAGTGACAGTATCATGTCCCCTGCTGTGTCAGCCCTCTGTTCGTCGGTCGGCCCGATGTGAGACACACGTTTTCTACGTTACAGAGGCCAGAATGACACATGTTGTCTTAGAAAGTCACTATGCGTCATTCATCACATCAGATGCTAACAGTCTGACTGTAGTCACCCAAAGTCACCATCACATCAGATGCTAACAGTCTGACTGTAGTCACCCAAAGTCACCATCACATCAGATGCTAACGGTCTGACTGTAGTCACCCAAAGTCACCATCACATCAGATGCTAACAGTCTGTAGTCACCCAAAGTCACCATCACATCAGATGCTAACGATCTCACTGTAGTCACCCAAAGTCACTATCACATAAGCTGCTAATGGTCTGACTATAGTCATCCTAAATCACCATCACACCAGATGCTAACGATCATACTGTTGTCACCCAAATTCACCATTACATCAGATGCTAACCGTCTGACTGCAGTCATCCAAAATCACCATCACATCATATCCTAGCAGTATGACAGTAGTCACCCAAAGTCACCATCACATCAGATGCTAACAGTCTGACTGTAGTCTCCCAAAGTCACCATCACATCAGATGCTAACGATCAGACTATAGTCACCCAAAGTCACCATCACATCAGATGCTAACAGTCTGACTGTAGTCACCCAAAATCGCCATCACATCAGATGGTAACGGTCTGAATGTAGTCACCCTAAGTCACCATCACATCAGATGCTAACGGTTTCATTATAGCCTCCTTAAGTCATCCATCACATCAGATGTTGACGATGTAACTGTAGCCATCCTAACTCATCACATCATGTCTGGGGCCCTGTAAAGGATGCAATGTGAAATAAACTGACATGTTCCACACACAGTCTGGCAGCATGCATCACAATCATCAGGTATCCCAACATGGTCAGGCTCCTTAGATCACATAACTGTTTCCACAAAAAAGGAAAGAAAAACCAACAACACACACACGGGTAAAATGTCGATTTTTGGAGCTCACAAGTCTCTGCAGCAACTGAGTACCCTCCGTCTGAAGCACATAAATGTTCATATCCCCACTGTCTTTCAAAATGACTGGGAAATCCAGCAGTCTGCCATTATTCACATGATTTTGTAAGAAAAAAACAATAATCATCATAATCACAATCAAAATCATATTGAAATTAATTACCATGCTATATCCAAACACACTGTGCACAGTGACAGTATCATGTCCCCTGCTGTGTCTGCCCTCTGTTCGTCGGTCGGCCCGATGTGAGACACACGTTTTCTACGTTACAGAGGCCAGCCAAGAATGACACATGTTGTCTTAGCACTACGCATCATCCATCACATCAGATGCTAACAGTCTGACTGTAGTCACCCAAAGTCACCATCACATCAGATGCTAACGATCTGACTGTAGTCACCCTAAGTCACCATCACATCAGATGCTAACAGTCTGACTGTAGTCACCCAAAGTCACCATGATGCTAACGATCTGACTGTAGTCACCCTAAGTCACCATCACATCAGATGCTAACAGTCTGACTGTAGTCACCCAAAGTCACCATCACATCAGATGCTAACGATCTGACTGTAGTCACCCTAAGTCACCATCACATCAGATGCTAACGATCTGACTGTAGTCACCCTAAGTCACCATCACATCAGATGCTAACAGTCTGACTATAGTCACCCAAAGTCACCATCACATCAGATGCTAACAGTCTGACTGTAGTCACCCTAAGTCATCCATCATATCAGACTCCTTACATCACATAACTGTTCGCACAAAAAACAAAAACAAAAAACAAAATCCCACACAGGTTTAAAAAAAATTAAAAAAAAAAAAAAATCCGAACTCACAAGTCTACGAAGTAACTGAGCACCTTCCGTGTAAAGCACAGAAATGTCCAAATCCCCATTCTTTGTCCAAATAATCGAAATGCAGCAGTGTCCCTTTACTGGAAGTAATAATGAAAAACATATCATAATCACCATTATAATGAATTATACTACAATGCTCTATCCAAACATGATGTTGACTAGAGTTTCGTCATGGCACCGTAACAAATGGATTATATACAGACACAAGCACCTAATTAGATACATAAGTTTGAATAAAACCACTCTGTAGAAACAGCAAGGCTTCTCAAAACATAATATGCATAACGCAAAGTCGTCTCCAATTGCCACATGGATTATAAATAAATAAACAAGTAGATAAACAAATAAGAAAAGACAAATGAATAACAGTCGCCAATCTTTATCACTGCATTACTTATTTTCCGGGTTCCCTTGAAAATAATATATACAAAAAAAGATACAAACAAAACAATAACAAAACCGCCACCACCACCATCACCAACACAGCCACCCCCATCACCACCACCATCACCAACACAGCCACCCCCATCACCACCACCAACAATCTGTTCAAGCTGCGAGTGACGTAATGTGTTAATCTCTGCACTGACGTCATTATATCATGACGTATGAAGAAGTCAGGGGGGATGGGGGGGGGGATGTATCACCTTTCAACACACACCACAATCCGTGCATGTACAGGGAAATTATTCAAAAGAAAACATTTAGATCCACAATCCTAATCCTAAACTACTTAACATCTACTTTTCTACATCTACTGAATTGTTCATCCATCCATCAATCAATCCAACCGTCCTTTCAGTTTATTCATCCATCCATCCATCCATCCAATCATGAATCAAACAATCCAACACACAAAACATCAACGGCCAGATCCATCACAGTGTGTATCCCACAACGACACTGTCACCACACCATACCACGTGACCACCAGGTGACCAGAGCTGGTCAGACAAAGACCCCAAGGATCGACACCCTGTGATGGACCGTGCAGAGAGGGCGTCACCAGTTGTCTCCACTGACCCCCTCTGCTTCTCACACACACACACTCACAATCACAACTAACTATATAAATATTGCTGGCTGTGTCAGCACACACCTGGCAAGGCCGCTTCACGTGAGCGTGCTGAAAGGTCTGGGTCACCTGGCCAGAACGGACACACACCTGGTGCACCAGGTCTGTCCCGTAGTCTGACACCAGGACGTGGCCATCACCTGTGTCAAACAGGTAATAAGGTGACTCCAGTCCTGTCAGCCTGGTGCTGTCGGTCACCGTTGTGACCACGTGACCCTGTCTGTTCAGCACGTCCACGGAAGCAGTACCAGTGGATGAACTGTCACAGCCTACTATCATGTGTCCGTCTCTGTGTCCGGCTATACCGGCATACACTCTGTTGGTCCGGACACGTGACCGCACAGTCATGGTGTTGGCGGTAACGTTGACCAGGCAGATGACTGGTTTCTGCGTCGTCACGGCCACCAGACCGTCAGACAGCTCAGCCAGGCGGTATGATCCTTCAGGAATGGAGAGAGAGGACACAGTGTGGGGGGGCGCCATGCCCATCACCTTCACCTTGTTGTTGGTGAAGTCCGCCATGACCAGTCGGTCGTCAGGCAGACAGACAACGGCAGAGATCCAGGGTGTGGTTCTGTCGTCTGCTGTTCTGGGTGACGCCTTGAACACACACTGTGGTGCCGCCGTCATCACATCAACAGGTGGGGTGAAGGTGGGGGTGGCAGGGTGGGTGGGTGGAGAGAGGGGTGGTGATGTGGGGGTGGTGGGGGAGATGGAGGGTGAGGGGAGGTGAGCTGAAGTGGGTGTGGGCATGGAGGAGGGGGGTGACGCTACAGGTGTAGTGGAGGTGGAGGCACCAGCACTGGTCTGTTGGTCTGTAACAATAACAACCCAACCATCATCATCGTCGTCGTTGTCATCATTTTTTATTCCATTTCCATGTCATCATCACTACCACCTTTCTGGGGAAAAACAAACAAACTTGCATCATCGTTATCATCATCATCATCATCAACATCACCAGCATCTACACATTCTGTGGTGACGTGTTTTGTCTTGTTTTGTTTTTACGTCATTCATTATGACGTCGTGTTTACCGACCTTGCCATTGGACTGAACATTTGCTGATGAAGAAATGAATTATTTATTGTGTTGTAAAGTCCTACTTTAGCATCCTAAATTATTGCACCTATTTCACCGGTAATTCTTTTTTTATATTTTTTAGCATGCATGAGCCCCCCCCCCCCCCCTCTCTCTCTCTCTGTCTCTCCAGCTGTCTGCCTCATGTCTCATGTCTCTTATCAATCCGTTATCAATCTGTCTGTAATCTGTCAACTGTCTATGTGTCAGTCACCAATCTGTCATATGCCTGTCTGTCTCTCATCAATTTGTTTCTCATAATAAGTAAGTAATGTCTGTCATTATCTGTTACCTGTCTGTCTGTCATCTTCCTGCTATCTGTCTGTCTGTGACCAGTCTGTCCGTCATTATTATCAATAATCTTGAAAATAAGCCCTAGGCGTTTACAAACGGAACACACGTATAATAATATATATGTAAATATCAAACAGGAAAAAAATTAACACAAGATATCAAACATCATGAAAGCTTATTCACCCCCACCTTCCCACACACGCCCACGATACACACAAGCGCACGCGCGCGCACACACACACACACACGTCATAGCACACAATCGTAAATAGTACACAATCAAAAATACTACTAACAAATTCTCAAACTATCAAAACTCACTCGTTCACAAATAGTCATTTTAGTTCATACTGGAAACGGATGAGTTGTTGAGAATTAACCAGGAGGGGGAAAAGGTGGGTCTTCAGACTGGATTTGAAAGACTGCAGCGAAGATGAGTGACGGAGAGGCTGAGGAAGCTGATTGCAAAGAAAGGGGGCTTGGAATGAAAAACTACGTTGGCCACTACGTTTTGGTTCGAGCAGGGGGGGTCCTAAGCATACGAGTGTCAGCAGAAGAGTGGAGTTGGCGTGAGGGTATGTAAGGATGAATGAGATCAGAAAGATACTGTTGACCAGAAGCCTCAATGGACTTGAACCAAAGAAAGACGACTTTGCAAATAATTCATCTTCCTGTCATCTCTCTCTATCTGCCATTTGTGTCTCATCTATCTCCCGGGTTTTTTGGGGGTTTTTTTTGTGTGTGTTTTTTTTCCTCAAGGCCTGACTAAGCACGTTGGGTTACGCTGCTAGTCAGGCATCTGCTTGGCAGATGTGGTGTAGCGTATATGGTTTTGTCCGAATGCAGTGACGCCTCCTTGAGCTACTGAAACTGAAACTGAAACTATCTGCCTGCCATCTCAGTGT
The DNA here is from genome assembly GCF_041734735.1 of Babylonia areolata. NCBI lineage: Eukaryota > Metazoa > Mollusca > Gastropoda > Neogastropoda > Buccinidae > Babylonia > Babylonia areolata. Next base: position 9,787,640 of record NC_134909.1, on the reverse strand, counting down.
CATCTGCCTGTAGAGGTCTGTTGTCTGTCTGTATATATATATATATATATATATATATATATATATATATAGATAGATAGATAGATAGATAGATAGATATCTGCCAGTCAGCCTGCCATCTGTGGAGAACCCATCGCCACAGTCCAGCACCACCCAGTGTGATCGTTTCTTTTCTGTATGCAAGTGTGTGTGATTTACTATAAAAGTGGGTATTGCACACGGGACCTTTGTTTATCATGACATAAAAAAATTAGTTAAGGTCAAGTGGAGTAAGGAGTAAAAAAAACCCGGACAGTGAGTGTTCCAGTCAAATCAATGCAATTTCACTTCCTAATTCAGCGTTATTACTGAGAGCTCACAGGCTAGTTTCCTTTGCATCTTCATTATTGTTATTCACGCTCTTGCTGTAGACCACCCTGCTCCCTTCCTTGTCTCCTGTATCCACCCCCACCCCTCTTCCCATTCCACAAGTCACTGACCTTCCGAGTGTAACAGCTGACTCAGGCGTGACTCGATATGCTTCACTCTGTTCACGTCACTCTGACAGCTCCTGATGTGACACAGACGTCTCTCCAGAGACTCTGAGTGTACGTGCACGGTGACGTCAGGACCGGCGACGTGAATGGCGAAGCTGTTGGGATCAGTGCCCTGGATGACGTGGAGACCAGGCAGGTGCTGCTGGTAAGAGTTCAGGACCCCTCGGTGCGCCTGAACCCTGTCCAGAAGCTGCTGTCCCAGGGTCATGATGTTTTGCACCGTGGTCTCCACCTTCATATTCTCCTTGCATACCTCCTGCAGCAGTCCCACCTCCTTCCCCACCCACTCCTTCCACTCCTTCACACCGCTTGATTTACTACGTGACTTACTACTGGACTGGGGGTCATTTCTAATGCTGTCCAGTGAGGTTGTGGACTGGATGGATGGAGACCTGGGTCTGGGCGTGGCATGGGCAGCGGATGGAGCGTTCAACAAAGACTGAGGTAATACTGCCAGAAGGTGGTCTTTTGTGGCTCGACCTCGCAGATGGTTCTTGGAACAGGTGTCACAAAAAAAATCATGGCAATCCACACAGACACGAGTCGCCGGATTGTTGTCACAATTGAGACAACGGATGTCTGTGTGGGCTGCCAGTGCCTGGTGGACCAGCTGTTCCATGACGGGGTCTGTCCCCAATTGGTCGACGATCTGGCTGAAGGGCTTGTCCCTGGGGAGGCCCAGGTGTTGACTGCACATCTTACAGACAGCCTCTGGGCCGGCCTGCTGCCGCTCGTCACGAAGACACATTCTGCAGAGGATGTGTCCACAGCCCAACAGGACAGGACCCAGACACAGTGACCCGCAGTGAGGACAGTCCGTGACTGACGTCACAGAACCTCTGGACTGTGGGGTAGGGGACTGTCCTCCTGTTGCCATGGTGAATCTGATGAAAAGAGAGAAAAAAAACATAAAAAAATACTACGTTATTACTGACGCTACAGTTTGCTTTTCTCACCAGATGCAGGCATTTCCTTGCGGTAATGAAACCGAGGAAATGCACTAATAGAGTAATAATTTTGCTTTTGCAGCAGGGTTCTGAGATCCATACAGACATTGTTACCCTGTCATGAATTCAAGCCTAAAACACTCCATAAATGGACAGACTGACAATAAGGACATTTTTTTCAGTTTGGTAGCAGTGGCTTGGGATGATAAGAAGTATAACACAACAATATGAACTATGAGTTGTGATCTTACTAATCAAACTCCAAGTATTACAAATATGAGAACTTCTGACTGAAATTCGTATCCAGAAATCAGAATTATCAATTAAAGGGTCCCACAGTATTTGATGTTTAAACCATTCACTGTCAGGGAAACATAACTCCAGCTGCAGTGTCTCTGTCAGATAATGTTCCATGAAAATGGGTATGAATTATCAAAACATCCACAGGCTGCATTTTATTGTCAAAAGTATGCAAGTCCTGAAATGAAACTGACCAATCATTCTACTGAATATTCTGAAAGTATGGAATGTACAGATTATGCTTTGTGTATATATGGTTGAATAATAAAGCATATCTTAGCTATGTACTTCTACATTTCTTGATGCTTAAAACATACCTACGTAAATATGAATGTTTCAACAGCAGACCAGACAAGACAAAATTCTTATTTCGAGGATAATAGATAAGCACTGGTGTGCCTTTTTACATCCAGACCCCGCCCTGTATAGGGTCTACA
>NC_134909.1:9762920-9775420 GCF_041734735.1 Babylonia areolata | reverse complement strand
AGTATTTGTTAACATACACAATGTATGCTTATATATGTGTAAGTGTGCGTGTGCATGATAGAGAGAGAGAGAGGGGGAGAGAGAGTGTGTATGCGTGTGTTCTTTTTTTCTTTTTCTTTTTTTTTTTTTTTTACCTATGTCGATTATTAACACCATGCTTGTTTGTGCCTGTGTGTGTGTGTGTGTGTGTGTGTGTGTGTGTGTGTGTGTGTGTGTGTGTGTGTGTGTGTGTGTGTGTGTTATTTTTACCATGCTTATGCCTTTATGGAGTATAATATTCGCATTCTATGACTTTAAGTAGCATTGTGTAGTGCATGCAATGACATATATTATGTCGTATTGTGTAGTGTAGACCCTGTTTCAGGGCGGGGACTGGATGAAAAAAAGTGCGCCAGTGCTTATCATCCTCGAAAATAAAGAATTTGTCTTGTCTTGTCTTGTCTCTCTCTCTGTCTCTCTCTGTCTCTCTCTCTCTCTCTCTCTCTCTCTCTCTCTCTCTCTCTCTCTCTCTCTCTCTCTCTCATTCTCTCTCTGTGTCTCTCTCATTCTCTCTCTCTCTCTCTCTCACTCTCTGTCTCTCTCATTCTCTCTCTCTGTCTCTCTCACTCTCTCTCTATCTCTCTCTCTCTCACTCTCTGTCTCTCTCATTCTCTCTGTCCGTCTCTGTCTCTTTCTCTCTCTCATTCTCTCTCTGTGTCTCTCTCTGTCTCTCTGTCTCTCTCTCATTCTCTGTGTGTGTGTGTGTGTGTGTGTGTGTGTGTGTGTGTGTGTGTGTGTCTGTCTGTCTGTCTGTCTCTCTTTCTCTGTGTCTCTCTCTATTTTCACTTTTGTAATGCTTCAGTGAACTTTTTCATTGGCCGGGCAAAGAAAGGAAGAAAGAAACAATAGTAATCATCAAGAAAGAAAGAGAAGGGTGGGAGAAATCATACTTGTTTATTTGTCTTCCTATTCATGTACATTTTTTGACGTTCAGTGTGCTGTTGTATTTTTCCAGGATTTTGTTTGCTCGAGTGTGTTCTTGTGTGTGCATGTCTGCACGAACACGTGTGTCTGTTGTGTGTGTGTGTTGTGTGTGTGTGTGTGTGTGTGTGTGTGTGTGGTACCATCCACCCTAAATACCATCCACTCCAGATATATCCCACCCTTGGTACAACATGTACTCACAACATGTGAGTACAATCCACCCTAGATAATCCCAGCTTGTTCTTCAATTACCCTATGTACAATCCACCCTTGGTAATAATAATAATAATAATAAACATTTATAGAGCACGTTTCTCCAGAAAGACTGCTCAAAGCGCTTTACATTTCGTTCCTCACTCCCCGCCTCCCCATCAATACTCCTCTCCACCCGCACTTCCCCCACCCCCCACACACGGAAGCACGTGCCAGAAAACACTCACGCAACTGAAGATTGGAAACCACCCACCCACCACCCATGGCGCCCTCCAGAAAACGCATCCCTGCAATACGCACTCAGGCACGCACACACACACACACACACACACACACACACACACACACACACACACACACACACACACACACACACACACACACACACACACACACGGCAAACCGCCTCTCCACAACAAAACATGCACCCAAATCCAAATCACACCAAGATCAAGAAGGGAAAAAATATTGCTGTTCCTGCTTTTGGAAAAGATGTGTCTTCAGAGCAGACTTAAAAGATTTTCTGATATCATCATCTTAGATGAACAGACTGTAAATAAATATTAAAATATTATTTTTTTTTTAAAAAAATACTATAAATAAAAATATTAAAAGATTACAGCGAGAATGACCCACATTTTCTGGTAGTTTGTTCCACAATGACTGAGACTGGAAAGAAAAAGACCTTTGATCCTGTTGTTTCTTCTTTAGTATAGGGTGTGGTTTTTTAAAGCCATCCAAAGTACAATTCACCATATGTACACTCCACCCTATGTATAATCCACCCGTGGCACAATCCACCCTTAGCACCATCCACTCTACATACATCCCACCCAGGTACAATCCACCTTATGTACAATCCACCCGTGGTACAATCCACTGTATGTATAATCCACTCTGGACACATTCCAACCTAAGTACAATCCACCCAATGTGCAATCCACGCTTGTCACATCCACCGTAAGTACCATCCACTATAGATGCACCTCACCCTAGATACAATCCATCCCAAGTACAATCCACTCTAGATACAATCCACCCAAAGTATAATCCACTCTTGATATAATCCACCCTATGTACAATCCACTCTAGATACAATCCACCCAAAGTATAAACCACTCTTGATATAATCCACCCTACGTGCAAACCACTCTACATACAATCCACCCTATGTGCAAACCACTCTACATACAATCCACCCTATGTGCAAACCACTCTACATACAATCCACCCTATGTGCAAACCACTCTACATACAATCCACCCTATGTGCAAACCACTCTACATACAATCCACCTAAGTACAATCCACTCTTGATACAATCTACCCTATGTACAATCCACTCTAGATACAATCCACCCTATGTGCAACCCACTCTAGGTACAATCCACTCTAGATACAATCCACCCTGCGTACAATCCACTCTAGATACAATCCACTCTAGATGCAATCCACTCTAGATGCAATCCACCCTAAGTACAATCCACGCTAGATACAATCCAACCTATGTACAATCCACCCTAGATACAATCCACCCTATGTACAATCCACTGTAGATACAATCCACCTAAGTACAAACCACTCTAGATACAATCCAACCTATGTACAATCCACCCTAGATACAATCCACCCTATGTACAATCCACTGTAGATACAATCCACCTAAGTACAAACCACTCCAGATACAATCCACTCTAGATGCAATCCACCCAATGTACAATCCACCCTAGATATAATCCACTCTAGATACAATCCACCCTATGTACAATCCACTCTAGATACAATCCACTCCAGATACAATCCACCCTATGTACAGTCCACTCTAGATACAATCCACTCTAGATACAATCTACCCTAAGTACAATCCGCTCTAGATACGATTCACCTTAAGAACAGTCCACTCTAGATACATCCCACTCTTGGCAGAAACTATGATTCGTATTCAGCATTTTCCTTTTTTCGAACACACACACACACACACACACACACACACACGGACACACACACACACACACACACACACACACACACACACACACACACACACACACATACATACATATATCTATAGATAGATTGGGGAATGGTAGAGGCAGATAGAAACTGAGAATGAGGGAAGAAAATTTAAAAAATCTGTTATTTGTTTGCTTGTCTGTCTATGGTTTTGTGCTTCTCTCTGTGCAGACAGAAAAATGGGAGAGGGGGGCTGGGGGGTGGGTGGAAGGCGGGGGGCGATGGGGGTGGGGGTGGGGGGGTGGCGGGCACTGCACACATTTTGATACTCTTTACAGCCAGAGAGAGAGAGAGAGAGAGGGTGAAAAGAAGGTCAGACAAGAAAGAAAGAAAGCAAAAGTTAACTCGTGGACATGGTGATTGGTTGAGAGATGGAGTTTCACCACTTCCATTGAAGGGAACAAACTCAGATTGTGGGAAAAGCTGAGGGAGTTTTATGTCGATAGTCTCCCATGTGCGTGTGTGTCTGTGTGTGTGTGTGTGTGTGTGTGTGTGTGTGTTGGGCGGAGGGTGGCGGGGGCGGGTAGTAGCATATACTAGTCTGTCTGCTGTGATTCCAAATTTCAATCATATCCTAATTTTGCACTATACTGTAAAGTAACTGCATTGAATAGATTCTACTTCCTTGAATAAAGTCAAAAGAATTTCTGCATGAAATGGACTTTACTCCTTTGAATAAAGACAAAAGAGTTACAGAGTGAGAGAGAAAAATTTCATCGTTTCTGTATACCAGACCATGAACGCTGCAATAAAGCCGATAATTTTGGATAAATATCACTTGTTTGTTGGACTCTCAGAGTTGCATTTAGAGTATCTATCCTTCCATCTTTCTTTGCAAGAATTACTATAATTTTCCCCCACAACATCGGTCATGGATGAGTGTGACGGATATGAGCAGGAACACATTTATCATCACCATCATTTCTCTCCCTCTCTCTGTCTCTCTCTCTGTCTCCCTCCCTTTCTGTCTCTCTCTATAAGAGGGAAATTACTTAAGTGTATAATGAGTATATGATTGTGTGAAGATTAGAGTTAGGTGTGGGGGGAGGATGACTGACTATATACAGTGCACAAGCGGTGTAAAACAAGGTGACGTTTGTAATCCTATTTTGTTTTCTCTCTTTATTAATGAATTGACCCATGAAGTTGTGAATAATGGTAGACATGGCGCACAATTCTCTGCTGATCTTTTACAGTTATTCATTCTGCTTTTGGCAGATGATGTTGTTTTAATGTCTGAAACAGTAATTGGTCTTCAAACACAACTTAATAGTCTACATAGAGCAGCTACAGCTCTGCAGTTAAATGTGAATATGTCCAAAAGTAACATCATTGTATTTAGAAAGGGTGGGTATTTGGGAGCGAGAGAACGTTGGGTCTATGAAGGAGTAGCTATGCCTGTTGTGAATATATATAAATATTTAGGTCTTTATTTTTCAACAAGACTGAGTTTTACTGTCACTTGTAAAAATCTTGCAAGCAAGAGGTAAGCGTGTGAGGACGGCATCACCACTAAGAAAAACGACAATACTGTATCTCGTTTGGTGTTGACCCAGTGTACGCTAGTCTGCCCACTATGAACAAACTATCTGCTGTAGGGAGATGGGCATCCGGGCTGTGCACTGTGAGACACAAGCTGTCTGCTGTAGAGAGATGGGCATCAGGACTGTGCACTATGAGACACACGCTGTCTGCTGTAGGGAGATGGGCATCAGGGCTGTGCACTGTGAGACACAAGCTGTCTGCTGTAGGGAGATGGGCATCAGGGCTGTGCACTATGAGACACAAGCTGTCTGCTGTAGGGAGATGGGCATCAGGGCTGTGCACTGTGAGACACAAGCTGTCTGCTGTAGGGAGATGGGCATCAGGGCTGTGCACTATGAGACACAAGCTGTCTGCTGTAGGGAGATGGGCATCAGGGCTGTGCACTGTGACAGTATCATGTCCCCTGCTGTGTCTGCCCTCTGTTCGTCGGTCGGCCCGATGAGAGACACACGTTTTCTACGTTACAGAGGCCAGCCAAGACTGACATGTTGTCTTAGAAAGTCACTATGCGTCATCTCTCACTTCATATGCTAACAGTCTGACTGTAGTCACCCAAAGTCACCATCACATCAGATGCTAACAGTCTGTAGTCACCCAAAGTCACCATCACATCAGATGCTAACAGTCTGACTGTAGTCACCCAAAGTCACCATCACATCAGATGCTAACAGTCTGTAGTCACCCAAAGTCACCATCACATCAGATGCTAACAGTCTGACTGTAGTCACCCAAAGTCACCATCACATCAGATGCTAACAGTCTGACTGTAGTCACCCTAAGTCACCATCACATCAGATGCTAACAGTCTGTAGTCACCCAAAGTCACCATCACATCAGATGCTAACAGTCTGACTGTAGTCAGCCAAAGTCACCATCACATCAGATGCTAACAGTCTGACAGTAGTCACCCAAAGTCACCATCACATCAGATGCTAACAGTCTGACAGTAGTCACCCAAAGTCACCATCACATCAGATGCTAACAGTCTGACTGTAGTCACCCAAAGTCACCATCACATCAGATGCTAACCGTCTGTAGTCACCCAAAGTCACCATCACATCAGATGCTAACAGTCTGACTGTAGTCACCGTTAGTCACTATCACATCAGATGCTAATGGTCTCACTGTAGTCACCCAAAGTCACCATCACATCAGATGCTAACAGTCTGACTGTAGTCACCCTAAGTCACCATCACATCAGATGCCAACAGTAGGACTGTAGTCACCCTAAGTCACCATCACATCAGATGCTAACGGTCTGACTGTAGTCAGCCAAAGTCACCATCACATCAGATGCTAACAGTCTGACAGTAGTCACCCAAAGTCACCATCACATCAGATGCTAACCGTCTGTAGTCACCCAAAGTCACCATCACATCAGATGCTAACAGTCTGACTATAGTCACCCTGTGTCACCATCACATCAGATGCTAACCGTCTGACTGTAGTCACCCAAAGTCACCATCATATCAGATGCTAACCGTCTGTAGTCACCCAAAGTCACCATCACATCAGATGCTAACAGTCTGACTATAGTCACCCTGTGTCACCATCACATCAGATGCTAACGGTCTGACTGTAGGCACCCAAAGTCACCATCACATCAGATGCTAACAGTCTGACTGTTCATTCGCCCAAGTGGTCTTTTTCGGAAAATACTAAAATCAATACAACGAGTGCACTTTACAGATCTGTTGGTTGAGCCCTGAAGGTCATGGGCAAAAATCAGTTGTGTACACATATTTATACACATTCAAAGCACGTGCTCATATTCTTCGCGAACGCGAACGGCGCCATTTTGTTTCAAGTTGTTGACCTGCCTGTTCAATCCTACACTAAATGGACAATACACGATAACATGTGATGGAAAGTTGGAGAAGGAGACCATTAAATATTTATTAAGAGAAAGATTTGTGAACGCCTCATCACTTACTGGATTATGCCCCAAACTGCCATAAAAATATCCACAGAATCAGTCGGAATTCACAGTTAAAAATTGTAAACCATGCGAGTTAATACCCTTGAACTGATCAAGATGAAACGAAAAAATTTAGTCTTGACTTTTCTCAAAATGAAGTCCTTTTCACTTCTTACGACGTTTAGAAGTACTTGTACTTGGCTCTACATGTTATTAGTTTAACAAAATACTAAATTTTCATATCAACTTTAAAACTATTAAACTAGAATGAACATAAAAGAGAAATTGAATCGACCGTGTCGTACTACATTCCCGGCGGGTGTAACTAAACTTGTACATCTATCTAGATCTAGAAAAATGTTGCAGTGTGATTGTGGTAATAGCCACGTCTCCTTTACTGCGGACTGAAAAAGAATTTTTTATTGCTCTTAAAGATTTTTTGAATGCCCAAGATACACCAGAATAATATGATTTAAACAGCGTTCTCACTGCGAATATCGCAATTGATTTATCGACCTTTTAAAAAAGTATGTTCAAATATTAAATTTTAGAACATCAGTTAAGGAGCCACTATAGTGTAATGGGTAAGACAGTTTCTTCTCACCCGAACACGTGGGGTTCGAATCTGGTTAGGACTTCTTTTTTTTTTAAACGCGAAGCTTTATAATAACAAATACAGAACACATTTTAACGATTAGATTTTTTTTTTAAGTGTATCACAAGTGAGTCTTGAAGGCCTTGCCTCTCTTGTTCTTTTTTAAAATATACAATAGCAACACTCACACGTACACCGACGTCAGTATGTATCACTCAGTGTACATGCATGTGCTCTTTCTCGCGCGCGCGCGCGCGCGCACACACACACACACACACACACACACACACACTTTTCTTTCTTGAATGTTACACGCTTTGAGTGGACATCATACATTACGTCAAAACATTTTTTGCTTCTTTGGGGGGGTAGTGGGGACGGGGGAGGGAGGGGAGGTGGGAGTGCAAGGGAGATTAAAAGTGAAAACAACTTCACAATTGTTCTTCTCATTCATCATTCTGCACACATTTTGTCTTGTATCATTCTTCAGCCAAGAAAGACAGACAGACAGAAAAAGACGGACACAGAAAAAGTGAGAAAGAGATAGAGACAGACAGAAGAACAGAGAGAGAGAGGGGGGGGGGGGGGAATAAAAGAAGGGATGAAAGTCAGGAGGGGGAAAGTAAACAAAGAGTCCTTCTTCTTCTTCTTCCACATCCCCAACTCGCCTTGGAACAAGACAAGGGGACAGTGACAGTGTGCTCGACATTGCTCTAACATCTCCAAAATTCAGAGCAGAAATGAATGCAGAGACGCTTCCACACCAAGGCAGTGACCACCTCCCGGTAGTTTTCAGTCTACAGAAACTGTCAGATAAACGCTGCATGAAACCGCGTGATCCATTTCAGTATGAAACCAAAGAGACAACCATCATCGAAAAATTAAGACGCAGAAGAAACAACAGAACGGCACTGAACAGGATGCAAACTATTCAGCAGCCCCCATGGTGGAATACCGACACAGAGAGAGCCTGGATAGAAAAACATGCGGCTGTCAAACTTTGGCAAAAAGAAAGAACAAAACCATCTCCAGACAAAGATATTGAAACAAAAATGAAAGAAAAAACTAAACAGTTTGAAACCATTGCTCAAGAGGCCAAAAATGACAAGTGAAAACAGTTTTGCGAGGCACTCAGTTATGACTCAACATTGACAGAGTTCTGGCAATTTTATCGTCGCATGGAAGGGAAAACGTGCACAACAACAACCCCAGACATGGTAGACACTGACGGAACCAAGCTTAAGACAAACGAAGAAAAAGGATCCGCCCTGCTCAAACGTTTCATACAACAGAGCGATCAGAGAAACTTAGATGAGAAAAAGAAATATGTTGAGGAGTTAAACCAAACCCTTATGCAGACTGGACCTGATGATGACTTGACAATAGATGATCTAAATGAAGCAATAGCTAAATGCAAGAAAGAATCTGCCCCTGGCCCAGACAAAGTTCGCTACTCGGACATCAAGGAACTATCGGAAGAAGACAGAAGCAAACTTTTCAATCTATATCAAAACAGTTTCCACAATGGACATGTGCCGGAGGACTGGACACACAGCTTCTTAAAACCCATACCAAAACCAGGAAAGGACCATCATCAGGTAAGCGGCTACCGGATCCTAACCATGCAAAACATCGCTGGAAAGCTCATGGAACGCATGATAGCCAGAAAACTTGCAAGGGATCTTGAACACAGGCACATTCTCCCTTCAAATCAAGGTGGTTACAGAACAGGCAAGTCCACATGGGAAAATGCAGCTGCTTTTGCATATGAGGTGTATGAAGGATTTCAAAGGAAAGAAGAAACACTAGCAGTAGCAATCGACCTTGAAGATGCCTACAATAAAGTCCAGTTTGCACACCTCATGGAGCTGCTACTAAGGTATGGAGTAAGTTTGACACTGACAAGATGGATAGCAGCAGCGCTTCAGGAAAGAACCGTCGTCCTACGCCTCGGAGATTGGATGTCTGCACCTTCTAAACTATCCATGGGACTGCCACAAGGGTCTCCGCTCTCTCCTGTCCTCTACAATGTCTACACGAAGGGCCTTGCAGACTTAAACAACAATGGAATAGCTCGGGTGCTTACTCTTGCGGATGATGGCCTGGTCTTCAAAACTTCGAAAGATGCTCAGGAAAGAACCAAAGCCGTCCAGAAACAACTAAACAATATTGCTCAATGGTGCAAAGACACAGGATCTTCCATCAACCCAGCAAAAGCCCAAACGTTGCTGTGCACCCTGAACAACAGAACCGCGAGCAAAGCACCACCTTCTGTGTCATTCGATGGGATTCAGATCGAGAAAACTGAATGCCTACGCTACCTAGGAATACACTTCGACAGGATGCTGACCTTCAGAAAACATACGGAAAATACTGTACTCAAATGCAAAAAAGGCCTTTCAGTCTTAAAGGCAATGGCAACCAAAGGTATTGAACAACGCCACCTCTTCCTGCTATACCAATCACTCGTCCTCAGTGTGATCGACTACGGACTTGGGCTAACAACACCGTCTCAAAGCAACCTCCTAAAATTAGAAAGAGTACAAAATGAAGCTATGAGGCTGATCCTTGGAACAACAAAAGACACGCCCACAGAAACCATGCGATACCTGCTTGACCTTCCTTCAGTGCAGGCCAGAAACAAGTTAGAACAGGTCAAGACCTACTTCAAAGCATTAGAAAACCCTCAAAACCCACTGCATGACGCAGTCAAAGAACCAAAAGGCAGCCGTCTAGGGCGAGGAAGATCATGGATGGGGCAAGCAGAAGACACAATCCAGCTAGTATGCCGACTACAAGACCTGAAAGAAACAAAAGAATGGGAGAAAAACCCCGAAAACCTCAACCATCTATTCAACACAGCCATTTCACCCACTCTAGGAAGACATTGTCGGGAATGGCCAGAGGGCAAAACTGATGCGGAAGTGAAGTTACTCATAGAAGAAAAACAGTAAAGAAGAGGACATCATCATATACACAGATGGCTCAGTCACCAAAGACCAATCCGGTTGGGGATTCACTGCGAAACAAAATGGAAAAACAGTTAGGGAAGAGAATGCTGCCTACAAAGTCACAACCTCCAGCCTAACGATGGAAGTTGAAGCTGTGACACATGCCCTCCAGTGGCTATCGTCCATCCATACGCCCGGATACAACATGCCATGATTCTAACAGACTCAATGAACCTCATACAGAAAATTGAAAACGGAATGGGAAGCCCAGAGTGGCATAAGGCAATGCGCAACTTTCAGATAAAAAAAATCACATGGTCATACTGCCCGGGACATGCAGGAGTTAAGGGAAATGAGCGAGCTGACAGACTTGCTGGTAACGCAACACCAACGAGCGGCCTACATCTAGGAAAATCGGAAATCCTCAGAAAAGTCAAAGAATATCAAAAAGAACAGGTACAAGGCCATCACACCATCGATCGCCTCAAAGAAATAAAAGCAGAGAGAGGGAGCGGCCGTAAGTCTAACATGAAAGGTAGAGCACGATGCTTTGCAAATCAAACAAATATCGGCATCATTTCCAAACCAACATTGCGCAAATTTCTTCAAAACGGAACAGAGTCTCTGTGGGCTTTTCCAAATACAGTAGACTGAGCAACACACTAGACGCCACATTCTTGGCATCAGAGATCTTTTCCCATCCCTCTTCCGGCCAGTCAGTGGCAGCCTCTGTGCGTGTGTGTATGTGTGTGTTTGTGTGTATGTGTGGGTCTATGTTTTTGAGTGCGTTTGTGCATGCGTGAGAGTGTAAGTGTACACAAGTGCCAGGAGAGTTCTGTGTGTGTGTGTGTGTGTGTGTGTGTGTGTGTGTGTGTGTGTGTGTGTGTTGTGTGTGTGTGTGTGTGAGGGGGAGGTGGGGGTGCATTGAGGAGGTGAGATAGAGGATGAGGTATGTGAGTGTATGCATGCCTACACTGTGGGAGCATCAGGATATTGGAACGTATATATTATATATATATCTTTGTATATATGTGTGTGGGGTTGGGGGTGGGAGATATGGACGTGTGTGTGTGTGCTTGTACAAGTAAGTGTTCATCTGTGTGTGTGAGTGTGTGTGCGTGTGCGTGTTTGTGTGTGTGTGTGGGTGTGTGTGCCGTGGAAGCTGCGATACATAGACTAGAAACTCCGAGTGTGTGGAGGAGGGGGTAGAGGAGGTGCAGGGAAATTTGTGGTGTGTGTGTGTGTGTGTGTGTGTGTGTGTGTGTGTGTGTGTGTGTGTGTGTGTGTGTGTGTGTGTGTGTGTGTGTTGGAGCTCATGTACGTTTATATGTATTTGACTGTGCTTTCATATCTATGAAACTGCGTTTTTGGGGCATATCTGTTATGCATGTGTGGGTGTATGTGTGAATGTGTGTCTTCATGTTTTATATTTATTTGCTTATTTATCATCATTGTTGTCTTATTTATTTAATTATTTATTTATTTATTTATTTATTTATTATTATTATTATTATTATTATTATTATTATTATTATTATTATTATTATTTTATCATTATTTTCATTACTACTATCTTTTTTTTTTTTCCATCATAATTATTATTTATTTATTTATGTATGTACGCTTCTCTCTCTCTCTCTCCTTTTTTTTTTTCCCCTTCTTTTTTTTTTTTCAACTATATTTTATTTAATTAAAATTAGTTGGGTTTTAATATTTAAATATTATATATAATAATAAAAATACCCCTTCTTTTTTTTTTTTTCCCCTCTGGGTGGGGGGTGTGGTTGTTGGGTTTGGGGTGGTTTGGTTTGTGAAAGGAGGGAAACAAACTGATTGTCTGAAATTTTCCTTTTTTTTTTTTTCGGGGTTTTTTTTTGGGTTTGTGGGTTTTGGGGTTTTTTTTTCAACCCCATTTCTTTTCCCCTTTTTCCCCCCCCAAAAAACCCCCTTTTCCAAAACCCAACCCCCCTTCCCCCCCCCCCTTTTATCTCCCCTCCCTTGCCCCCCCCCCCACCCCCCCCCCCACTTCCAACAATACAGATTTTTTTTAAAAATGAACAGCATGCACACACACTGTTTATGAAAATAGCGTGTGTCCCTGTGGTGTGTGTGTGAGCGAGCGAGAGAGAGAAAAAAGAGAGGAATCCGAACCTTTTTTGTGCAATAGCTAACAGCCCCGGGGACTGGGGGTACAATTACAAACAAATAGTTTTTTTTCCCCAAAGACAAATCAAAACATACAATTGTGAAAAAGAATCATACAAAATTTTGACCCCCAATTTTCACTTGAAATGACGGAGACG
>NC_134909.1:9742732-9762820 GCF_041734735.1 Babylonia areolata | reverse complement strand
CTCCTGTCACGGTGGCCAGTGGACAGTTCGCCATAGAGCGCGATCTTGGGCAGGCGGTGGTCCTCCATCCTGACAACGTGCCCTGCCCAACGTAGCTGGGTCTTTAGCAGCACTGCCTCGATGCTGATAGTCTTTGCCTGCTCAAGGACCTCGACATTTGTGATGTAGTCATCCAGTGGATGCTGAGGATTGTGCGAAGGCAGCGCTGGTGGAAGCGATCAAGCAGTCGTATGTGGTGCAGGTAGGTGACCAGGTTTCGGAGCCATAAACAGGGTGGCAGTATAACAGCTCTGTACACGCTGATCTTTGTGTCTTTTCTTCATGGTGTTTGTTGTTCCACACTCTTGTGCCGATAAGCCTGCCGAATGCGCTGTTTGCCTTTGCAAGTCTGTTGTCGATCTCCTTGTCGATTTGGCGTCAGACGAGATGGTGCAGCCCTAGGTAGCTGAACTGGGCTGGACCGACTTCAAGCTCTGTCTCACCGATGCTGATGTGAGGAGCGTGGAAATCTTCCTGATGGGGCAGAGCTGGTGGGAGAACTTCCGTCTTTTTCAGACTGACTTCTAGGCCGAAGAGAGCTGCGCAGCCTCTGCGAAGCAGGACGTTATACGCTGCAGGGCCGCTTCTGTATGGGCGACGAGGCAGCAATCGTCGGCAAACAGAAGCTCTCTGGATGAGTTGCTCCTGTGTCTTGGTGTGGGCCTGTAGCCGCCCTCAGGTTGAATAGGCTGACATCAGTGCGGTATCTGATGAAGATAACCGTCGTCGTCGCCAAGATCTTTCAGTGGCCTGTTGGAAGCATCATGCTGAAGAAGATCGTGAAGAGGGTCGGCGCCGAGGACACAACCTTGTTTCACTCCATTTCCAATTGGGAAGGCTCCGAAAGGACGTTGCTGTGTCTGACCTGTCCACGCTGTTCCTCATGTAGTTGGTCATGACCCATGCTGAGCGAATTTTGGGGGGCATCCTAGACGTTTCATGATCTCCCACAGACCATTTTCTGCTCACGGTTGTCGAAAGCTTCGTGAGATCGACGAATGTCGCATACAGTCTTTGTTCTGTTCCCGACATTTTTCTTGTAGCTGTCTGAGAACGATAAGACCATGTCAGTGGTGCTCTGTTGGCTCTAAAGCCACACTGACTCTCTGGGAGATGTTCTTCGGCGATAGTAGGCACAGCCGATCTAGGAGGACTCTGGCGAGGATCTTGCCTGCGATGGAGAGCAGAGTTATCCCCCTGTAGTTGGAGCAGTCCGACCTTTTCTCCCTTGTTTTAATACACGGGTGATGATGACAGCGTTCACGGAGGTCTGTGGTAGTTTGCCCTTGCTCCAGCAGCAGACAAAGAGGTTGTGGAGTTTGGAGTGTAGTGCTGGGCCTCCCATTCTTCCAAGCCTCCGGAGGAATTCCGTCAACCCCTGCTGCCTTGCCACATTTCAGCTGTTCAATGGCCTTGACAGTCTCCTTCTAGGGTTGGTAGCTCGTCAGTTGTAATTTCACTGGCTGTTGTGGGATGCGGAGAATTGCCGAGTCTTGAACCGTGCGGTTGGCGCTGAAGAGGGCCTGGAAATGTTCCGACCACCTGTTCAGGATCGACGTCTTGTCTGTGAAGAGCGCCCCTGGCCATCTAGCGTGCGCAAAGGACTCTGGACCTGGTATGAGGGACCGTTACACCGCCTTCAAGGCTTCGTATAAAGCCCCGGTATGTCACCAGTGTCTGCACAAAGTGAGCCCTCTCTGCCAGGTTGAGTCCACCAACCCATTTTGAATCTCAACGAAGCTTGCGCTGGAGGTTGCTGCATATGAGCCGGAAGGTTGCTTTCTTCACCGGACAAGCGGTTGTGCAAGGTGAGCCTGGTGGGCTGATCTCTTCTTCGCCAGCAATTCTTGGATCTCTGGTTGTTTTCAACAAACAGTCCTTGTTCTTTTTCGACGAGTAACCCTAGGACTTCTTCAGAGGACTGCAGGATGGCTGATTTCAGCTGTGCCCATAGTGCTTTGGAGAGGGGTCTGTGGGGCAACTGGGGTCTTCAAGTTTGTCCTGAAGCTTCGCCTGGTATTCAGCTTTCACTTCAGCTGACTGAAAGTTGCCCGACCTGGAATTTCTTCCTAGGAGCTCCTCCTTTCTTTGGTTTGGGCTTGAAGTGGAGCCTGAGCTTGCTGCGGACGAGGCGGTGGTCAGTATGACACTCCGCGCTGGGCATCAATCGGGGTGTGTAGGACGTCTCGTACGTCTCTCTGGCGCATCAGGATGTAATCAATGAGGTGCCAATGTTTGGACCGAGGATGCATCCACGTTGTTTCAGGTTGTCCTTCTGCTGGAAAATGGTAGTTGGTGATGGTAAACTGCTGCTCTGCACAGAACTCGAGAAGAAGGCGCCATTGTCGTTGCAATTACAACGCCCATGCTTGCCAAGGACTCCTTTCCAGGCTTCTGAATCTTGGCCAACTCTAGCATTGAAGTCGCCAAGGATAATGACCTTGTCAGTCAGCAGGGGTGTTCTGAACGAGGTTGCGCAGATCAGTGTAAAACTTGACCTTTTCTGTGGGGTCCGCTTGGAGGGTTGGAGCGTACACGCTGAACAGAGTGGCATGCTGTTTGTTCCGTAGTGGGAGGCGCATGGACATAATTCGGTCTGAGTGTCCTGTTGGCAGGTTTTCAAGCTTGGAGGCAATGGTGCTCCTGACCATAAAGCCTACGCCATAAAGGCGTCTCTCGGTCTCTGGCTTTGCCTGACCAGTAGAGGGTTGTACCCAGCGCCGTGTTCCTGGAGGCTGCCTTCCCCTGCAAAGCGGACTTCGCTGACGGCAGCAATGTCAATGTTCAGTCTCTGAAGTTCGTGTGCGACTAGAGCGGAAGCCTTTCTGGGTGGTTGCTGTCTGCAGAGTCACGCATGGTTCGGATGTTCCAGCATGCTACCTTTAATCCTTTTGCACCTAATTGTGAGGCAGGTGCCGGCCCTTTTCTTCTCTATTGTTGTTCGACCCGCGTTGGAGATGCCCGTTGACCGCGGCTAGCCAACTCTGGGGGGTATGGAGATGAGCATTTGTTTGGACCACCTTTTCTAGGCCCCTCTCCGTGTGGAGCAAGCAGTGCTGTCCCTAGAAAAGGCTGCTTGGTCGTTCAGGGTGCTGCCGAGGGTGATGCTGTCACCTCCGGGTCAACAATCAGGCGGACCAATATCCTGAACCGCCTGCAATGACAGGATTGGAACTGCGGCTTCCAGTGACATCTTCCACCTGCCGTTTTCGCCCCTTTCCCATCGCTACAGGGCTTGGAATAGTTGGTGGCGCGGACGTGGACGTGTCCTTCAAGCCTGCGCAATGGAATTTTTAGGTGGAGTGCAGTGTGCGCAGTTCTGGCCCCACCCTTTACATCCGTGGTTCATCTGCCATAGCCTAGCAAGCTGGGACGGTGACAGTGAGGTCCTCAGGTCGTAGGTTTTATAAGATAAACACATATATATAAAAAAAACTACTAATAATAATAATAATATATTCTTCTTCTTCTTCTTTGTGTGTGTGTGTGTGTGTTTGTTTGTGTGTGTGTGTGTGTGTGTGTGTGTGTGTGTGTGTGTGTGTGTGTTGAAGGGAAACAACCCTGATTGTGGCTAGAGAAGATCCAGTTTTTCTTTCGATAGCCTCCCATATTTATCTGGATATGAGATGGACTTCCCCTATCACTGAATCTCTCACTCCCCACCCCCATCCCCCTCCCACCCCAACTTCCACTATATCTCCCCTCCCTTGCTCCCCCCCCCCACCCCCACCCCACCCCTCCCCCTACACCTCCAACAATACCGATTTATAACATGAACATGCATGCACACACACTGTCTCACTGAAGATAGCGTGTGTCCCTGTTTGTGTGTGTGTGTGTGTGTTTGTGTGTGTGTGTGTGTGAGCGAGCGAGCGAGAGAGAGAGAAAGAAAGAGAGAGAATCCAGAACCTTTTTTTGTGTCAATAGCTTAACAGCCCTGGTGACGTGGGGGTACAATTACAACAACAAAATAGTTTTTTTCCAATGACAAATCAAAACATACAATATGTGAAAATGAATCGATACATATTTCGACCATCCAATTTACACTTGAAATGACAGGAGATCGCAATGTATGATTGTATCTGCAGAAGAGGAAGAAAATGTTTTTTCATACATAGCTGTCTACACAAATTCAATTTCTTTATGAACAACATTCAGTGATTTTTTTTTCTTCGCGGGTTACATGCTTCGGCAAGATATTTTGCAAGTGACAGGATTGAATTTTCCTGGTATAGTACATTAAACAAATCTTTATTCTTTGCTGAAGCTGTTTTAAAGACAGTACAATTTTCACGAATATCAGTGTACGCTTTACAATGAACCAAGAAATGTAACTCATCCTCCCTTTTAAAATCAAAGAAAGAGTAGGAAAGGGGGTGGGGGTGGGGGGGGGGCGTTCTTTGGTGTTGGTAGAAACAGGTAGGGGGGAGGGGGGGACGTTCTTTGGTGTTGGTAGAAGAGAGTAGGGAGGGGGGGACGTTCTTTGGTGTTGGTAGAAAAGAGTAGGGAGGAGGGGGGGGGGGTGTTCTTTGGTGTTGGTAGGAGAGAGTAGGGAGGAGGAGAGGTGTTCTTTGGTGTTGGTAGAAGAGAGTAGGGAGGGGGGGGGGACGTTCTTTGGTGTTGGTAGAAAAGAGTAGGAAGGGGGGGGGGGGGGACGTTCTTTGGTGTTGGTAGAAGAGAGTGGGGAGGGGGGGGGGACGTTCTTTGGTGTTGGTAGAAAAGAGTAGGGAGGGGGGGGGGCGTTCTTTGGTGTTGGTAGAAAAGAGTAGGGAGGGGGGGGGGGGGCGTTCTTTGGTGTTGGTAGAAAAGAGTAGGAAGGGGGGGGGACGTTCTTTGGTGTTGTAGAAGAGAGTGGGGAGGGGGGGGGGGACGTTCTTTGATGTGGTAGAAAAGAGTACAGGGGGGGGGGGGGGACGTTCTTTGGTGTTGGTAGAAAAGAGTACAGGGGGGGGGGGGGGGACGTTCTTTGGTGCTGGTAGAAAAGAGTACGGCGGGGGGGGACGTTCTTTGGTGTTGGTAGAAAAGAGTACAGGGGGGGGGGGACGTTCTTTGGTGCTGGTAGAAAAAGAGTACGGGGGGGGGGGGGACGTTCTTTGGTGTTGGTAGAAAAGAGTAGGGAGGGGGGGACGTTCTTTGGTGTTGGTAGAAAAGAGTAGGAAGGGGGGGGGGGGACGTTCTTTGGTGTTGGTAGAAGAGAGTAGGAAGGGGGGGGGACGTTCTTTGGTGTTGGTTAGAAGAGAGTGGGAGGGGGGGGGACGTTCTTTGATGTTGGTAGAAAAGAGTACAGGGGGGGGGGACGTTCTTTGGTGTTGGTAGAAAAGAGTACAGGGGGGGGGGACGTTCTTTGGTGCTGGTAGAAAAGAGTACGGGGGGGGGGGGGACGTTCTTTGGTGTTGGTAGAAAAGAGTACAGGGGGGGGGGGGGACGTTCTTTGGTGTTGGTAGAAAAGAGTACAGGGGGGGGGGGGGACGTTCTTTGTGTTGGTAGAAAAGAGTAAAGGGGGGGGGGGGGACGTTCTTTGGTGCTGGTAGAAAAGAGTACGGGGGGGGGAGGGGGGACGTTCTTTGGTGTTGGTTGAAAAGAGTAGGGGGGGGGGACGTTCTTTGGTGTTGGTAGAAAAGAGTAGGGGGGGGGGACGTTCTTTGGTGTTGGTAGAAAAGAGTAGGGAGGGGGGACGTTCTTTGGTGTTGGTTGAAAAGAGTGAGGGGATGGAGGACGTTCTTTGGTGTTGGTAGAAGAGAGTAGGGAGGGGAATGGGGGGTTAATGACATTTGAAATTGGCATTGATAATTTTTATTGATTAGTTTTTCATGGACATCGTACTTTATAACTGTCGTGTGTGTGTTAGTGTGTGCGTGTGCGTTAGTGAGTGTGTGTGTGTGTGTGTGTGTGTGTGTGTGTGTGTGTGTGTGTGTGTGTGTGTGTGTGTTTTATGGTTGTTTTTTGTTTCTATTTGTTTCGTTTGGTCGTTAGGGGTTGTTTGTTTTTTCTTTACTTTACACACACACACACACACACACACACACACACAGACCCACACACACGCACACACACGCATACACACACACACACACACACACACACACACATATATATATATATATATATATATATATATACCAGTTTTTCAGGACTGTCCAATTTGATTGTACAGAACTAATTTGTCTGTCTTCCTGTTTGCTCAACTCTCTCTCCCTCTCTCTCTCTCTCTCTCTCTCATCTATCTCTCTTCCTCCCTCTCTCCCTCTTACATACACGCACAAACACACACACACACACTGAGAGATAAACACAAATACACTTTGAAAAACACATATTTTATTATCATTTACACAGGCACTGTATAGTGATTAGAAGATGAATACAAAGACGAACAAAGCACAGATGATTAAAAGGTTGGAAAGCACTGCCCCTCACATAGCTGTCATCCAAGCCACACTTTTTGTGCTAGAGAAAACAAAAGTCTGGACCCACACTGGTTGGCCCGATATGTATACCGGTCAGCCCAACATGAGACACATGCTGTCTGCTTTAGGAAGGTCAACACCAGCCTGTGAGAGCGGTATGATCATGTCTGGTACTGGGGTGGGTGTCCCACTGGGGTGGGTGTCCTATCCAAACATGATGTTGACTAGAGTTTCGTCATGGCACGGTAACAAATGGATTATATACAGACACAAGCACCTAATTAGATACATAAGTTTGAATAAAACCACTCTGTAGAAACAGCAAGGCTTCTCAAAACATAATATGCATAACGCAAAGTCGTCTCCAATTGCCACATGGATTATAAATAAATGAACAAGTAGATAAACAAATAAGAAAAGACAAATGATTTATCACTGCGTTACTTATTTTCCCAGTTCCCTTGAAAATAATACATACCAAAAAAAAATAGAAACAAAAAAATAACAAAACCGCCACCACCACCAT
This sequence comes from Babylonia areolata, assembly GCF_041734735.1. Lineage (NCBI taxonomy): Eukaryota > Metazoa > Mollusca > Gastropoda > Neogastropoda > Buccinidae > Babylonia > Babylonia areolata. The sequence continues at coordinate 9,755,845 of NC_134909.1, read as the reverse complement.
CACCAACACAGCCAGCCCCCATCACCACCACCATCAACAATCTGTTCAAGCTGCGAGTGACGTAATGTGTGTTAATCTCTGCACTGACGTCATTATATCATGACGTATGAAGAAGTCAGGGGAGATTGGGGGGAGGGGGGGGGATGTATCACCTTTCAACACACACCAAAATCCGTGCATGTACAGGGAAATTATTCAAAAGAAAACATTTAGATCCACAATCCTAATCCTAAACTACTAAACAGATGGATAGACTGACAGACCTATCGACGCATCCGTCTGTTCATCCATCCATCAATCAATCCAACCATCCTTTCAGTCTATTCATTCATCCATCCATCCATCCAATCATGAAACAAACAATCCAACACACAAAACATCATCGGCCAGATCCATCACAGTGTGTATCCCACAACGACACTGTCACCAACACCACACCACGTGACCACCAGGTGACCAGAGCTGGTCAGACAAAGACCATAAGGATAGACACACCGTGATGGACCGTGCAGAGAGGGCGTCACCAGTCGTCTCCACTGACCCCCTCTGCTTCTCACACACACACACTTACCAACACTACTAACTATATAAATATTGCTGGCTGTGTCAGCACACACCTGTCCAGGCCGCTTCACGTGAGCATGCTGAAATGTCTGGGTCACCTGGCCAGAACGGACACACACCTGGTGCACCAGGTCTGTCTGGTAGTCTGACACCAGGACGTGGCCATCACCTGTGTCAAACAGGTAATAAGGTGACTTCAGTCCTGTCAGCCTGGTGCTGTCGGTCACCGTTGTGACCACGTGACCCTGTCTGTTCAGCACGTCCACGGAAGCAGTACCAGTGAATGAACTGTCACAGCCTACTATCATGTGTCCGTCTCTGTGTCCGGCTATACCGACATACACTCTGTTGGTCCGGACACGTGACCGCACAGCCACGGTGTTGGCGGTAACGTTGACCAGGCAGATGACTGGTTTCCGCGTCGTCACGGCCACCAGACCGTCAGACAGCACAGCCAGGCGGCGTGGTTGTTCAGGAGTGGAGAGAGAGGACACAGTGTGGGGGGGCGCCATGCCCATCACCTTCACCTTGCTGTTGTCAATGTCCGTCATGACCAGTCGGTCGTCAGGCAGACAGACAACGGCAGTGATACAGGGTGTGAGTATGTCGTCTGCTGTTCTGGGTGACACCTTGAACACACGCCGTGGTGCCGCCGTCATCACATCAACTGGTGGGGTGAAGGTGGGGGTGGCAGGGTGGGTGGGTGGAGAGAGGGGTGATGATGTGGGGGTGGTGGGGGAGATGGAGGGTGAGGGGAGGTGAGCTGAAGTGGGGGTGGGCATGGAGGAGGGGGGTGACGCTACAGGTGTAGTGGAGGTGGAGGCATCAGCACTGGTCTGTTGGTCTGTAACAATAATAACCCAACCATCATCATCGTCGTCGTCATTTTTATGTCATTTTCCATTTCCATGTCATCATCACTACCACCTTTCTGGGGGGAAAAAAACCAACTTGCATCATCGTTATCATCATCATCATCATCAACATCACCAGCATCTACACATTCTGTGGTGACGTGTTTTGTCTTGTTTTGTTTTTACGTCATTCATTATGACGTCGTGTTTACCGACCTTGCCATTGGACTGAACATTTGCTGATGAAGAAATGAATTATTTATTGTGTTGTAAAGTCCTATTTTAGCATCCTAAATTATTGCACCTATTTCACCAGTAATCCCTTTTTTTTAGCATGCATGAGCCCCCACCCCCACCCCCCCACCCCCACTCTCTCTCTCTCTCTCTGTGCCTGCCCCTTGTCTGTTACCTGCCTCTCTCTCTCTCTCTCTCTCTCTCTCTCTCTCTCTCTGCAGCTGTCTGCCTCATGTCTGTCATCTGCATGTCTCTCATCAATCCGTTATCAATCTGTCTGTAATCTGTCAACTGTCTGTCATCTATGTGTCAGTCACCAATCTGCCATATGCCTGTCTGTCTCTCATCAATTTGTTTCTCATAATAAGTAAGTAATGTCTGTCATTATCTGTTACCCGTCTGTCTGTCATCTTCCTGCTATCTGTCTGTCTGTGATCAGTCTGTCCGTCATTATTATCAATATCTTGAAAATAAGCCCTAGGCGTTTACCAACGGAACACAAATATAATAATATATGTAAATATCAAACAGGAAAAAAATTAATACAAGATATCAAACATCATAAAAACTTATTCACCCCCACCTTCCCACACACGCCCACGATACACACAAGCACACGCGCACGCGCACGCACACACGCACACACACACACACACACACACACACACACGTCATAGCACACAATCGTAAATAGTAGACAATCAAAAATACTACTAACAAATTCTGAAACTATCAAAACTCACTCGTTTACAAATAGTCATTTTAGTTCATACTGGAAACGGATGAGTTGTTGAGAATTAACCAGGAGGGGGAAAAGGTGAGTCTTCAGACTGGATTTGAAAGACTGCAGCGAAGATGAGTGACGGAGAGGCTGAGGAAGCTGATTGCAAAGAAAGGGGGCTTGGAATGAAAAACTACGTTGGCCACTACGTTTTGGTTCGAGCAGGGGGGGTCCTAAGCATACAAGTGTCAGCAGAAGTGTGGAGTTGGCGTGAGGGTATGTAAGGATGAATGAGATCAGAAAGATACTGTTGACCAGAAGCCTCAATGGACTTGAAACAAAGAAAGACGACTTTGCAAAGAATTCATCTTCCTGTCATCTCTCTCTGTCTGCCATTTGTGTCTCATCTACCTGCCTGCCATCTCAGTGTCATCTGCCTGTAGAGGTCTGTTGTCTGTCTGTATATATATATATATATCTGCCAGTCAGCCTGCCATCTGCGGAGAACCCATCGCCACAGTCCAGCACCACCCAGTGTGATCGTTTCTTTTCTGTATGCAAGTGTGTGTGATTTACTATAAAAGTGGGTATTGCACACGGGACCTTTGTTTATCATGACATAAAAAAACAAATTAGTTAAGGTCAAGTGGAGTAAGGAGTAACAACAAAAAAAACCCGGACAGTGAGTGTTCCAGTCAAATCAATGCAATTTCACTTCCTAATTCAGCGTTATTACTGAGAGCTCACAGGCTAGTTTCCTTTGCATCTTCATTATTGTTATTCACGCTCTTGCTGTAGACCACCCTGCTCCCTTCCTTGTCTCCTGTATCCACCCCCACCCCTCTTCCCATTCCACAAGTCACTGACCTTCCGAGTGTAACAGCTGACTCAGGCGTGACTCGATATGCTTCACTCTGTTCACGTCACTCTGACAGCTCCTGATGTGACACAGACGTCTCTCCAGAGACTCTGAGTGTACGTTCACGGTGACGTCAGGACCGCTGACGTGAATGGCGAAGCTGTTGGGATCAGTGCCCTGGATGACGTGGAGACCAGGCAGGTGCTGCTGGTAAGAGTTCAGGACCCCTCGGTGCGCCTGAACCCTGTCCAGAAGCTGCTGTCCCAGGGTCACGATGTTTTGCACCGTGGTCTCCACCTTCATATTCTCCTTGCATACCTCCTGCAGCAGTCCCACCTCCTTCCCCACCCACTCCTTCCACTCCTTCACACCGCTTGATTTACTACGTGACTTACTACTGGACTGGGGGTCATTTCTAATGCTGTCCAGTGAGGTTGTGGACTGGATGGATGGAGACCTGGGTCTGGGCGTGGCATGGGCAGCGGATGGAGCGTTCAACAAAGACTGAGGTAATACTGCCAGAAGGTGGTCTTTTGTGGCTCGACCTCGCACATGGTTCTTGGAGCAGGTGTCACAGTAAAACTCATGGCAGTCCACACAGACACTAGCCGCAGGGTTATTACAGATAAGACAACGGCTGTCTTTGTGGGCTGCCAGTGCCTGGTGGACCAGCTGTTCCATGACGGGGTCTGTCCCCAATTGGTCGACGATCTGGCTGAAGGGCTGGTTCCTGGGGAGGTCCAGGTGTTGACTGCACATCTTACAGACAGCCTCTGGGCCCGCCTGCTGCAGCTCGTCACGAAGACACATTCTGCAGAGGATGTGTCCACAGCCCAACAGGACAGGACCCAGACACAGTGACCCACAGTGGGGACAGTCCGTAACTGACGTCGCAAAATCTTTGGACTGCTGGGTAGGGGATCGCCCTCCTGTTGCCATGGTGAATCTGATGAAAAGAGAAATAAACATAGAAAACTTCTATGTTGACACTGACACTACAGTCTGCTTTTCTCACCACACATGCACGCATTTCCATTGTGTTATGAAATTGAGTAAGTGCATTAATAGAATTATGATTTTGCTTTGCAGCAGGGTTCGGAGATCCATACAGACATTAATTTCCTGTCAAAAACTCAAGCATAAAACACTCCATAAAAGGACAGGCTTACAATAAGGGCATTTTTTTCAGTTTCGTAGCAGTGACCTGTGGAGTGATAAGAAATATAGCATTACAATATCAACTATGAGCTGTGATCTCACTAACCATTCAATGCCAGGGAAACATAACTCCTGCTGCAGTGTCCCTGTCTGATAATTTTCCATGAAAATGGGCATAGATTATCAAAGCATCTACAGGCTCAATTGTTTTCATCAAAAGTATGCAAATCATAAGTTTTCCTGAAATGAAACTGACCAAACTTTCTATTCAATATTCTGAAAATATTGGGCATACAGATTATAATTTGGAGCTGGTTGATCAATAAATTATACCTTAGCTACATAATTTTACATTTCTTAATGCACAAAACACACCTATGTAAATATGAATGTTTCAACAAAAGACAACACAAAGTATGCAAACAATGAAAACCCACTCAATAGTCCTCATATCCAAGGTGCTGTGAACTTAACTATGAAAGCAATCAAACTATCAGATGACGCACAGTTGGGAACAAGTTCAAAATGTGTGCAGTCATCCAAGTCCCCAAAATGCCCCCTCTCCCTCCTCCTCCACTCTCCCCCCTCCACTTCCTTTCTGTGGCATGCCTTTCATGTGGTACTCACCTGTTCTGTTTCCCCACCCACTCCCTTGACCATGTCCCCCAATCTCCACACAAAAATCTCAGAGATTTTCATGTTTATGTGATTCGTGTCTCACCACTATATGTGGAAATGCCAAAACACATGTCTCACCACTATATGTGTAAATGCCAAAACAATCAGTGTCTGCAGTATAATTTGGGTCAATATACCCACACACTACTAGAAGTTGACCGATGAAGCTGGTGTTGCCAGCCATGTGTGTGATTGTCCACTGATTGAACTGGCTGTTGGTCAACGTTTCAAGCCACACATCATGCCATGTACTGCATTAGGACTGTGTCCATGTTCATTCATGTTTGAAATAAAGTCTTCTGGGTTGGACAACAGTTATGATGTTATAGCTCTTTCTGGCTGAAAGAAAATTCGAGAAAGACCAATGACGGGTCAGCCCATTATGTTGGCAATACAGTTACAACTACAGTTTGATGGGTCAATCCGTCATGCAGGCAGTTAACTGGTTAACCAATGACACATGAGTATCACTGATAATCATCATCATCATCATCATCATCAACAACATGCATATAGTGCCCTTTCTCTATAAGAGCTCAGGGCGCTTTATATGACAGAAAAATATAACAAATTACATAATTGTAAATCATTCATGACCACTCCTCAAAACCCCACCCTTCCCCACAATCTCCCCCTCCCACTCTTCATGAATCTATAGTGAGCTGACATGGATGGTGTTGGAGATGAAGGAAGCTGCAAATGCATATAGATAGGTTTTAAAAAGATGAGTTTTTAGTGATGAGCAAAAAGCAGAGATAGAATCAGATCCACAGATATGATAAGGAAGTTTGTTCCAGATATGAGGAGCAGCAAAGAAGAAAGAACGTTTACCATAGGTTCTTGTATTGACAAGAGGAATTTTCAAAAGACAACAGTCAGAAGAAGACTGGAAATTTCCTGAGGGAGTGTAAACAGAGAAATATGATCAGTACATGGGACTCTGAGAGTCAAACAGGCAGCATTGTTTTGAAGGTTTTTTTTTTTCTTTTCTTTTTTCTTTTTTTTTAATTCACTGAAGAAGATTATGTGGAGAACCAATGAGAAAGGAATTACAGTAGTTGATTTATGACAGCACAAAAGCAGAAATAAGAGTTTTTGTATTTTCAACATAAGGTACTGATGGTGGTGTGTGTCCATCGAGATCGATGATGACCATCGTTGTCATCCAGCTGGGGAATGGGGGGAGGGTGGTGGTGGGGTGGGGGGGGAGGATGCTCATGAATCTATCTGTGAATGCGCAGATGGCTGAATAGTCCAATCTGCGCACGAAATGTTCGCTGACAGTTGGGGCAGACAAAGACAGGCATACCATTGTCAGGGAGCTTGTTTGCCCGTGACTTTCTGGCCTGCCTCTTCTCAACAGCTGCAGCAGTCCTGTTGGCCTCGCACAACTTGGCGCCTTTGTGCACAGCAGCACGCCATTTGTCACGGTCCACTGCAGATTCCTCCCAGGAGTCAGGGTTGATATCAAACGCTTTCAGAGAGACTTTCAGAGTATCTCTGAAGCGCTTCTTCTGACCTCCGTGTGATCTCTTCCCTTGTTGCAGCTAGCCATAGAAAAGCCTTTTGGGCAGCCGATGGTTTGGCATGCGCGCCACGTGTCCAGCCCAGCGAAGCTGGGACTGCATCAGGATGGTGAAGATGCTGGGAAGGGTGGCTTTTGCGAGCACCTCTGTGTCTGGGGTCTTGTCTTGCCACTTGATGTTCAGTAGCTTCCTGAGGCATGTTGTGTGGAAGTGGTTCAGCTTCTTGGCATGTCGTTGGTACACTGTCCAAGTTTCGCAGGCGTACAGTAGTGTGGGGAGAACTACTGCTCTGTAGACCTTTAGCTTGGTCTCAAGACTAATGCCTCTTCTGTTCCTGACATTTGCACTGAGTCTACCAAAAGTTGCGCTTGCTCTTGCAATCCTGACGTTCACTTCATCGTCGATGGTCGCATTTCGTGACAGTGTGCTGCCAAGGTATGTGAACCGCTCCACCGCACTGAGTCTCTGACCGTTGACTGTGATGTTGGGCTCAACGTAGGGTTTCCCTGGGGCTGGCTGATGGAGAACTTCAGTTTTCCTCGTGCTGATGGTAAGGCCGAAGTTCCTGCTGGCAATGGCAAACTTGTCAACGCTGAGTTGCATGTCAGCTTCAGATCCAGCGTTGAGGGCACAATCATCAGCAAACAAAAAGTCTCTGATGATGTCTGTCATGACCTTCGTTTTTGCTTGAAGCCTTCTGAGGTTAAACAACTTACCATCTGTTCGGTACTTTAGGCCGATTCCAACATCGCCATCTCTGAAGGCATCAGTAAGCATTGCAGAGAACATGAGGCTGAACAGCGCCGGAGCCAGGACGCAGCCTTGCTTGATACCATTTGTGACAGCAAAAGGAGCTGATGTTTCGCCTTTGTCCTGGACTCGAGCCTGCATGCCTTCATGGAATTGGCTGACCAAGGAAATAAATTTCCGAGGGCATCCGTACTTGGCCATGATCTTCCACAGTCCCTCTCTACTCACGGTGTCGAAGGCCTTAGTGAGGTCGACATAGGTGGAGAACAGATCAGCATTTTGCTCCTGACATTTCTCTTGCAGCTGCCTTGCAGCAAACACCATGTCGGTGGTTCCGCGCTCTTTCCGGAATCCACATTGGCTCTCAGGCAAATGACCTTGGTCAAGGTGTGCTGTGAGGCGGTTTAGTAGGATCCTGGCAAGTATCTTGCCTGCGATGGAGAGCAAGGAAATGCCCCGATGGTTATCACAGGCTTGCCGGTTCCCCTTTCGCTTGTACAAGTGAATGATAGATGCATCTTTGAAATCCTGGGGGATCGTCTCTTCTTTCCACATGAGTGAGTACAGCTGATGGAGCTTCTCAGTCAGCACAGTGCCTCCATCCTTGTAGACCTCTGCTGGTATGGAGTCCGAGCCAGGTGCTTTGCCACTGGATAGCAGACGAATTGCTTTCTGGGTCTCAAGAGGTGTTGGCGGATCGTCCAGTGCTTCGTTGATGGGGACTTGTGGGAGACGGTCTATGGCTTCATCATTTATGGAGGAAGGGCGATTTAAGACACTGTTGAAGTGCTCAGCCCAGCGTTCAAGAATTTTCTCCTTCTCGGTGATCAAGGTATTCCCATCTGCACTGAGGAGGGGGGATGATCCTGAGGATGTGGGGCCGTAGACTTCTTTTAAGGCATCATAGAACCTTTTCATATCGTGCCTGTCAGCATATCCCTGGATCTCATTAGCTTTGTCACTCAGCCACTTATCCTGCATCTGGCGTAACTTTTGCTGAACAGTCCTGCGGATGGCATCGTACACATCCTTTTTTGATGTGGACTTTGGGTTGCTCAGGTAGGCTTGATGCAGACGGCGTTTCTCATCCAGAAGCTGCTTGATTTCATCACAGTTTTCATCAAACCAGTCTTTGTGCTTTCTGGACATGGGTCCCAGGGTCTCTGAAGCTGTACTATAGATCAGCTCACGCAGGGTCCTCCAGTCAGACTCCACATTCTGGTTGTCCAGAGAGGCGGATTCCAGACGATCTTCCAGCAGCTCCACAAAGGACTGTTTGATGGTGATGTTTTTCAGCTTAGCGATGTTGAGCCGTTTTGGAGCCTTCTGGCCTTGGGGGCGTCTCTTGGGCTGGATTCGAATATTCAGCTTCGAGACTACAAGGCGATGGTCTGTCCAACACTCGGCGCCGCACATGGTCTTTGTTACACGTACATCTTGCCTATCCCTTTTCCTGACGATGACATAATCGATGAGATGCCAATGCTTTGAGCGAGGGTGCATCCATGACGTCCTGTTACGGGTAGGGAGGCAGAAAACTGTGTTGGTTATCAGCAGTTCGTGCTCTGCACAGGTCTGAAGCAAAAGCAATCCATTTGGGTTGCAGTGGCCCACACCGTGCTTTCCAATCACTCCATCCCAGGAGATGTAGTCAGAGCCAACTCTAGCATTGAAGTCCCCAAGAATGATGAGCTTGTCTGCTTTAGGGATAGCAGCAATGACAGAGTGAAGGTCCTCGTAGAACTTCGCCTTCACTTCATCCGGGTTGGTCATGGTTGGGGCGTAGGCACTGACAATGGTGAGGTGCTTCTGGCCAGATGCCAGTGGGAGTTTCATGGTCATAAGCCTATCGTTGACTCCCTTTGGGATTCCAGCTAGCTTGCTGACAAGTGCTGTTTTTACTGCAAAACCAACACCAGCCTCACGTCGCTCTTCGCTTCCTCGTCCACTCCAGAAGAAGGTGTAACCAGATCCCCGTTCACAGAGCTCGCCTTCACCTGCAAGCCGAGTCTCACTCAAGGCTGCGATGTCAATGTTGTATCTGGCGAGTTCGGATGCAACTAGTGCCGTTCTCCTTTGGGGTCTGTCCGCGTTATCTCTGTCCAGGAGAGTCCTTATGTTCCAAGCACCAATGGTGAGAGGAACGATCCTTGTTTTTTTCTTTTCTTTCTTGTTGTTTCGACCGCTGATGTAGGGTCCCCGCCAGCTGCGGTATGCTGGCCAGGGTGATATGGAGCAGGCAATTTTTAGGGCACCTTTTCTAGCCCCTTCCTCATGCCAGGGAGGTGAGCAGTGCATTCCTAAAGAGGGCTGCTCAGACGCTCAGACGGCTGCCGAGCTCCATCGCTGCTCCTGTCGACGAAGAACGACCCTATGGCCTGAGCCGCCTGCGTGCAGGTCTGCGACTGCGACTGCCAGTGTACCCACACCTGTCGTTTCGTCGCTCGCCTGTCGCCACAGGACTTGGGGGTGATGAAATGATGAAGGATGAAAGGTCATTTTGGATGACTGATGACTTGCGCGATGAGTTTGTTTAAAGTGAAGAGGAGTTGCGCAACGTCGACCTCACTCTCTCGTCCGGGTCCACCAATTTCCAGTGGCAAGACTAAGTCGAGACGACTGGAGGATGAGCACGGATGCAGTGGATGACCAAGATATCCTTTCGGTGTCTCATCTTGCTCTCTGCACTCCACAGTGCGTTGCTGTAACCGCCTTCCTCTCCGTTGAACCGACAGGTTTCTTCCGCAGATTCTGCCGGATCCAGACTTCGCATGCATGGGTAGACACACCCCGGGGGCCAACTGCGTGTGGCATGCACACAGCACAGTGGAGCTAGATGGCCGTCGGTGGCTCTCCTGAGCCAACGCCCTTTTATGGATCTCCAATAGGGTGTCTAGCCACCCGCCTCACCAGTCCCGGAAGGGAGCGGTGGGAGTGCCGGTTTAGTCGCCGGCAACCCGACCCTGAACAGGTTGTACTGGATTACAGGTTACCAGTAGCAGATCTAATGACCTGACCTGACTATATAAGGTACTGATGGACATATATGGAATATACTCTCTGAGTGTGCATACTGAGGTTTGAGTCAAGAATGACTCCAAGGTTCCTTGCTGAGTTAGAGAACTGAACTGTGGCATCACCAACCACAATAGAGGCAGAAAAATAAGTAGATGTTGACGTTCTCACAGAGGAAATAATCATAGCTTTCAGTTTTGTCAACATTTAACTTCAGTTTGTTGAATGTCATCCAGGATTTAACATCGATAATGCAATCCTGCATAGACGCAATCAAGCTGTATACTTGGTTTGGTTCTGCAGACTTTTATTGCTGAGTAACATCAGCAAAAGAGTGGTGAAGAACAGAATGACCAGAAATGACATCAGAAAGAGGAGTAGTGTACAGAGCGAACAGAACGGGGCCCAGGACAGAGCCTTGTGGCACACCATGGGAGATTAGGGTTGGATCAGACTTAAAGTGGACTGATGGCCTAGAGGTAACGCATCCGCCTAGGAAGCGAGAGAATCTGAGCACACTGGTTCCAATCACAGCTCAGCCGCCAATATTTTCTCCCCCTCCACTAGGCCTTGAGTGGTGGTCTGGACGTTAGTCATTCGGATGAAATGATAAACTGAGGTCCTGTGTGCAGCATGCACTTAGCGCACGTAAAAGAACCCACGGCAACAAACGGATTGTTCCTGGCAAAATTCTGTTGAAAAATCCACTTTATAGGAAAAACAAATAAAACTGCACACAGGAAAAAATGGGTGGCACTGTAGTGTAACAACACAAATACAAATACAAGTTGTTAACAGAGACAATCTTGAAGCAGTTTGATAGGTATGACGAAAACCAGTTCAGAACTGTTGAATGAATCCCAAAGACATGTATTTTACTGATAGTAACCAGAAATCTAGTACACTATCTTCACACAATCTGTAGACAATGGTGTGATTATAAAATGTGGTAATTATGAACAACAATGACTCACTGAATCCAGTACCTCACCTTCATATGTAAACAGTGATGTAAACGTGAAACTGTTTATTTTATACCTTACTTGTACACTAAGTTCATCATGTCTGAAACTCTATCAGTGTCTGTAAAAAAAAAAAAAAAAAAAAAACAATCACACACTATCTCAGTGTTTCATGTTCTCTGAAAATCCCAAAGATAAGGTCAAACAGTAGTTGTGGTGACCACAATCACACACTAAATGTCCAGTTTTCACCCTATTTCTCACTCACCAAGTTGTCGTTCCACAGGGTGTGTGTCGCTGACCACTGCCAACACCAAAGTCGCCGTGCTCACACTGTGCACAGATCAAGAATCAGATGAACCAGGAAACACGTCTTTCTCTGTTGAGGAAACTGCCACTGAATGAAGGACTTCACAACCAGCCCTGCCTGTTTGTTGGCGGTTGCTAGCTGTGACGTCAATCCACCCTGCTACAGCCTTTGTTTGCAATGTCACCTTCAGTGTTCCCTCCTGCTGTCACCCCCACCCTCCACCTGTCTCTCTCTCTCCGTCTCTCTGTCTGTCTGTCTCTATCAACCCCACATGCATGCACGTTTGTGCACATTTGTGCATAAAAAAGGACATGTGCAGGATCATGCACATGTGCAAGTGTGTCTATGTATATCTGTGGGTGTGTGGGGTGGTGGGTGTGCATGTGTATGTTTGTATGTCTGTGTGTGCATGTGAGACAGAAAGAGACAGAGAAACAGAGAGAGAGAGGGGCACGCTCTGAGCTCGTGATAATGGCAGCCTTCCAACACCCGTCAAAATTGTGGATCAAATTATGCAGATTTGACACGCAGCCCCAAGCAGACAGGGTGGTTGTGTGTCCCTTACCTTTCCACCACTTCCCCCTACCCCACCCCACCTGTACAGACAGTGAATGTAGGTTACATGTTTCAGTGCACAGGTTAGCGCTGTCACTCCCATGGCGTTGTGTCAACTGTGCTGAGTGGAGCGGTGGTCTTGTGGATACAGCGCCCAACAAGGGGTCAGGGTCCTGGGTTCGATTCTCTGCACATAATATCTAGCGTGTAGACTACAGATCCCCAATGGTAAATATGATTGGATATTAACACACACACACACACACACACACACACACACACACACACACACACACACATTCTCACTTTTAGTCATCTGAACGTGCATGTTTTAACGCTGTATGTGCATGCACTCCTTTGAATATCATGCAGCTTGTAGTTTTTTTTGGTTTTTTGTTTTGTTTTTGTTTTTTGTGGTTTAACTGCTGGACGTTAGGAGGTGCAAAATTTGTCAACTTTTAACATGGCTGTGAATTGCTCTTTGCAGGCATTGACAATCCCTACCTAATTTATTAAGCATATTTCGCTATTCACCATAAATCATTGATTGATTCATATGTATACTTATTTATCGCCTATCCTCGATCGGGGGCGAAGCTCTATGCGCTGTGCATTCACAGAGTCATTTGCACAACAGGCTGCCTGTCTGGGTAGAGCCGACTGACGGCTGCCACTGGGCGCTCATCATTCGTTTCCTGTGTCATTCACTCAGACAGACATGATGTTTAGATCTGGGCACCCCGTTGGTCATGTAATACAGCTGAAGTTGTGTCTCACCTGGAATTCCAGCATAGTTTTGCATTCTGAACTCCTGTTTTAGACCTGACGCGTTGAAAACGACCATGTAGACATTGCTTGGAATATCTTAAAGTCTCAGAAATGTCGGCGTATTTCTGAGCATTGACGTTTCTGTGCACTGTGCACACA
>NC_134909.1:9711515-9740132 GCF_041734735.1 Babylonia areolata | reverse complement strand
CGGGTTTGGAACTGAAGTTGAAGGAAGGGTGTGTTTACAAAAGCCACAATAAAATCTCAACTCTTCTTCTTCTTCTTTCTTTGTTCGTAGGCTGCAATTCCACGTTCACTCGTATGTACACGAATGGGCTTTTACGTGTATGACCGTTTATGGCAGCCATTACTCCGTTTTCGGGGGTAAACCTCACCTCAACTTGCAGTGAAGTGGTGTGGCGTTGGGCGGAGGGCTGATCAGTCACACTGCCAGTAGGGAACTACAACAAGCCATCCACCACAGAGCAGTACATGACCTCAGCTGACTGGTGTTACAAATACTGAGAATCATACAAAACACGGTGATCATCACTATCGTTCTTGTGGTCACAAAACTGTTTCCCCAGTCTTATATCAGACAGTGAGAACTGCACAGTCAGATATGAATGTGCACTGAATAGTACTGGAACAACTATGAATTATCATTATCTATTTATTAGTTTATTATATCTTCATTTCTTGATTTACTTTATTAATTCAATCATTCATCTGATATTTGGATAACAATTCGTTTATTCAGAACTGAAAAAGCTTCATATCATACGTCATGGACATGGTGGAATAATTTCACAGTGACTTTAAAATAAATCAGAACGTAGTGTACTTACAAGAGTCAAATTCAATTCAAGGGATGATTAACCTAAGAAGGTTTCATTTCAAATTAGACTTTTGACACATTGCATTATGTCTAAAGTGCAGGGATAGATTTCCTGTTGGGTTCCCTCACACTGTGGACTCTACTCACATTGAGTTAACCCTTTCGCTGCCAGGAAAATAAGATTTAAGTGAAATCTATTTGCCAGGGTTTTTTCACAAAAAACGGGTATAAATTTTCAAAAAATTCTGTGCTCTTTGTTATTGGAGAAAGACCCATAAAAGTATATATTTTCTGAAAGGGAAATGAATAAAGAATACAAAACACATGATGTTTTCCCATTTTATGCATTTTAAGTGACATGCTGTTGTTTTGAAATCAGTGTTTTGTTTTTGTCACATTTTCAACTTGTTCATTACAAACATTAGTCTGGTAATTTGCACAAAAATATCATTTTCTGGACAAATGGATATCTGCACACACAAAATCATACTAGAACAACCACAATATAAAAAAACTGAAAAAGAAATAGATGCATTGTGACTTCTGCAAGTGATAATATGGATGTGAGGCCACGCCCCCTCAGTCTCCACCCCTCTCCTCTTCACCCCTCTCACATGGTCACTTCATCAGACCGCGTTGGCTGAGTGCCAAGAAAATAGCTCATACGGTGCCCTGCTAAAACTTCGTCTGCTAGAGTTGAACAGCCTGCATCACTCACTGATAGTTGTATCTTGGCCACTCTCTTGATTGCTCCCTTTATTTTCTATCAAATCGTCCTATAAATGTTCACCACTGTCTTCTCCTTCGAATTTATGCTCCAATTCTTTCTGAGCATTAGCTGAAGAAAGTAATCTTGGTTGATTTAGTTCGCCACGAGCGCATGTCTTGAGCACGGAGTCAGTCCGACATTTTGTTGAGCGAGCGAGGAGAGGAGCCAGGCAAAGACTGCGGCCAGTAACCCAACCAAAACGTTCAAATAAAGGACTGCCTTATGACGCATATGGTGTTTCTAGCTATGAATAGAATCCAGAAAGATTCCCCAAGCTAAAGCTACCAGCATTTTTGTCAACGAGCTGAATGCAAAGCAGGGAAAAGTCAGAATATTTCGATGACGAGTTATCTCGTCATGCAGGCAGCGAAGCATACATGCTTGCCATGACGAGTTATCTCGTCATGCAGGCAGCCTAGGGGTTAACTTGAGTTAACGTACTCATCAGCTGAGCACGGCGCTTCAGGATATAGCAGTGACGTGATAGGCCCTGTCAGTTCCCAGCAGGTGTGAGCTGTGTTTGTGAGTGTGACGGCTGTCACCCCGACAGCACTACGACAGCTCAATGGCCGGGTCTGGACTTTAAAAGAAAGACCGCAGTCGCCGCTGCTTACACTTTGTAATGCCTTTTGTGATATGTTTGTGGAGCTTTCCTCTCCCCATCTACCCACCCAAACGTACACCCCCACCCCAACCCTGATCTAGATCGTTACCACTGTTATATCCTGGTGTGTGTGTGTGTGTGTGTGTGTGTGTGTGTGTGTGTGTGTGTGTGCGTGTGTGTGTGTGTGTGTGTGCATTCCTTTATGTGTGTGTGTGTGTGTGTGTGCTTTCGTGCATGTGTGTATTTGTGTGTGTGTGTGTGTGTGTGTGTGTGTGTGTGTTTGTGTGTGTGAACCTGTGTATGTGTTTCTGTGCTTGTGAATGTATAGATGTATGCATACCAGCATATTTCAGACTGTGTTGATATGTGGGGGGTGGGGGTGGGGGGTGGGGAGTGAGGAAGGGGCTGGGGACCGGGTGGAAAATGCGTTGTACCCTGCACTAGTTTTTAATCACATGACGGCAGTCACTGCTGTTTACACAATACGCAATGCCTTTTATCGTCTGTTTGCGATATCTGCTACACCCTCCACCACCACTCCCTCCCCCTCCTACCCCTACTCGTCGTCACCCGCGTCATATGAAGTGTGTGGCCCAGTGGGTAGAGCACTGGCCAGAATACCAGGGTTCTGGGTTCAAGTCACACATGGACCTCGAGTGGCTGTGTGGGAACTGGATGAGGACCAAGATTTGTGCCTCTACCTTTAGTAGTGGTCTGGGTGCTGTTCGTCTGGGTGAGATGTTCGTCTGACGTGAGCAGTGTGTATTCAGTACAGATAGAAACATAAATCAACGGGGGAAAGGTTTGTCTCTGGTGAAATTTGCAGGAACAAAAAGCACCCTTGTAAAGAAAAAGGTTTTGAGACACTGAGGAAGTAAAAGAGTGGATGGTGATGGTGATCAAATCATGGTGATCGTGGTAGAGGTGGTGGAAGTGGTTGTGATCATGATGGTGGTGGTGGTGGTGGTGGTTGTGATCATGATGGTGGTGGTGGTGGAAGTGGTTGTGATCATGATGGTGGTGGTGATGATGATGATGATGGTGGTGGTGGTGGTGGCGGTGGTGATGATGTTGATGATTGTGGTGATGATGATGATGATGATGGTGGTGGTGATGATGTTGATGATGATGATGATGGTGGTGGTAGTGGTTGTGATGGCTATGTGGTGATTGTGATAGTAGTGGTGGAAGTTGTTACGATCATGATGGTAGTGGTGTTGATGATGATTGTGATTTGTATTTGTATTTGTATTTCTTTTTACAACAGATATCTCTGTGTGAGATTCGGGCTGCTCTCCCCATGGAGAGCACATCGATACACTACAGCACCACCCATTTTTTTGTGTTTTCTTTCCTGTGTGCAGTTTTATTTGTTTTTCTTATCAAAGTGGACTTTTCTGCAAAATTTTGCCAGGAACAACCCTCTTGTTGCCGTGGGTTGTTTTACGTGCTGCACACGGGACCTCGATTTATCATCTCATCCGAATACCTAGCGTCCAGACCACCACTGAAGGTCTAGTGGAGGGGGAGAATATATCGGCGGCTCAGCCGCGATTCAAACCAGCGCGCTCAGATTCTCTAGCTTCCCAGGCGGACGCGTTACCTGTAGGCCATCACTCCACTCCACAAAACTGATTCCTCCTGCTTGTCTATTTGTCCATGTATTAGCCAGCTGTTTAGCTAAAGACCGTCAGTTGCATATGTATGTATGTATATATATATATATATATAACATATATGTATATATATACATATACTATATATACATATGTGTGTGTGTGTGTGTGTGTGTACACATATATATATATTGAGAGAGAGACAGACAGACAGAGAGAGGGAGACAGAGAAGTCCATATATCGTCCATAACATATACCAATCAATCATTCAAACAATCAGTATGTTTATCCATACTCTTTCTCCCTCTCCCTCTCCCACCCCCCAATCCCCCCCTCTCTCTCTCTCTCTCTCTATATATATATATATATATATCTATATATATATATATATATATATATATATTTGTGTATGTATGTATGTATGTATGTATGTATATCTTACCCCGAACCACTCCATACCCCACCCCCCAGCATTACAGTCGGTGGACGTGAATCTAGTTGTCATGTTTGTGCAAACTGACATAACGAACACGTTTTGCCAGCCAGGCAAGGCCCCGGGGACAATCTGGCTGGGCTCGTGGCTTTCAGCAGGTAAACAACCCTCCCGCCATTTCAAGTCCCTGCACAGGGGAAAGCTTTTTGTTCTGTCTCAACATGCATGCTGGTTTGGGAACGCGTGACATGGCTGTGCTCTGCAAACTTTCATCCTTTTCTTCCGATTCTTGTTCGCCTTGTTCTTGTTCTTGTCCGCGTGCTTGTTCTTCTTGTGCTTGTTCTTCTTGTTAGTGGTGGTGTTCTTGTTCCCGTCTTTCTTCTTCTTGTTGTTTCATTTTCCATTGGAACAAACAGTATCCAAAATAAATCAGTTGGGCTGCAACTCTCACATTCATATGCATTTATGAGAGGGGTTTTACATGAATGACATTCAAGCAGTCATGTTGTCTTTTCAGAGATAGGTTTCCTTTCATTATTTACCACGGAATCTGAGAGAAACAGAAACTTGCAGTATTCGTCAGAACGTTTGTACAAGTCTCCACGCATCCCTGAAGTGGACAGCACTGGACACTGTGGTCCCAGTCAGCCCTCTTGAGTCCTAATGTAATCATGTTTATTGAGTGTGACACATTTTCTGTCGACATAATGTATTGTAACATGTGTGTGTGTGTGTGTGTGTGTGCATGTGTGTGTGGGGTCGTGTGTGTGCATTTGTGTGTGTTACGCTACCGATTCAGCTAGCACACAGGTAAATAAAAAGGTACATCGGAACAAACCCAGACACTTCCTCAAAAAATGAAGCGCCGGGCCTGTCCTTATACCGATCATTTGACATGTCCACACAGCAGCAAAGACAGAAGAAATGTGCAAACACAAATTAGCTTTTATTCAAGACTGGCATAGCCTCTGTAATCCTGAACAAGCCACACAGAACACATGGACAATACAGAACAAACGCATGGTTGCCTCGGTTTTTCAACTGGAAATTAACAAACAATGAGGCCAGGAGATGAAATGATTAACAAACAGTAAATAGTGGTAACTCTCTCCATTCACAAGGTACACAACACATGTATACTGGAAAATAAATGTGGAACACGCACTGTATAGTGATTATAGCATGAATACAAAGACTAACAAAGCACAGATGATTAAAAGGTTGGA
The DNA here is from genome assembly GCF_041734735.1 of Babylonia areolata. NCBI lineage: Eukaryota > Metazoa > Mollusca > Gastropoda > Neogastropoda > Buccinidae > Babylonia > Babylonia areolata. The sequence goes on along the minus strand of NC_134909.1, from coordinate 9,734,853 downwards.
TAGCACTGTCCCTCACATAGCTGTCATCCAAGCCACACTTTTTGTGCTAGAAAAAACAAAAGTCTGGACCCACACTGGTTGGCCCGATATGTATACCGGTCAGCCCAACATGAGACACATGCTGTCTGCTTTAGGAAGGTCAACACCAGCCTGGGAGAGCGGTATGATCATGTCTGGTACTGGGGTGGGTGTCCCACTGGGGTGGGTGTCCTACTGGGGTGGGTGTCCTACTGGGGTGGGTGTCCCACTGGGGTGGGTGTCCCACTAGGCTGGGTGTCCCACTGGGGTGGGTGTCCTACTGGGGTGGGTGTCCTACTGGGGTGGGTGTCTCACTAGGGTGGGTGTCCTACTGGGGTGGGTGTCCTACTGGACTGGGTGTCCTACTGGGGTGGGTGTCCTACCGGGATGGGTGTCCTACTGGGGTGGGTGTCCTACCGGGATGGGTGTCCCACTGGGGTGGGTGTCCTACTGGGCTGGATGTCCTACTGGGGTGGGTGTCCTACTGGACTGGGTGTCCTACTGGACTGGGTGTCCTACTGGGGTGGGTGTCCTACCGGGATGGGTGTCCCACTGGGGTGGGTGTCCAGTTGGACCAGCCTGGTAAAAACTTACAAAACCAATATGATAATAACTTGCTGCCTGCTTCAAGCAGATTGACACAACATGACAATCATTAATGCCATAACTGAGCTGGCTTCATGAAAGGGCTTAGCAACAATATCATGCCCGGTATTTGGCTGGCCCGGTACACACCAGTCAACCCAGTAAGCAACACAATGTCTGCTTCAGGCACTTCGGTATGAGGCTGGGCTGGGCGACACCATCATGTCTTGTATTGGGTTGGTCAGAAATATACTGGTAGGTCCAACATGTTATAAATATTGTCTGTCTTAGGTAGGTTGGTACAATATCAAACTCGTCTGCCTTACAGAGGCTAGGTAAAGCAGCAATATCTCTTCTGTTGGGTTGGACCAAAATATACTGATCAGCATAATATGAGACTAAGAAAAACGACAATACTGTATCTCGTTTGGTTTTGACCCAATGTACACTAATCTGAGAAAAACTGTCTGCTGTAGGGAGATGGGCATCAGGGCTGTGCACAGTGACAGTATCATGTCCCCTGCTGTGTCTGCCCTCTGTTCGTCGGTCGGCCCGATGTGAGTCATGTACTTTACAGAGGCCAGAATGACACATGTTGTCTTAGAAAGTCACTATGCGTCATTCATCACATCAGATGCTAACAGTCTGACTGTAGTCACCCAAAGTCACCATCACATCAGATGCTAACAGTCTGACTGTAGTCACCCAAAGTCACCATCACATCAGATGCTAACGATCAGACTATAGTCACCCAAAGTCACCATCACATCAGATGCTAACAGTCTGTAGTCACCCAAAGTCACCATCACATCAGATGCTAACGATCTCACTGTAGTCACCCAAAGTCACTATCACATCAGCTGCTAATGGTCTGACTATAGTCATCCTAAATCACCATCACACCAGATGCTAACGATCATACTGTTGTCACCCAAATTCACCATTACATCAGATGCTAACGGTCTGACTGCAGTCATCCAAAATCACCATCACATCATATCCTAGCAGTATGACAGTAGTCACCCAAAGTCACCATCACATCAGATGCTAACCGTCTGACTGTAGTCTCCCAAAGTCACCATCACATCAGATGCTAACGATCAGACTGTAGTCACCCAAAGTCACCATCACATCAGATGCTAACAGTCTGACTGTAGTCACCCAAAATCGCCATCACATCAGATGGTAACGGTCTGAATGTAGTCACCCTAAGTCACCATCACATCAGATGCTAACGGTTTCATTATAGCCTCCTTAAGTCATCCATCACATCAGATGTTGACGATGTAACTGTAGCCATCCTAACTCATCTCGTCATGTCTGGGGCCCTATAAAGGATACAATGTGAAATAAACTGACATGTTCCACACACAGTGTGGCAGCATGCATCACAATCATCAGGTATCCCAACATGGTCAGGCTCCTTAGATCACATAACTGTTTCCACAAAAAAGGAAAGAAAAACCAACAACACACACACGGGTAAAATGTCAATTTTGGGAGCTCGCAAGTCTCTGGAGCAACTGAGTACCCTCTGTCTGAAGCACATAAATGTCCATATCCCCACTGTCTTTCAAAATGACTGGGAAATCCAGCAGTCTGCCATTATTCACATGGTTTTGTAAGAAAAAAACAATAATCATCATAATCACAATCAAAATCATAGTGAAAATAATTACCATGCTATATCCAAACACACTGTGCACAGTGACAGTATCATGTCCCCTGCTGTGTCGGCCCGATGTGAGACACACGTTTTCTACGTTACAGAGGCCAGCCAAGAATGATATGTTGTCTTTGAAAGTCACTATGCGTCATCTCTCACTTCAGATGCTAACAGTCTGACTGTAGTCACCCAAAGTCACCATCACATCAGATGCTAACGATCTGACTGTAGTCACCCTAAGTCACCATCACATCAGATGCTAACAGTCTGACTGTAGTCACCCAAAGTCACCATCACATCAGATGCTAACAGTCTGACTGTAGTCACCCTAAGTCACCATCACATCAGATGCTAATGATCTGACTGTAGTCACCCTAAGTCACCATCACATCAGATGCTAACAGTCTGACTGTAGTCACCCAAAGTCACCATCACATCAGATGCTAACAGTCTGACTGTAGTCACCCTAAGTCATCCATCATATCAGACTCCTTACATCACATAACTGTTCGCACAAAAAACAAAAACAAAAAAAAAAATCCCACACAGGTTTAAAAAAAAATTTTTTTTTTTTAAAATCCGAACTCACAAGTCTACGAAGTAACTGAGCACCTTCCGTGTAAAGCACAGAAATGTCCAAATCCCCATTCTTTGTCCAAATAATCGGAAATGCAGCAGTGTCCCTTTACTGGAAGTAATAATGAAAAACATATCATAATCACCATTATAATGAATTATACTACAATGCTCTATCCAAACATGATGCTGACTAGAGCTTCGTCATGGCACGGTAACAAATGGATTATATACAGACACAAGCACCTAATTAGAGACATAAGTGTGAATAAAACCACTCTGTAGAAACAGCAAGGCTTCTCAAAACATAATATGCATAACGCAAAGTCGTCTCCAATTGCCACATGGATTATAAATAAATAAACAAGTAGATAAACAAATAAGAAAAGACAAATGAATAACAGTCGCCAATCTTTATCACTGCATTACTTATTTTCCGGGTTCCCTTGAAAATAATATATACAAAAAAGATACAAACAAAACAATAACAAAACCGCCACCACCACCATCACCAACACAGCCACCCCCATCACCACCACCACCAAAAACCTGTTCAAGCTGCGAGTGACGTAATGTGTGTTAATCTCTGCACTGACGTCATTATATCATGACGTATGAAGATGTCGGTGGGGCGGGGGAAAGGGGGGAGGGGGGAATGTATCTCAACACACACCACACTCCTGCATGTACAGGGAAATTATAAAAAAAATAAAATAAAAATAAAAATTAGATCCGCAATCCTAATCCTAATCTACCGAACAGAATGATAGACTAACCGACCTATCTACGCATCCGTCTGTTCATCCATCCATGAATCAATCCAACCATCCTTTCAGTCTATTCATCCATCCATCTATCCATCCATCCAATCATGAATCAAACAATCCAACACACAAAACATCAACGGCCAGATCCATCACAGTGTGTATCCCACAACGACACTGTCACCACCACCACGCCACGTGACCACCAGGTGACCAGAGCTGGTAAGACAAAGACCCCAAGGTAAGACACACCGTGATGGACCGTGCAGAGAGGGCGTCACCAGTTGTCTCCACTGACCCCCTCTGCTTCTCACACACACACACTCACCACCACAACTAACTATATAAATATTGCTGGCTGTGTCAGCACACACCTGTCTAGGCCGCTTCAACTGAGCGTGCTGAAAGGTCTGGGTCACCTGGCCAGAACGGACACACACCTGGTGCACCAGGTCTGTCTGGTAGTCTGACACCAGGACGTGGCCATCACCTGTGTCAAACAGGTAATCAGGTGACTCCAGTCCTGTCAGCCTGGTGCTGTCGGTCACCGTTGTGACCACGTGACCCTGTCTGTTCAGCACGTCCACGGAAGCAGTACCAGAGGATGAACTGTCACAGCTTACTATCATGTGTCCGTCTCTGTGTCCGGCTATACCGACATACACTCTGTTGGTCCGGACACGTGACCGCACAGTCACGGTGTTGGCGGTAACGTTGACCAGGTAGATGACTGGTTCACACGTCGTCACGGCCACCAGACCGTCAGACAGCTCAGCCAGGCGGTATGGTCCTTCAGGAATGGAGAGAGAGGACACAGTGTGGGGGGGCGCCATGCCCATCACCTTCACCTTGTTGTTGTTGAAGTCCGCCATGACCAGTCGGTCGTCAGGCAGACAGACAACGGCAGAGATCCAGGGTGTGCGTGTGTCGTCAGCTGTTGTGGGTGACACCTTGAACACACACCGTGGTGCCGCCGTCATCACATCAACAGGTGGGGTGAAGGTGGGGGTGGCATGGTGGGTGGGTGGAGAGAGGGGTGATGATGTGGGGGTGGTGGGGGAGATGGAGGGTGAGGGGAGGTGAGCTGAAGTGGGTGTGGGCATGGAGGAGGGGGGTGACGCTACAGGTGTAGTGGAGGTGGAGGCACCAGCACTGGTCTGTTGGTCTGTAACAATCATCATCATCATCATTAGATATCATCACAACTGTCGTCATAATGATCATCATCGAAGTCATCATGATAAAAACAAATGTAAAAACTAAAACAAACAGAAAAAAACATCTTCAAAAAATCATTGCAGATAAGTGGAGAAGAAATATACATATGTTTTGTATAGTGTCGGGAAACGTGGTATCACAGGCTTGTGGTGATGTGTTTCATTTTTTACGTCATTCATTGTGACGTAATGTTTTCAAGCCTTGTCCTTAGTTTGAACACACACACACACACACACACACACACACACACAGAGATGTATATCTACACACACACACACACACACACATATATATATATATATATATATATATATACATACATATAGACACACACACACACACACACACACACACACACACACACAGTTAAGAGTTATTCTAAAGGCAGTCATCTTTATATCATCAACAATATTATCCTTTTCATCATAATTATCAGCATTCTTTATAAATATCCACATCACCATTGTCATCATCATCATCATCTTCACAAATACCGCCATCATCACCATCACCATATTTTTTCTTTCAAAATCCCTTCCGCCCTTCCCATTCCCTGAGTCACTGACCTGCAGAGTTCAACAGGTCACTGAGCTGTTTCCTGATCACCTGCACTCTGTTCACCTCTGGGCACTGACGTCCTTCCCTTAGTTCAGACACACGTCTCTTCAGAGACTGTGCCTGTACGTGCAGGGTGACGTCAGGATCGGTGACGTGAATGGCGAAGCTGTTGGGATCAGTGCCCTGGATGACGTGGAGACCAGGCAGGTGCTGCTGGTAAGAGTTCAGGGCCTCTCGGTGTGCCTGAACCCTGTCCAGAAGCTGCTGTCCCAGGGTCACGATGTCCTGCAGTGTGGTCTCCACATGCAGCTCCTCTCTGTATGCCTCCTGCAGCAGTCCCACCTCCTTCTCCACCCACTCCTTCCACTCCTTCACACCGCTTGATTTACTACGTGACTTACTACTGGACTGGGGGTCATTTCTAATGCTGTCCAGTGAGGTTGTGGACTGGATGGATGGAGACCTGGGTCTGGGCGTGGCATGGGCAGCGGATGGAGCGTTCAACAAAGACTGAGGTAATACTGCCAGAAGGTGGTCTTTTGTGGCTCGACCTCGCAGATGGTTCTTGGAACAGGTGTCACAAAAAAAATCATGGCAATCCACACAGACACGAGTCGCCGGATTGTTGTCACAATTGAGACAACGGATGTCTGTGTGGGCTGCCAGTGCCTGGTGGACCAGCTGTTCCATGACGGGGTCTGTCCCCAATTGGTCGACGATCTGGCTGAAGGGCTGGTCCCTGGGGAGGCCCAGGTGTTGACTGCACATCTTACAAACAGCCTCTGGGCCGGCCTGCTGCCGCTCGTCACGAAGACACATTCTGCAGAGGATGTGTCCACAGCCCAACAGGACAGGACCCAGACACAGTGACCCGCAGTGGGGACAGTCCGTAACTGACGTCACAGAACCTTTGGACTGTGGGGTAGGGGATCGCCCTCCTGTTGCCATGGTGAATCTGATGAAAAGAGAAATAAACATAGAAAACTTCTACGTTGACACTGACACTACAGTCTGCTTTTCTCACCACACATGCACGCATTTCCATTGTGTTATGAAAATGAGTAAGTGCATTAATAGAATTATGAATTTGCTTTTGCAGCAGGGTTCGGAGATCCATACAGACATTAATTTCCTGTCAAGAACTCAAGCATAAAACACTCCATAAAAGAACAGACTTACAATAAGGACTTTTTTTTCAGTTTCGTAGCAGTGACCTGGGGTGATAAGAAATATAGCACTACAATATGAACTATGAGCTGTGATCTCACTAATCAAACTCCATGTATGACAAATATAACAACATCTGACTGATATGTATATCTAGAGATGGGAATCATCAATTAAAGGATCCCTGTCTGATAATTTTCCATGAAAATGGGCATAGATTATCAAAACATATACAGGCTCAACTGTTTTCGTGAAAAGTATGCAAATCATAAGTTTTCATAAAATGAAACTGACTAAACTTTCTATTCAATATTCTGAAAATATGGGGCGTACAGATTATAATTTGGAGCTGGTTGATCAATATCTTAGCTACATATTTTTACATTTCTTAATGCACAAAACACACATATGTAAATATGAATGTTTCAACAAAAGACAACACAAAGTATGCAAACAATGAAAACCCACTCAGTACACTCCTCATATCCAAGGTGCTGTGATCTTAATTAGGAAAGCAATCAAACTATCAGATGACCCACAGTTTGGAACAAGTTCAAAATGTGTGCAGTCATCCAAGTCCCCCAAATCCCCCCTCTCCCTCCTCCTCCACTCCCTCCCCCCTCCACTTCCTTTCTCTGGCATGCCTTTCATGTGGTACTCACCTGTTCTGTTTCCCCACCCACTCCCTTGACCATGTCCCCCAATCTCCACACAAAAATCTCAGAGATTTTCATGTTTATGAGATTCATGTCTCACCACTATATGTGTAAATGCCAAAACACATGTCTCACCACTATATGTGTAAATGCCAAAACAATCAGTGTCTGCAGTATAATTTGGGTCAATATACCCACACACTACTAGAAGTTGACCAATGAAGCTGGTGTTGCCAGCCATGTGTGTGATCGTCCACTGATTGAGCTGGCTGTTGGTCAACGTTTCAAGCCACACATCATGCCATGTACTGCATTAGGACTGTGTTCATGTTCATTCATGTTTGAAATAAAGTCTTCTGGGTTGGACAACAGTTATGATGCTATATCTCTTTCTGGCTGAAAGAAAATTTGAGAAAGACCAATGACGGGTCAGCCCATTATGTTGGCAATACAGTTACAACTACAGTTTGATGGGTCAATCCGTCATGCAGGCAGTTAACTGGTTAACCAATGACACATGAGTATCACTGATAATCATCATCATCATCATCATCATCATCATCAACATTCATATAGTGCCCTTTCTCTATAAGAGCTCAGGGCGCTTTATATGACAGAAAAATATAACAAATTACATAATTGTAAATCATTCATGACCACTCCTCAAAACCCCTCCCTTCCCCACAATCTCCCCCTCCCACTCTTCATGAATCTATAGTGAGCTGACATGGATGGTGTTGGAGATGAAGGAAGCTGCAAATGCATATAGATAGGTTTTAAAAAGATGAGTTTTTAGTGATGAGCAAAAAGCAGAGATAGAATCAGATCCACAGATATGATAAGGAAGTTTGTTCCAGATATGAGGAGCAGCAAAGAAGAAAGAACGTTTACCATAGGTTCTTGTATTGACAAGAGGAATTTTCAAAAGACAACAGTCAGAAGAAGACTGGAAATTTCCTGAGGGAGTGTAAACAGAGAAATATGATCAGTACATGGGACTCTGAGAGTCAAACGGGCAGCATTGTTTTGAAGGTTTTTTTTCTTTTCTTTTTTTTTTTTTTTTAATTCACTGAAGAAGATTATGTGGAGAACCAATGAGAAAGGAATTACAGTAGTTGATTTATGACAGCACAAAAGCAGAAATAAGAGTTTTTGTATTTTCAACATAAGGTACTGATGGACATATATGGAATATACTCTCTGAGTGTGCATACTGAGGTTTGAGTCAAGAATGACTCCAAGGTTCCTTGCTGAGTTTGAGAACTGAACTGTGGCATCACCAACCACAATAGAGGCAGAAAAATAAGTAGATGTTGACGTTCTCACAGAGGAAATAATCATAGCTTTCAGTTTTGTCAACATTTAACTTCAGTTTGTTGAATGTCATCCAGGATTTAACATCGATAATGCAATCCTGCATAGACGGAATCAAGCTGTATACTTGGTTTGGTTCTGCAGACTTTTATTGCTGAGTAACATCAGCAAAAGAGTGGTGAAGAACAGAATGACCAGAAATGACATCAGAAAGAGGAGTAGTGTACAGAGCGAACAGAACGGGGCCTAGGACAGAGCCTTGTGGCACACCATGGGAGATTAGGGTTGGATCAGACTTAAAGTGGACTGATGGCCTAGAGGTAACGCATCCGCCGAGGAAGCGAGAGAATCTGAGCACACTGGTTCCAATCACAGCTCAGCCGCCAATATTTTCTCCCCTTCCACTAGGCCTTGAGTGGTGGTCTGGACGTTAGTCATTCGGATGAAATGATAAACTGAGGTCCTGTGTGCAGCATGCACTTAGCGCACGTAAAAGAACCCACGGCAACAAAAGGATTGTTCCTGGCAAAATTCTGTTGAAAAATCCACTTTGATAGGAAAAACAAATAAAACTGCACACAGGAAAAAATGGGTGGCACTGTAGTGTAACAACACAAATACAAATACAAGTTGTTAACAGAGACAATCTTGAAGCAGTTTGATAGGTATGACGAAAACCAGTTCAGAACTGTTGAATGAATCCCAAAGACATGTATTTTACTGATAGTAACCAGAAATCTAGTACACTATCTTCACACAATCTGTAGACAATGGTGTAATTATAAAATGTGGTAATTATGTACAACAATGACTCACTGAATCCAGTACCTCACCTTCATATGTAAACAGTGATGTAAACGTGAAACTGTTTATTTTATACCTTACTTGTACACTAAGTTCATCATGTCTGAAACTCTATCAGTGTCTGTAAAAAAAACAACAAAACAAAACAATCACACACTATCTCAGTGTTTCATGTTCTCTGAAAATCCCAAAGATAAGGTCAAACAGTAGTTGTGGTGACCACAATCACACACTAAATGTCCAGTTTTCACCCTATTTCTCACTCACCAAGTTGTCGTTCCACAGGGTGTGTGTCGCTGACCACTGCCAACACCAAAGTCGCCGTGCTCACACTGTGCACAGATCAAGAATCAGATGAACCAGGAAACACGTCTTTCTCTGTTGAGGAAACTGCCACTGAATGAAGGACTTCACAACCAGCCCTGCCTGTTTGTTGGCGGTTGCTAGCTGTGACGTCAATCCACCCCGCTACAGCCTTTGTTTGCAATGTCACCTTCAGTGTTCCCTCCTGCTGTCACCCCCACCCTCCACCTGTCTCTCTCTCTCTTTCTGTCTGTCTGTCTCTATCAACCCCACATGAATGCACGTTTGTGCACATTTGTGCATAAAAAAAGGACATGTGCAGGATCATGCACATGTGCAAGTGTGTCTATGTATGTCTGTGGGTGTGTGGGGTGGTGGGTGTGCATGTGTATGTTTGTATGTCTGTGTGTGCATGTGAGACACAGAGAGACAGAGAAACAGAGAGAGAGAGAGAGAGGGGCACGCTCTGAGCTCGTGATAATGGCAGCCTTCCAACACCCGTCAAAATTGTGGATCAAATTATGCAGATTTGACATGCAGCCCCAAGCAGACAGGGTGGTTGTGTGTCCCTTACCTTTCCACCACTTCCCCCTACCCCACCCCACCTGTACAGACAGTGAATGTAGGTTACATGTTTCAGTGCACAGGTTAGCGCTGTCACTCCCATGGCGTTGTGTCAACTGTGCTGAGTGGAGCGGTGGTCTTGTGGATACAGCGCCCAACAAGGGGTCAGGGTCCTGGGTTCGATTCTCTGCACATAATATCTAGCGTGTAGACTACAGATCCCCAATGGTAAATATGATTGGATATTAACACACACACACACACACACACACACACACACATTCTCACTTTTAGTCATCTGAACGTGCATGTTTTAACGCTGTATGTGCATGCGCTCCTTTGAATATCATGCAGCTTGTAGTTTTTTTTTGGTTTTTGGTTTTTGTTTTTGTTTTTTTTTGTGGTTTAACTGCTGGACGTTAGGAGGTGCGAAATTTGTCAACTTTTAACATGGCTGTGAATTGCTCTTTGCAGGCATTGACAATCCCTACCTAATTTATTAAGCACATTTCGCTATTCACTATAAATCATTGATTGATTGATATGTATACTTATATAGCGCCTATCCTCGATCGGGGACGAAGCTCTATGCGCTGTGCATTCACAGAGTCATTTGCACAACAGGCTGCCTGTCTGGGTAGAGCCGACTGACGGCTGCCACTTGGCGCTCATCATTCGTTTCCTGTGTCATTCACTCAGACAGACATGATGTTTAGATCAGGGCACCCCGTTGGTCATGTAATACAGCTGAAGTTGTGTCTCACCTGGAATTCCAGCATAGTTTTGCATTCTGAACTCCTGTTTTAGACCTGACGTGTTGAAAACGACCATGTAGACATTGCTTGGAATATCTTAAAGTCTCAGAAATGTCGGCGTATTTCTGAGCATTGACGTTTCTGTGCACTGTGCACACAGTCAACATACTATTCAAACAAATAAATCCACCAACCCATCTTTGAAATCTTGCTTGTTGAATGTAGGATTCCTTTTGATAGATCACCACATCAGTAGATTCCCACGTGGACAGATTTCTACATCGATAGATCTCCACATTGATGAATCCCTACATCAACTAATACCTCCAATGCCTACATGTTAAAAACATCACTTGGGTGTTTTTTCTTTGTTTCGTGGTTTTTTCTTTGTTCGTTTTGTGTGTGTGTGTGTGTGTGTGTGTGTGTGTGTGTGTGTGTGTGTCTGTCTGTCTGTCTGTCTGTGTGTATTGCAGTAATCCACCATACTCCAATAAGAGTGAAAGGATAAATAAAACTTGAAACTTGTGTGTGCCTGTGTCTGTGTGTTTGTATGTGTGTGTGCGTGCGTGTGTGTGTGTGTGTGTGTGTGTGTGTGTCTGTATGTGTGTGTCCGTGCGTGTGTGTGTGTGTGTGTGTGTGTGTGTGTGTCTGTCTGTCTGTCTGTCTGTGTCTCTGTGTTTGTGTGTCTTCTGTGTCTGTCGATATTAAGATCTATCATCGTGGAGATCAATCAACGTGGAGATCTATCGATATGGAGATCTATCATTGTGGAAATCTATGGATGTGATCTATCAACGTAGAGATCTATCGACATGGAGATCTATCAACGTGGAGATCTATCGATATGGAGATCTATCATCGTAGAGATCTATCATCGTGGAGATCTATCGATATGGAGATCTATCAATATGGAGATCTATCGATATGGAGATCTATCGATATGGAGATCTATCAACGTGGAGTTCTACCGACGTGGAGATCTATCGAGATGTAGCCTGTCCAGTGTAATTTAGAAATCTGGTTCCACAGTTTCGTGCTGAGATCTAGCTTCTCAAACAGACACGTTATGATGGTGCATTCCAGTCGCTGCTCTATTTTTTTCTCTCCTCCTCTTCTTCTTCTTTTCCACTGAAATAGCTGAAATTATTCACATCTCCCACAAATGTCAATAACAGCTGTAAACTGCAGGCGATGACTGGAACACCATGAAACTTTCAAGTGAAGGTCAAGGAGTTCCATTTTCGTAAGTTTTCATTGTAAAAGACAACCCATAAGTGCTTTGCTATTGTTATGGATCTGTTACTAATCCTTAAATAAAATGTTGTTCCATTTACACTAACAATTCGTAAGAATCCATGTATTATTTTGCACATTATTTGTAGATCAAAACCAACATTTATAGGGATCCAACACCTACCTTCAAGTGAAAACATCATCAGGAATTCTGGTACAAAGAAATACTTATAGTTAAACTTTCGTAAAAAAAAAAAAAAAAAAAAAAAAAAAATCATAGTCATAATTGCGTCACCAATAATTACACTTCAGACACTGTTGACGTTTTTCATGCACAATTGTTTGCAGTTTCTAACATATTCTTTACATGTGCTCACCTGCTTGTGTGTGTGTGTGTGTGTGTGTGTGTGTGTGTGTATGTGTTTGTGTGTGCGTATGTGTGTGTGTGTGTGTGTGTGTGTGTGCGTGTGTGTGTGTGTGTGTGTGTGTATGTGTGTGTGTGTGTGTGTGTGTGTGTGTGTGTCTCACCTGAAAAAATCACAGTTCATTCAATGGCCTGGTCTTGAGCTGAAAGGAGTGCTGGTTCACTGCCTTTTATGGTTTGTTTGCAGGTCTATTTCCTTAATCCACCCCCCCGCCCCCCGTCCCCCCTGCACCCCCCACTCTCCACCCCCACCTCCTCACCACTGTCTGACATTACCTGGAGAAGTCTGGAACACAGAGCAACTTTCTTGCTCACCTCACCTGTGGGTAATATGGATGCTTTGTTACTAATCTTTACATTTCGATATTCCTTCCCCACCCTGTGTGTTGTATTGTACACATCACATCATCTGTCACTGCCTTCCCCACCCTGTGTGTTGTATTGTACACATCACATCATCTGTCACTGCCTTCCCCACCCTGTGTGTTGTATTGTACACATCACATCAACTGTCACTGCCTTCCCCACCCTGTGTGTTGTATTGTACACATCACATCATCTGTCACTGCCTTCCCCACCCTGTGTGTTGTATTGTACACATCACATCATCTGTCACTGCCTTCCCCACCCTGTGTGTTGTATTGTACACATCACATCATCTGTCACTGCCTTCCCCACCCTGTGTGTTGTATTGTAAACGTTTTGTTGTGGAGTTGTTGGGTTTTGTTTTTGTTTTGTTTTTTATTCAAGGATTATTAAGGCTTTAGGCGTGGCCTGTTCTTCCAGTCTGTCCTTGCGGAAGACAGTGGATCAAGGAGTGGGGAGGAGGGGGTGTCTCCAAGCTGCACTATTCAGACACTGGTTCATTCCTCCTTCCCTTGTTCACTCCACCCCCATCCCCACCCCTTCACCCCCTCCACCACCACCTTCCCTTGTTCACTCCAAACCCCCACCACTCCTTACCCTCTCAACCACCTCTTCCCTCTTCCCCCCCCCCCCCCCCCCCCCCCCCCCCCTTTCCTCCTCACCCAGCTCTGAGCCCTCCGTGTCAACTTGAAACGCGATCGTCTTGTTTGTGCAAACTGACAATGAGAAGGGAAGGTTGGATCGCCAAATCGCTGAATCACCCTAAATTAGTCCACCTGTATGTGTGTGTGTGTGTGTGTGTGTGTGTGTGTGTGTGTTCTGTACTAAAAAATCGGCCACTGAAGGCAGTCTCCTACCTGGCCCCTGCTGCGATTGTGGGGTAAAGTTCCAGGGTTGGACACCACACCACGGTGACTTTGTCTTCACACACACACACACACACACACGCACACACACCAGTCTTCAAAGGCAACTACATGCACAGTGGCTGCACGCTTGGCTGCACACGCCTTCCCAGTCACACAGATATGTTTACCTGTACAACAAAACAGAAACAACCTCAACAGTACCTTTTCAAGGTCTCTCCACCTGCACAGCTGCAAGCTTGGCTGCACACACACTTTTGAGCACAACAACAACAACATCAACACTGACATTTTGATTGTGACACAAAACATTACCCAGAAGGCTTACAGCCTGTCATTTGTATGAGTACGGATTTATTTTCATTCAGTATATTCCAAAACTGTATATCCAGAGAAAATAAATTTGTTAAAGTTTACCACACACACACACACACACACACACACACATATATGTATGTACTCACCCACCAACCCCACCCCCATCCCAACCCTGAGTGAAAATTGAGTCCTTAGAAAGTAATAATAACTATCTCTGTATCTGCAACCCTATCTCTCTCTATCTCTCTGTCTGCTAGTGTGTGTGCCTCTCGTGTTGCAAAGTCATCACCTGTGTGTGTTGGTTTCCATGTCAGTGCAATACAGCAGAGGACAGGTGTGGGGGGAGTGGGGGGGGGGGGGTGAGGGCTTGGGGGGGGGGGGGAGGAGGGGGAGGCCCTAGGGGTGGTGCCTCTAAGCTGTCACGACATTACCAGGCCATTGTTGCTCCTCTTGATGATGAAAAACCTGTCACTGCCGGCCCACACCTCCCACCAGCCACTGTCCCTGCCCAGGGATGCACTAAGCAGCCACCCTGCTACCCTCACCACCCTCATCACCCTGCCACACTCATCACCCTCAACTCTGCAGGCCTGCACTAAACACACCACCCTCATCACCCTCACCTCTGCAGGCCTGCACAAAGCACACCACCCTCACCACCCTACCTCCCTGCCACCCTCACCACCCTCATCACCCTCACCACCCTGCCACACTCACCACCCTCATCACCCTCACCACCCTGCCACCCTCACCACCCTCATCACCCTCACCACCCTGCCACCCTCACCACCCTCATCACCCTGCCACACTCATCACCCTCACCTCTGCAGGCCTGCACAAAGCACACCACCCTCACCACCCTACCACCCTCACCACCCTGCCACCCTCACCACCCTGCCACCCTCACCACCCTCCTCACCCTGCCACCCTCACCACCCTCATCACCCTCACCACCCTCACCTCTGCAGGCCTGCACAAAGCACACCACCCTCACCACCCTCATCACCCTCACCACCCTCACCTCTGCAGGCCTGCACAAAACACGCCACCCTGCCACCGTCATCCCCCACCCCTTCTCAGTCCCTCGTGAAACTGGGTCATGGTTTGCACACACTGATGATCAGCATGGAACGTCTGGGCAGCCAGCCAACTTTACTGGCTGGAACTTTGGAAAGGCACACCTCTCTCTCTCTCTTTCTTTGTCCCCCCCCCCCTCCCACCCCTCGAGCCACCTCCACCCCTATTCACCCACTGTTCTTTGCGCAAGGGGTGTTGGGGGTATGGGTGGGGGCCGGGGTGTAGGGGGTGGTGGTGGCATTTTCATGGTCTGTTGTTACTGTGCGACAGAATATGCCGACGTGATGCTCACAGCATATCTTGTCACACTTTGGCATGTATAGTCGCCAGTGACAATATATGCCGGGAGTGTCGCTACAAGAAATCAGCTGAACCAGCGACAATATAATATGCTGGCGACAATATTATGTGCGGCAACAGTTGTGTGTGACAAGACGAGGCAAAAAGTTTTTCTTGTGCCTCCTGGGGGCATTGGAACGTTACATACATACATCTTTTACACATACCAGCAAACGAGGAGAATTATGTCAAAAGAACAAAGAGAGAAACAAAAAAAGACCATTTCTTGCATACATGCAAATAAACATTAATAAGAGTGTGTATGGATTGTGTGTGTGTGTGTGTGTGTGTGTGTGTGTGTCTGTTTGTCTGTGTCTGTCTGTCTGTGTCTTTGTCACTTGTGTGTACTGTGTGAGTATGAGCATGGGTACAGGCTTGTGTGTTTGTGCATGTGAATGTGTGTTCTTGTGACTAGTCACCCTGAAGACTGGTGACAGCATGTGCCATCAGTATCGGCACATATTGTTGCCATCAACAAAATATGCCAGCGACAATATGTGTGGTGAGGCCCGCCACGTGTTGCATATGCCGCAACAGGGACTTCTCTAACCTGGCCACCCTGCCACCTCCACCTCCACCACCCCTTCTCCATCCCCCACCTGGCTGCAGTCGTTTGCACGGGCCTGCTCTAAACCCGACACCCTTGCCACCACTATCCACCCTTCTACCACCCAGGCTTTGTCCCCTATCCGGGTTGCTGTGACCCCACTCCCCTGCCACCCCCCAACCCACACACCCACCCTCACCCCTTCCCTCTCAACAATGAAGAAACTTGGTCATACCTACTGACGATAGGAACTGAACGTTTTGGCAGTCAGCCAAGTGTCTTCATTTCTCGAAAAACACTCTGCTTTTTTCCTGCCTTCCTCTCTCCCCCCCCCACCCTCTCTCTCTCTCTCTCTCTCTCTCCATGGTGTATGGATAGACAGACAGATATGCTTTCTTCTTCTTCTTTCTTCTTCCTCCTTCGCCTCCCATTAGATGAGCAGCCCGGTGTCGTCGATGAAGGCTGCTGTCCGTCGCAGCTCCTCCAGGGTGCCGTACAGTTTGGTTTCCACTGCTGTCGGTGTTGGCCAGTACTTCCTCCTGGATGCTGCATGCGTCCTACAGTCTTGAAGGATGTCGTCAGTTGTCATTGGTCCCTCACCACAAGGGCACTCTCCACTCTGTCCAATGCCAAATTTTGTGTGCATGTGGTGGAGCAAGTGGTTGTGTCCAGTCATAAGGCGGAAGATCTTGACCTGTTCCCGTCGTTCAAGCAAATGGTATCTGTCTTCTGGGTTATATTTCGGGTGCCATCTGCCCTATTGTTCTTGTGGAGTTCTGCGAGACTGTTGTGGCTGCCTCACAGAGGGCTTCTCGCTCAGCTCGGAAGATGGTGGAGTATTTTCCTGTTGGGATTGCAATTTCTTCATCTCCGTCTTTGTATCGGGAGAAGATTCCAGTTCCACCGCCCTCGTTGCTTCTGTGGTGGAGCCATCTGTAAAGACATGGGTCCAGTCTTCCTGGGGGTACTGGTTGCAGATGTACTCCATGACCAGGGCCTTCCTTTGGGTGTCTGTGTTCCTCTCTTCTCTACCCAGGGAATGCTGGTGACGACTGTTGGGAACACCTGCCTCTTCCAAGATGGGTGGGTGACATTTGCCAGGATAGGCTTTGCTTCGTGTTCCATCAAGACTGGGGTTTGTCTTTCAAGGCGTCTTGACTGGTGGATGAAGCTGCCTCTTTTCAGCTGGCTCTTGGTGGGTCTGCTCATTCTGTTGTTCACTGGATGGTTTTCAAGGTGTTTGAATTTTGTTTCCTTCTGTCCTCCAATGACTGTAGCCCAGTGGTCTCCTCCATCTTCAGGATTGGGGTGGATCTCATGGTGCCAGTTATGACACGCTGAGCTTGGTTCTGTATCTTGTTGAGATGATCGAGGTTAGACTTTGCAGCTGATGCCCATGCTGATGTCCCGTACTCAACTACAGGTCGGACTCTCCCCGTATAGTCTCTTTAGGATACGTTCATCAGCCCCCCCCCCCCCCCCCCCCCCCGCTCCCCCCTCCCCTCCGTCCCTGCAAGTTTCCTCATGATCGCCAGTCTCAGCTTGGCCCCGCTACAGCATCTGGTGATCTGCTGTTTCCAAGTGAGCCTGCGGTCAAAGGTCACTCCCAGGTAGGTAGGTGTGAGTTCCTCTGCAAGCCTTTGGTTGTTCAGTGTCAGTTTCGCCTCTTGCTTCTTGCTGGATAGGCTGAAGACTGTCACGTGTAGGCCAAGTTATTTTGCTTGAGTTGACAGACTGAGACAAGCCATTCCTTGGTCCAGTTGCTGATCTTGTGGAGCGCAGTCTGGAGGCGTACCTGTGCTGTAGTTGTGTACTCTTCAGACCACCAGAGTACCAGCTTATCTGCGTAGATCGCTCCTCTGACCCCTCTTGGCAGTTCTCTGACGATGTCATCTGTGAAGATGAGGAACAGCGTTGGCGAAAGGACTCCTCCTTGTGGTACTCCCTGTCTCAACACCTTCTTCTTGCTCTTATGGCCCTGAATCTTGACTTGGGCTTGGCGGTTGTGTAGGTACTGGCTGATCCAGGTGTGCATCATCCCAGACACACCACATCGCCATAGTTTGAGCCTGAGTCCGTCCTTCCAGACTTTGTCGAACGCCTTCTCCATCTCAATCCAGACAGCAAGCTTGTTCTTCTTTTCCTGGAATGCGTCCTCAATGCTTTGAGTGATGAATGTGATCTGGTCTTCTGTTGATCTGTGTTGGCGGAAGCCTGCCTGTTCAGGGCTCAGCAGCTGATACTTCTCAAGGTGCCAGACAATCCTAGTGTTGACAAGTCTCTCCATCAGCTTTCCTAAGCAGCTTGTAAGGCTGATGGGTCTGTAGCTCTCAGCCTTCAACTTGTCCTTTCCCTTTTTGTGAATGGGGATCATGTCTGCTTCCCTTCAACACTGTGGGACTGATCCTATGTTGTTCTCCAGTGATGGCTGCTTTTCAGCTCGGTCCCTGGCTTCCGTAACAGCATCTTCCAGATTCTGGAGTTCCTCCGTCCAGTAGGGCTTGTAGTCTTTGCGTGCTCTTCTTGGGATGGATTCTATAGCAGCTTTCAAGATGGCCTTTGCGAAGTCTTGAACCATCTTGTTTGAGTCCTTCTGCCTGATGTTGATTGGCTTTGTGTATGTATCTGTGAGGGTCTCAAAGAGAATCCAGTCCACCTTTCTGTAATTCCAGTGGGGAAAACACTTTGCTTGAGGAGCCTGCAAGTTGAGGTTGATAGAGAGTTTTACGGGCTTGTGGTTACTTCCTCCAAGCTGGTTGAGGACTGTTCTTGTGGTCCTGACGAACAGGTCGTTGGTGACGAACGCTAGATCTGGTGTTGATGTGGTCATCCAGCGTCCAGAGTAGAAGGTGGGTTCATCATCTTCTTGTTGATGAGATGAAGATGTGTGTCAATCTCCCAATCCTCAACTTCTTCGCCTCTCCTGTCCGTCTCCTCATAACCCCATCTCTCTGAGTGACTGTTGAAATCTCCCACCACCACGCAGTTGTCTGGGATGTTCATGTATGTGAGGGAAAGATCACGATCTTGAGGGCAATAGACATTGTGGATCCTGATGTTGTGTTCTTTAAAGACTATATCAACCCCTTGGATCTCTGCCTGTTGATTGGTGTTGATCTTGAGTTCTTGTGCGGTGATGGAATTCCACACCAAGACAAGCACCCCTCCTTTGTTTCTTTCCTCACGGTCCAACCTGATGGTCTCGTAACCCCTCACTTGAATGCGATGGTTCACAGTCAAATGTGTCTCTTGGACACATGCAATGTCAATATTTTCTTGGTGCATCCTTTCTGCCAGGCCAAGTTTCTTCTTATGCACCCCTTCTGCATTCCACTGGAGAATGTTGAGTGTTCTGGGTGGTACTGTTTGCTTGGCCCCAGCAGGAGGATGAGGTCTTCTTCGTCGCATGGGCATTTCAGATATCCGCTTTACATCGATAGTTATTTGAGAGCAGTAAGATACTGCTTTAAAATACAAAAAACGACACCAACTAGATTACCAAAGCGAGCATACGAAAGAAATATGAAGAAAGAAAGACTATCTAAAAACTGGGCATTTCAGGTACAGCAGTGTTTAGATTCATTTGAATTTTCAGAAGTGTGGATATATGGTGGGGTGGGAGATGAAAAAAAAATCTTAAAATTGTTCAGACAGAGAATAGTTGATTGCTATAAACAAGACTGGAACGGAAAGTTGGAAAATAGTTATCGTTTTAAGGAATACCGCAAATTCAATTCTTTGTCAAGGCCAGAAAAATACCTGCGAGTTATTACAATAGCAAAATTTAGAGTGGCTTGGTGAAGTTTCTTCTAGGCGTTAATGACCTTAAAGTAAATAAAAGATATAATAATATGTCAACACTAAAAAAACTGTCCCTTTTGTGATGATCTATAAACTGAAGTCCATTTTTCTTATCAGATGTCCTGTATATGCTAAACTTCGAGAAAAGCATACATTTAAACATTATAGAAATAGCAACACTCCGCCAGTTCCATTTTTGTTACAAAATGAAGACAGATGTGTAATAAGAGATGTGGCCATGTTTATTTACTGTGCTTTCCATTCCAGAGAGGAACTGATGTGAAGTTTAATTTTTGACTCACTTGTGTAAACAAAGTGAGTATGTTTTAACCCGGTGTTCGGTTGTGTGTGTGTGTGTGTGTGTGTGTGTGTGTGTGTGTGTGTTTGTGTGTGTGTGTGTGTGTGTGTGTGTGTCCGTGGTAAACTTTAACATTGCCATTTTCTCTGCAAATACTTTGTCAGTTGACACCAAATTAGGCATAAAATAGGAAAAATTCAGTTCTTTCCAGTCATCGTGCTTCAAACAATATTGCACCTCTGGGATGGACACAAAAAAATAAAAAATGAAGCCTAATTATATGAAAACTGCATTTACTGTTATATTTATATTTTTGTATTCCCTAAACTTGGCACTTTGATCTGATATTCTGACCCAACAACAAGAGCAGTCATTGTTATCATTTTTTGTTCAAACAGGAACTTCTTTTGCAAAGCATGGAAGTTTTATTTATTTTGCAAACGTTTTGGTGCACTTAGTAAAAAAGGGAAATTACTCTGTAATTAATGCTAGGGGACTTAATTCGAATCTGGTTAGGACTTTTTTTTCTTTTCTTTTTTAACGCGAAGCTTTATAATAACAAATACAGAACACATTTTAACGATTAGATTTTTTTTTTAAAGTGTATCACAAGTGAGTCTTGAAGGCCTTGCCTCTCTTGTTAAAATTTAAAATCAAACAGCGTGGCAGAGCAATTATGTTCAAGTTTTGTTGAATCTGGTTTTTCCCTAATTTTTTTCAAATCGTTACATGTGTACGTGTTCTCATGTGGACAGGCTGGTGGCCTTCGCATTAAACTTCCTGCGTTCCTGCGTTCTGTGTGTGTGTGTGTTTGGTGAGGAGGAGGAGCCATGTTAACTCACTCAGTACGGCCAGCGCTCTCTTCTCCTCTACACAGACCCCTCGGATGTCCAGTGGGTATCTGAATGACCCAACCTTTAGCTTCCGTCGTCAGAATTGTGGTATCTTTGTCAACATTCACGTTTGATGATGGTAATTGGGGTGAAACGCTGTTAGCGTCGTCTCTTTCGCCGTTCGTATGGAGAGAGTCAAAGGCAAGGAAAGACATGGCAGGCAACATTCCATACAAGGCAACACAACAATCGAAGCAGCAGTGTCGTCGTACTTTCCTCCTAACACCCTGCTCTTTACCCCCACCACCCCTCCCACCTCCGCCACCCTCCCTCCTCCCCAGCTACTGTCACCTGACTTGGCCTGCTTCACTCCCCCTCTCCCCCCCCCCCTAACCCCCAACCAACTCCCTCCACCCAACCACCAAACCCCGCCACTCTCTGCCTTCTCTGTCTGTCTCACACACACACACACACACACACACACACACACACACCGTGGCACACCGAGCACAACACACACACACACACACACACACACACACACACCGTGGCACACCGAGCACAACACACACACACACATACACAACACATACACACACACACACACACACACACACACGAGCGCGTACGCGCGCGCACACACACACACACACACACACACACACACACACACACACACAAACACGCACGCACACGCACACACACAGATTCAAACTCGCATACACACACACAACACAACACACAACACCCTCACACACACACAAACACACACACACACACACACACACACACACACACACACAACACATACACACACACGCGCGCGCGCGCACACACACACACACAAAACAAAACACACCACACACACACACACATACACACACCCGCCAACTATGTATTTCAGTGCATGCGTATTGGATGACCGTTTATTTCTTTGTTCCTTTTGTTCTTTTTTGTGTCTATTAATCCTTGAAGTCAAGTCAAGTCACACACACACACACACAGAGTCTTCCAAGGTGACTGACTGCACACTCCTGGGTGGCTGCACGCTTGGCTACACACACGTTTCCAGTCACGCACATACTGACCTGACTTCCCGAGAAAAGTGAGTGGACAGGTACTGGGGACCTGCTGGCTCCAGCTCTTGTTGCTATGGCCGACATAATAACATGTGGAGTGATGGCCTAGAGGTAACGCGTCTGCCTAGGAAGCGAGAGAATCTGAGCGCGCTGGTTCGAATCACGGCTCAGCCGCCGATATTTTCTCCCCCTCCACCAGACCTTGAGTGCTGGTCTGGACTCTAGTCATTCGGATGAGACGATAAACTAAGGTCCCGTGTGCAACATGCATTTAGCGCACGTGAAAGAACCCACGGCAACAAAAGGGTTGTTCCTGGCAAAATTCTGTAGAAAAATCCACTTCCATAGGAAAAACAAATAAAACTGCAAGCAGGAGGGGCGGGGGGGTTGGGGGGGGGGGGGCACTATCCTATGGGATAGGCACAATGAATAGAAAAAAAGAAGCCAAATTATCTGCAAACTGAATTTACTGGGGGTTTTTTTTGTTTTGTTTTTTTCTTTTTCTCTCTCTCTCTAAACTTGGCACTTTGATCTGATATTCTGACCCAACAACTAGAGCAGTCATTTTTATCATTTTTTTGTTCAAACAGGAACTTCTTTTGCTAAGCATGGAAGTTATATTTATTTTGCAAACGTTTTGGTGCAGATAGTAAAAAAGGGAAATTAATCTGTAATTAATGCTAGGGGACTTAATTTGCTTTAAACTGATCTTTCTCATCTTAAACATTACATTTTGAAATTATACTCAATACATAAAAAGCTTGTGTGTTTTACTCTCAATGTACAGGGCTTTCACTTTGTTCATTCGCCCAAGTGGTCTTTTTCGGAAAATACTAAAATCAATACTACGAGTGGACTTTATAGATCTATTGGCTGAGCCATGAAGGTCATGGGCAAAAATCAATTACGTATACATATTTATACATATTCAAAGCGCGTGCTCATATTCCTCGCGCTGCGAAGGGCGACATTTTGTTTCAAGTAGTTGACCTGCCCGTTCAATCCAATATTCAATCGACAATACACGATAACATGTGATGGAAAGTTGGAGAAGGAGACCATTAAATATTTCTTCAGAGAAAGATTTGTGAACGCCTCATCACTTACTGGATTATGCCCCAAACTGCCATGAAAATATTAACAAAATCAGTCAGAATCACCACTATTCTTTGTCAGTTGAAAATGATAAACCACGAGAGTTAATACCCT
>NC_134909.1:9694015-9701515 GCF_041734735.1 Babylonia areolata | reverse complement strand
AGAGGCGACGTTAACAGCGTTTCATCCCAATTACCATCATCAAAATATTGCAAGCGGAACGCTCTTATAAGGAAGAGGTGAATGTTGACAAAGAATACCACAGTTCTGACGACGGAAGCTAAAGGTTGGGTCATTGAGACACCCACTGGACATCCGAGGGGTCTGTGTAGAGAAGAGAGGACTGGCCGTACTGAGTGAGTTAAAACCCCTTCAGTGCTAGGGAGCTGAACAGTTGAAAGTGGCGTTTCGTGTCAGAAAACAATATCCAAAACGATAAGGCTAAAACTGGGAAAACGATTTGAAGATTTTTTTTTTTTTTTTTCAAACAAGAGAGTCAAGGCCTTCAAGACACTTGTGATACACTTTTTAAAAAATCCAAGCTTTTTATGTATTGAGTATAATTTCAAAATGTAATGTTTAAGATAAGAAAGATCAGTTTAAAGCAAATTAAGTCCCCTAGCATTAATTACAGAGTAATTTCCCTTTTTTTACTATCTGCACCAAAATGTTTGCAAAATAAATAAAACTTCCATGCTTAGCAAAAGAAGTTCCTGTTTGAACAAAATATGATAACAATGACTGCTTTTGTTGTTGGGTCAGAATATCAGATCAAAGTGCCAAGTTTAGAGAATACAAAAAATATAAATATAATAACAGTACATGCAGTTTGCATATAATTAGGCTTCATTATTTTTTTTTTTTGTGCCCATCCCTGAGGTGCAATATTGTTTTAAACAAGATGACTGGAAAGAACTGAATTTTTCCTATTTTTATGCCTAATTTGGTGTCAACTGACAAAGTATTTGCAGAGAAAATGTCAATGTTAAAGTTCACCATGGACACACACACACACAGACAACCGAACACCGGGTTAAAACAGAGACTCACTTTGTTGTCACCTTCAGTTGAGGTTATAACATCGCATTGACTCAATTTCGTTTCGTATATGTATATTTCGTTTCTTCTTTTTTTCTTTTTTTTTTTTTTTTTTTTTTTTCTCTTTCTTTCTTTTTCCTTCTTCTTACCTTCAGTTGAGGTTATAACATCCCATCGACTCAGTTTGGCTTTTTATGTTTTATTTCTTTTCTTCTTCTTCCTTTTTTTAAAATTTTTTACCTTGAGGTTACATCCCATCGACTCAGCTTCGCTTTCTTTTCTTTTTCTTTTTTTAATTTGAGTTGAGGTTAACATCCCGTCGACTCAGTTTCGTTTTTTATATGTTTTATTTCTTTTCTTTTTTGCTTTTTTTTATAACTTTGAGTTGAGGCTAACATCCCGTCAACTCAGTTTCGCTTTTTATATGTTTTTTTTTGTTTGTTTGGTTGGTTGGTTGGTTGGGGGTGTTTTTTTTTTTTTTTTTTTTTTTTTTTGCTTTTTTTTATAACTTTGAGTTGAGGCTAACATCCCGTCAACTCAGTTTCGCTTTTTATATGTTGTATTTCTTTTCATCTTCTTTTTTTTTTTTTTTTTTTTTTCCTTCTTCTTACCTTGATTTCAGGTTAACATCCCATCGTCTCAGTTTCGCTTTCTCCAGTTTCGCTGTAAATGTCAAGTTGTTCGTAGCTGTAATCTCGTAGATTCCGCTGAAGCACTGCCTGACGCTAACCCTCCAGCATGTTAATGGTTTATCTTTCAATAAACAACGAAAGCAACGAACAGGTTGGGGTTCGGGGGATGGGTGCGGAGGGGGGGTGTGGGGCGTGGCCAGCTGATTAATTAACTCACTCAGTACGGCCAGTCCTCTCTTCTCCTCTACATTGACCCCTCGGATGTCCAGTGGGTGTCTGAATGACCCAACCTTTAGCTTCCGTCGTCAGAATTGTGGTATTCTTTGTCAACATTCACCTCTTCAGTATAAGAGCCTTCCGCTTGCAATATTTTGATGATGGTAACTGGGGTGAAACGCTGTTAACGTCGTCTCTTTCGCCGTTCGTATGGAGAGAGTTAAACCCGTTCGGTGTGGTATGTGCTCTAATGAGATGGCTGGGACCACACAGTCAAGTGTCATCCACTTCATGGATGATCGAATTTCCTGACCAACACTGAAGGTGTCTGTATCTCTCAGCCTGGTTGACGCCGGGATAATACTATCATGAGAGCAACAGCGTCTTACCGGTGCGCCCTAAACCTACATGCCCCCCCCCCCCCCCCCCCCCCCCACACACACACACACACACCAGAATCTTCATCCCCTGGTACATCATGCATTCGTCGTCATCGAAAGATAGATTTAAAAAATAATAATCTTGGACACACACACACACACACACACACACACACACACACACACACACACACACACACACACGAAGTTATGATGTATCAGTCCGCTGACCAAAACACTGATCTGAAACGTTCGTGTTCTGTTTTCCCCCATCCCCATCCCCACCTCCCACCCACCCCACGCCACACCCCAAACGCCTAACCCCCACCCACCATGCCCCCCCCCCCCCCCCCAATCCCCACCCCACCCCCACCCTCACCCCCCTTCCCCTCTCCCAACCCACTTGCCACGCCAAGCCGTGCGCAAGGCGCTCATCGGTGCAGGCGTACCCGAACAGACCATCCTGGGTGTGCGTGCACCCAACCTGAGACCCGGAGGTTTGAACGAGTTCATGGCCTTGGCCCAGGAGAAGTTTCTGTACGACGCCAGCTGTTCCACGGGAGGCACTGACAGCGAGCAGGCCCAGCTGTGGCCCTATACCTACGACTTTGCTCCCGGACCCAAGTGTGACAACGGAGACAGTCCTCAACAGGAGTTTCCCGGTGAGTCTTCGCCATCCATGTATGTACCGTATTGCATTGCTCTTTTTTTTTTCTTTTTTTTTTGTTGTTGTTGTGCGCAACCGATTTCTCTTGTGTGTGTGTGTGTGTGTGTGTGTGTGTGTGTGTGTGTGTGTGTGTGTGTGTGTGTGTGTGTGTGTGTGTGTGTGTGTGTGTCTGTGTGTGTGTCTGTGTGTGTGTGTGTGTCTCTGTGGTGTGTGTGTGTCTGTGTGTGTGTGTGTGTCTGTGTGTGTGTGTGAAATTTTGGCTGCTCTCTCTCCATCCCAAGAAGAGCACGTCGCTACACTGTCAGCGCCACCCTTTTTGGGGGGGTGGAGGGGTGGAGGGGGGGGTTGTTGTTGTTTTTGTTGTTTTTCTTCTGTCTGCAATTTTATTTGTTTTCCTATCGAAGTTGATTTTTTTTTTCACAGAATTTTGCCAGGGACAACTCTTTTGTTGCCGTGGGTTCTTTTACGTGCGCTAAATGCATGCTGCACACGGGACCTCGGTTTCTCGTCTCATCCGAATGACTAGCGTCATAGTCCGAATGACTAGCGCCCAGACCACCACTCAAAGTCTAGTGGAGGGGGGAGGGGGGAATACTGGTGACTGCCGGTGTGATTCGAACCGTTCACCGCACACCGCTCAGATTCTCTCGCTTCCTAGGCGGACGTGTTACCTCAGAGCCGACACTCCTCTCGTGTTCGACTATGACCAACAGAACAGCAGAGGAGGCAACTGCTGTCCCGACTATCTGGGCTAGAATTTGATAATAGTGCAGAGTGTCTTTCCCAAGTTACATTCCCCACTCTCTCGGCCAAGAGGGTTTTAGGGCAGTCGGCGTTGGGGATGGTTTCCCAAAGGCCAACTAGCCCCCAAGGCTGCAGCACTAAGAGCCAGTGCAATTTTGCCTCCAAGTTTGAGAGTCATAGTCCTTCGCAAAAGACCTAACCTGTAAATGATTTTCCATTGTAATAGAGAAACTATTGATAATACAGCTCTCATTTCTGCTGCTGGCCCAACTGTTAACTTTCGTCGATCTCTGAGTGTTGGGCCGTATGGGTGAATTTAACAACCTGTTAGCATTTCGCACTCAAGGACAAGTTGTTCGTGGCTGTGGTCTTTTTCGTGAGGGGTGGTGTGTGGCCGAGGCGTTGGTCCTGTGAGAGTGCTGGGCCAGTCTACGGCTTACAAATAGGTTGAAGAGTCCCGTGCGCCGAGTCCCTAACTAATAAATTGTCCTTGTAGCAGTGAGACGTGGCGAGAGTCCCAAACAAGAGGTTCCTGATTAGTCTTGCCATGTTCGGCTTAGGCTGAGAAGTCCGTCCGTGCTACCGAGTCGCTCACTTATAAATAGATTTATAATTCGGTGCGGCGAGTCGCTTATGAAAATATTTATCATATAAGTCCGTGCAGCGTTGAGTCACTTCCTTGCAAATAGATTTATACTCGGTGTGGTGAGTTATATAGACAGATACATTTATTTATATTTATTTATTTATATGTACATAAACATATAGATCCATGTGGTATGGTATGTTACTGTTCTATGTGTATTATTTCAGGTGAGGGGTTTAGAGTCCATTATGGGGAGCTTGCGTCATATAAGTAGTAGTAGTAGTAGTATCGTTATTATCATCATTATGATTATTAATTATCATTGACTGGTGGTAGTAGTAGCAGTAGTACTAGGAGTAGTAGTATCATCATCATCCCTACTATCATTATCATCAACATCATCATTACTACCATCATCATCATCATCATCGTTGCTATCATCATCATCATCAAAATTACTGTCATCATCATCATCAATAAGAACAACATTTTCATCATCATCATCATCATCATCCATCTTACAACGGTGTCACTAACAGCTTGCAGGCAAGTGGCAAGTAGTAGTAATAGTATCATCATCATCATCGTAATCATCATCACCTCCATCATTATCATCATCATCACCTTCATCATTATCATCGATCTTACAGCGGCATCACTAACTACTTGCAGGCAAATGGCAAATATCAGTATCATCATCATCATCATCATCATTACTATCATCATCATCGTCATCATCATCATCACCCATCATACAGCAGGTTACTAACTGCTTGCAGGCAAGTGGCAAATAGTAGTAGTGGTAGTAGTAGTAGTAGTAGTAGTAGTAGTATCATCATTGTCATCGTCATCATCATCATCATTTTCATCTATCGTACAGAGGTGTCACTCACTGCCTGCAGGCAAGTGGCAAGTATCATCATCATCACCATCATCATCATCATCACCATCATCATTGCTATCTTATCATCATCATCACCATCATCATCATCACCATCATCATTACTATCTTATCATCATCATCACCATCATCACCATCATCATTGCTATCTTATCATCATCATAACCATCATCATCATCATCATCATCATCCATCGTACAGAAGCGTCACTCACTGCCTGCAGGCAAGTGGCAAGTATCATCATCATCATCATCATCATCCATCGTACAGAAGCGTCACCCACTACCTGCAGGCAAGTGGCAAGTATCATCATCATCACCATCATCGTCATCATCATCATCATCATCCATCATACAGAAGCATCACCCCACTGCCTGCAGGCAAGTGGCAAGTACCATCATCATCATCATCATCACCATCATCATCATCATAACCATCATCATCATCCATCGTACAGAAGCATCACTCACTGCCTGCAGGCAAGTGACAAGTATCATCATCATCATCATCAATCGTACAGAAGCGTCACTCACTGCCTGCAGGCAAGTGGCAAGTGCTGGTGGCGGACCTGGAGTTTAACGGCACCAAGTGTGCCTCCCCAGCAGCCTGCACGAACATCGCCACCCAGAGGGATGCCTTTGACCTCTTCTACACCAGGTGGGCTCGCTTGGGTAGTGGGTGGGAGGGAGGGGGGGTAGGGGCGTGAGGAGGTGGGATGGGGGAGGCGATTTAGCTTTTGTTTGCCTGCTGTTTAGAATATCTGTTGTTGTTGTTGTTGTGTGCGTTGCTTTGTTGTTGCTGTTGTTGTTGTTGTTGTTGTCTTGTTTTGTTGTTTTTGACTCACTTGTGTAAACAAAGTGAGTCTATTATTTAACCTAGTGTTCGGTTGTCTGTGTGTGTGTGTCCATGGTAAACTTTAACATTGGCATTTTCTCTGCAAATACTTTGTCAGTTGACACCAAATTTGGCATAAAAAATAGGAAAAATTCAGTTCTTTCCAGTTATCTTGTTTAAAACAATATTGCACCTCTGGGAAGAGCACAAAAAATAATAAATAAAAAAAAGAAGCCAAATTATATGCAAACTGGATTTACTTCTTTTTTTCCCCCTAAACTTGGCACTTTGATCTGATATTCTGACACAACAACAAGAGCAGTCATTATCATCATTTTTTGTTCAAACAGGAACTGCTTTTGCTAAGCATGGAAGTTTATATTTATTTTGCATGTCTTTGGTCCAGATAGTAAAAAAGGGAAATTAATCTATAATTAATGCTATGGGGCTTAGTTTGCTTTAAACTGATCTTTCTTATCTTAAACATTACATTTTGAAATTATACTCAACACATAAAAAGCTTGTGTGTTTTACTCTCAGTGTACAGGGCTTTCACTATGTTCATTCGGCCAAGTGGTCTTTTTCGGAAAATATTAAAATCAATACGACGAGTAGACTTTATAGATCTGTTGGCTGAGCCATGAAGGTCATGGGCAAAAATCAATTCTGTACACGTATTTATACATATTCAAAGCGTGTGCTCACATTCTTCGTGAACGCGAACGACGCCATTTTGTTTCAAGTTGTTGACCTGCCCGTTCAATCTTATATTCAATCGACAATGCACGATAACATGTAATAGAAAGTTGGAGAACGAGACCGTTAAATATTTATTCAGAGAAAGATTTGTGAACGCCTCATCACTTACTGGATTATGCCCCAAACTGCCATAAAAATATCCACAGAATCAGTCGGAATTCACAGTTTAAAATAATAAACCATGAGAATTAATACCCTTGAATTGATGAAACGTAAAAATTTCCAGCCTTGACTTTTCTCGAAATGAAGTCCTTTTCACTTCATATGACGTTTAAAAGTATTTGTACTTGGCTCTACATGTTATAAGTTTAACAAAATACTCAATTTTCATACCAACTTTAAAACTATAAAACTAGAATAAACATAAAAGAAAAATTGAATCAACCGTGTCAACCAGGTGTAACTAAACTTGTACATCTATCTTGATCTGGCGAAAACGGCTAAGTGTTGCATTGTGGTTGCGGCGATAGCCACGTCTCCTTTACCGCAGACTTAAAAAGAATTTTTAATTGCCCTTAAAGATTTTTCTTGAATGCCCAAGATACACCAGAACAATATGATTCAAACAGCGTTCTTACTGCGAATACCGCAATCGATTTATCGCCCTTTAAAAAAGCATGTTTAAATATTATATTTTTGAACGTCAACTGAGGAGGCACGATAGTGTAATGGGTAAGACAGTTTCTTCTCACCCGAACACCCGGGGTTCGAATCTCCAGTTAGGACTTTTTCTTTTTCTTTTAACCCGAATCTTTACAATAACAAATACAGAACACATTTTAACGAATAGACCATTTTTTTTAAGTGTATCACAAGTGAGTCTTGAAGGCCTTGCCTCTCTTGTTTGTTGTTATTGTTGTTGTTTGTTTCGTTTTGGTTTTTGGTTTTTTTTGTTTGTTTGTTTT
>NC_134909.1:9686515-9691515 GCF_041734735.1 Babylonia areolata | reverse complement strand
TCATTAATGCTATAATACAATTAACAGCCAGGGATTGGTGTTGAAAGAGAGAAGTGAGGAAGGGATTAAAATGGTAATAAATTTGCTCAACATTATCTTCAAACTAAAGCCCATTTCACCAGGGAGTTCTACAGACTGACTGATGAATCCCTGTCAAAATGGACAGTTCTGCTTTGGTTTTACCACAAACTGTACCTCTATCTTGGGGGATGTAAAAGTCTTAATTTACCGCCCCCTCCTCTCTCCTTTGACATAAAAGTGATAATAATGATTATCAAAAATATGCACAGCTCTGTGTGTGTGTGTGTGTGTGTGTTGAGTGAGAGAGAGAGGCTGAGGCAAAAGAGGGATGACAGGATGAGATAGGGGTGTGTGTGTGTGTGTGTGTGTGTGTGTGTGTGTGTGTGTGTGTGCCTCTGTGTGTGTGTGTGTGTGTGTGTGTGTGTGTGTGTGTGTGTGTGCCTCTGTGTGTGTGTGTGTGCGTGTGTGTGAAATGCTTAAAGCTGTTTTAGGACACACTGCACTGCATCCACTGTAAAACAGCCAAGATCAGTCAAGCATTAACATCATAAGCAAATAAGCCTGTCTGCAGTATTTTCATGGATATATTGTTTAAAATAAAATGTTTACTTAGTTTTGAAAATTCATTAGAGTAGACATATTGATTAAGCTCCCTAAATCTTATCTTGGACATTTCTCAAATTCATAGTATACAGAGGGAAAAATGGACTTTTGACATTCACTGTTACATTTTTTTTTTAGCATGATTTACTTTAACATTGGGTATGGATTAATTAATAACTTTGTTATCATCATATATGTGTGTTCATGACAATATCACAGCCTCTCTGTACTTATGGAGGAGCAATAACAAAAACATTTTTTGAATTTGTAAATGGCTCATACATTGGTCTATTCTTATTCTCAGCCTGTCCTCACTCAGAATGTCATATGAATAGTTGGTGGGGGGGGGGGGGGGGGGGGGGAAAGAGAAAGAAAGATAGGGAGAAAATTTTGCCCTCCCCGTAGCCTTTGTGGACAGAGAATAAATAAAACAGGTAGCAGTGTGTACTATTCACCCTGCACCTAAAAGGTTGCACAGATCAGTTGCAAAAGAGATCAATATAAATGTTTAGGGATTGGAAAACTGTTCAATCCAAAGTAGGCCAAAATCACTGAAATATTGATGAAAATTAAAGTTACCAGCTGGCTGTAGAGGCTCTGAAAAAATTGTTAGTTATGTATGAAGCATTCACTTTTGTTGTTGTTCTTGTTAAAGTTGCTGATAATTCTCATTCCTGACCACAAGTGGGGAAAAAGAGGATATGGGGGTGAAATGGTGGATCAGCAGATGATCAGCAAATTGAAGAAGAAAATGATAATCAATGGGAAAATCTGTGAGACAAATATGGTGTAAATATTCAGAATTTACTATATTTCTTTTCATATTATCTATTCATTGACATCGGGTGAATATTTTGAATTATTTGGTAAGGCAAGGAACTTAAAGGAAGGCATAAAAGCCCTCATGTGGTCTTGCGAGGTTAGCAGTACTCAAAGCAATATGAAATTAAATGAAAATTTGTAAAATTCCTAAAATACCTAAAACTGAGCATCATCCTGACATCAGTTTTAACCAAAGAGACCCTTAGTACTAGCAGTAATAATTTCAGATACCACCACTTTTAATTTCATTTAGTCCACTTGACAATTATATGCCATTTCAGGACTGATTAACAATCATGTTATATCATTTTTATTGTATTCTGACTGAAACCATTTATTGTCAGATTAACTGTTTGTTGTACTGACATTTTCGCAACCATTTGAATAAAATATTAACTGAGCAACACAAGGAAATTCTGATTTGAGGAAGGTATGATTTAAAAAAAAAAAAAAAAAAAAAAAAAAAAAAGCACACACACACACAAACAAACAAACAAACAAACATATTTAACAAATCAAGGTTCCAAATGTCATTAATATCATTATCTCCAAAAAATATTCTAACGCACCCACATACTCACATACGTTTCTCCCCCACCCTCTCTCTACATACATCCATGCATGCACACAAATGCCCATTATAATTCCCCTACCTCATTCCCCTGCCCACTCACTCACACACACACACACACACACACACACACACACACACATTCACACTGTCTCTCACTCTTTCTCATCAAATTAAGGTTTCGTAATGTAATCAAGACGACATATTACATGTTAGGGTCGAACAGTTCCACTAATTAGAATAATGGGAACTTTGCTCTACAAGTAAATCTGACGCTATCACCCAAAACGAAACACTATTTTGGATTAAATAAAACAGAGGGGAACCTCTTTAACAGAAAGGGGATGAAACAAATTAGAAAAACCGACCAATTGGATGGCTTTTAATTAGGTCAACTGCGGTTTTTGTCAGAGACCAACCATTTTCTTTCCTAGGGTGAAAAACGCTGGACATGACTAATGGAAGATTAAAGGATGTAATCATATCATGAAGGGGTTTGAAATGTAAATGTGTATCTGGACATTCGAGCAAAAAATGTGGGATGTCAAGGGTCTTACCACAAATACATAGTGGTGACGGTTTCAAAAATCTGCATAACCATGCATTAGTTCTTAGCCTATGTGTCAAGTTTCTTGTGGAAATTGATCCTGGGGGGTTAGTGCCTTTTCTTGCTGGAAGAGAGAGATCCCACCAGAGCTTCTTTTTTGAGTTTTCTAAGAACTGTTTCTGTCTGAAATTCCAGATATATGTTGAGAGAATAGTACAAGCTTCAGAAACAGAAATAGGAATATTGTGATTGATTGAATCTGAATTGTTCGATGCCGCTTCCTTGGCACAAAAATCGGCCATTTCGTTGCCACGAAGATTAGAATGTCCAGGAACCCACAAGAGTGAAATGTCGGATCCTCGCATAATTAACTGGTGGATTAAATACAAAATTTCGTACATAATATCTGCTCGTTCAGATGAAGATTGATTATTTAAAGCCATCAATGCTGATTTTGAATCAGACAGTATAAGGATTTTTGCAGGCACAAGAGGCATATCACTAAAAAAGGTGAAAGCCATCAGAATTGCAAACAATTCAGCAGTAAAAATTGAACAACCTTTAGTTAAGTGGAATCTCTTTTTAATGTTAAGCTCGGGGATTACAAAAGCGGCTCCAACTTCAGAGTTACTACTAATTGATCCATCTGTGAAAACACGGAGGTAATATTTGAAACGTGTATTAATTAGTTCTTTGGCCCGAGAGGCAATAATGAGTGGACTGTCACTCTTTTTTAATTGTCCATATGTAAAAATAATATTTGCTTGCTCAGTCAGCCAAGGCGGATGAAAACAATGCGGAATTTTCGCAATCTGGGAAAGAGGCAGACTGCAACTCTCAAAGACTGACTTAGTAAAATCGAACAAGGACGTGTATACAGCTTTGTTACGAATTTCTCTACAGATGTACGTTTCTTCATCAATTTCAGAGACAACCGAATTTGGAACAGCTCTAGCCCTTACCATGTAGTTACAGGCACATAATTTCCTGTGTTCAGGTAATGGCAAAACACCAGCTTCTTTGTATGTTTTGTCGATTGAAGCCCATCGCGGTAACCCAAGTGCAATCTTAAAAGCTAAGGAATCAATACTTGTCAGTTTATGAATATCAGAGTTTGAAGCAGTGAAATAGATTTCCTGACCATATGATATAATTGAGCGGACTAGTCCCATTGCAGCATTGATCAGATTATTGCCACAATTTATAACAGGGATTCCAGAAAGCACACGTAATAGAGCTATTTTCTTCCTCGCTTTCTCAATAAGGTAGTTTATATGCTTAGTCCAAAAAAGTTTATAATGGAAGATAACACCGAGAAATTTCACCTCTTTATTCGGATATATGATAGTATCATTTACCTGTATTTTAATAGCATCCCTACCTTCAAATTCAATCAACTTTTTAGTAAATATGACGAAAACAGTCTTTTCAGCAGACAGGAGAAAACCACTTTCTTTCATATATTCCACAATGTTGTCGATGGCATCTTGAAAATGCTTAATAATTTTATTTCGTTTTGATGTATTTTTTGTAATATTACAGTTTACATTCTTCCAGAGAGCTATGTCATCTGCATAAGCTACTAATGTGGCACCATTTGTGTTGATATTTTTCATATCATAAAGCATTAGTGAAAACAGAGTGGGAGAAATCACACTTCCCTGGGGAACACCCATATTGACGGACCTTGATCTGGATAATATACCCCCTAATCTCACCTGGAATGTCCTCTGGGATAAGAATGACTTAAGAAATTTTAGAAATCGACCTCCCAACCCTACTGTATTTGCTTTATGAATCAATTTATAGTGCCACACAGAGTCATAGGCTCTATGAATATCAAAGAAAGTTGCGACCGTGGAGTGACGCTTTGCGAGTGCCTTCTTAACATGAGAAGTTAGATGGACGACATGATCAGTAACACCCCTACCTCTTCTAAAACCAGCCTGGAAAGTAGGTAAAATTCCTTTCTTCTCCAGAAAGTGTTCTAATCTAGTTTTCAAAATTCTCTCAAAAACCTTCCCAAGATGGGGAGTTAACGAAACAGGTCGGTAACTGGAAGGGCTAGATTTAGGTTTTCCTTGTTTGTGAATAGGTACTATGGTTGCTTTCTTCCAATCAGTTGGAAGGATACCAGAATTCCAGCAAATCTGAAAAAAATCTAACACTCTTTTTAAAAAGATATTTGGAAAATGTCTGATCATGTTGTACGATATTGGATCTGAGCCTGTCGCAACTTTCCCTGACTTAACAGCATTGAGAGCACGGTATAGATCCCCCAGCGTTAGGTCTGCATTAATGTAAGATGCACTGCTATCATTCTTATCCATTTCACAGGGGCAGTTCATATCTTCAAACTGTTTCCTTCTCTTTTGCTCATAGGATGGCAAGTATTCTGTCTGACTCATTTTTGCGAATGTATCCGCAAATAACTCG
>NC_134909.1:9619015-9681515 GCF_041734735.1 Babylonia areolata | reverse complement strand
AATTAAAACTAAGGAAGGAATTATCAGTGATGTGTGTGTGTGTGTGTGTGTGTGTGTGTGTGTGTGTGTGCGTGTGTGTGTGTGTGTGTTTGTCCACTGTATGGCATGCTGGTGTGTGTGCGTGTGTGTGTGTGTGTGTGTGTGT
Source organism: Babylonia areolata (assembly GCF_041734735.1). NCBI lineage: Eukaryota > Metazoa > Mollusca > Gastropoda > Neogastropoda > Buccinidae > Babylonia > Babylonia areolata. Next base: position 9,681,370 of record NC_134909.1, on the reverse strand, counting down.
GTGTGTGTGTGAGTGTGAGTTAGTGCACTGTATGGCATGCTGGTGTGTGTGTGTGTGTGTGTGTGTGTGTGTGTGTGTGTGTGTGTGTGTGTGTGTGTGTGATCGCATGCGCGCAAACAGTACAATATGATTCTTTCCAGATCGTTAACGTCATCACAGTAAAAACTGAGGTTCATCATTCACTAGTCTAGGACATAATTCTGTTTCACTGGAACTGATGCAGAGAATTATTAATACCATTAACGACAATAGTTATAGGCTACCCTCCCACTGAATCTCCAGAAGACTGCAAACATTAATTCACACCCTCACAAATATAGGCAGGTACATGTGAAATATATGCAAGGAACGTATTCACGTTTAACAAAATCAGATGAGAGCAAAGAACTTGAAAGGTGAATTACACTCGCACGTAAGACTGGTTTGTTGTCTATACCAAGGTACAGAGGTTCACTGATCCGCTTGTGCAAACATTACAATAAAATGTAGATAAACTATAACTGTGTAAATTACAAGTAAGTTAGCAATGTACATAAAAAACAAAATACATTAAAATCACACACACACACACACACACACACACACACACACACACACACACACACTGACTGAAACCATTTATTGTCAGATTAACTGTTTGTTGTACTGACTCTCTCACACACACACACACACACACACACACACACACACACACACACACACACACACACACACACTGTGTGTGTGTACTGGGTTTGCAGAAACCCATATATAGTTTCTGTACAGGAACTTAATTATATAACCCTTGCCATATGTCGTGGGTATACAGTAACCCATGGTTTCTGTACAGGAAACAATCCCTTTCCATAGGTCCGTCGTGGAGGTACAGTAACCCATGGTTTCTGAAAAATAAATGATCTAATCCCTTGACGTCACTGTCGCATCATCCAGGGGCTGTAGCTGAAGGATCAGTCCGGACTCCTGGATAAAGTCGTCGACCTCCCTGCCGATTTCCTCAACAGACAACGTCGGGTGTTTGGGTAGGAAGTCGGATGTGGCCATGATGATGGGGTGACATTTCTTTTCTGTGGACTTCCGTGTACCTGCTGCACTGTCTTCTCTCTTCTCGTGTGTTAAACTAACCCTATGTGACTTTGATAGAATCTCTTGTCCCTGTATAATCCTGCTCGCAGCGCCAATTTTGTGATGGAGTCGGGGTTAGGGTAGGGTTGGAGTAGGGTGGAGTAGGAGTAGGTAGGATAGGGGATAAGGGTGTAGGAATGGAAAGAGGGATTATAAAAATAAGTGGATAGCAGGTTCCCATGCAGACACAGGCATATGAAAGCGGAAGCCCTATCAACGGTTTATTCACCAAAGTCTCCTTGAGCTGCTGCTGCCTGGTGAAGAAGGCAGTTGCCAGGGCTGTGGCGTCCTGCTGCTCTCCTAATTTCTCCTCAAGAACTGCAAGGATCTTGGCTGGGGTGTCCACATTGGTAGCTGGTAGCCTGACGATCTGCTGGCAAGCTCGGCCAGTAAGGGCTGAGATCAGCCAGAGAGAGGCTGTCGTATCATCCAGGGGCAGCAGATGGAGGATTAGTCTGGCCTTCCAGAAGAAGTTGTCGACCTCCCTGCTGGTTTCCTCACTGGACAACGTCGGGTGTTTGGGTAGGAAGTCGGATGTGGCCATGATGATGGGGTGACATTTCCTTTCCGTGGACTTCCGTGTACCTGCTGCACTGTCTTCTCTATTCTCGTGTGTTAAACTAACCCTATATGACTTTGATAGAATCTCTTGTCCCTGTATGATCCTGCTCGCAGCGCCAATTTTGTGATGGAGTCGGGGTTAGGGTAGGGTTGGAGTAGGGTGGAGTAGGAGTAGGTAGGACAGGGGATAAGGGTGTAGGAATGGAAAGAGGGATTATAAAAATAAGTGGATAGCAGGTTCCCATGCAGACACAGGCATATGAAAGCGGAAGCCCTATCAACGGTTTATTCACCAAAGTCTCCTTGGGCTGCTGCTGCCTGGTGAAGAAGGCAGTTGCCAGGGCTGTGGCGTCCTGCTGCTCTCCTAATTTCTCCTCAAGAACTACAAGGGTCTTGGCTGGGGTGTCCACATTGGTAGCTGGTAGCCTGACGATCTGCTGGCAAGCTCGGCCAGTAAGGGCTGAGATCAGCCAGAGAGAGGCTGTCGTATCATCCAGGGGCAGCAGATGGAGGATTAGTCTGGCCTTCCAGAAGAAGTTGTCGACCTCCCTGCCAGTTTCCTCACTGGATAACATTGGGTGTTTGGGTAGGAAGTCGGATGTGGCCACGATGCTGGGGCAACGTTTCTTTTCTGTGGACTTCCATGTACCTGCTGCACTGTCTTCTTATCTTCTTTCATATCTTCTTCTCTCTTAATGTGAATGACCGAGTGGTAGGGGGTTGTTTAATTTATCTTTAATTTAGTTTGGATAAAAGATTAAAGAATTAAATCATTAAAAGGATGATTTTGGATTAATCTTGTCATGGATCAAAATCATGTAAGAAAGCTGAGTGGTAAAGGGTTATTTATTTATTAACTTTGATGAAAGAATGAAAACATTAAAAGAAAATATAATTTTGGGATCTATCTTGTCATGGATCCAAATCCTGTCTGATCAATCCTGGATCAATATCCTGTCGTGGGATCTTTATCCTGTTGGCGATGCCACTTTTGTAACTGTGCATGAACCGAGTGGAATATAAAGGGATTACAAAAGAATTATTGAATTACTGAATTAAAGAGGATGAAGGTGAAAGGATAGAAAAGATCCACACACAGGCCAAGGACATATAGAGGCCAGTCACAAAGGGTTATATTTTCCAATAGTTATAAGGATGAAGAAGATGAAAAGCCAGTGCAGCAGAATGTTAGGCAGCTGACGATGGGTGTGACAAATGAGCGTGTGGACACAAGCACAACACCGGTGGATCTGAGCGACCAGATGCCTAACAGCTTTCTCCTTAAATTTCCCCACTGTATAACATTAGGAGTTTTGGCAGGAAGTCCGTTGGTTGGGCCATGTTGATGGGTCAACGTTTCTTCTGCGTGGAATTGAAGTACCTGCTGCACTGTCTTCTCTCTTCTCCAATGTTAAACTACCTTATGTGACTGTTAGTACAACCTCTTGTCCCTGTACAATTCTGCTCGCAGCACCATTTTGTAACAAACTGAAGAGGTAAGGGGGTTTAATCTTGATGAGAAAAGGATTTAAGAATTAAAACATCCTTGCTTGCAAGTGCCAAATATTTAATGAACAAAACTGAATGGTTAGGGCTTAGAAGAATGATTTTGGGTCTCTCCTGTCATGGATCAAAATCCTGTCTGATCAATCCTGGATCAATATCCTGTTGTGGGATCTTTACCCTGTCAGCGACACCATTTTTCTAAGTGTGTGTGAACCCAGTGGTATATCAAAAAGGGGTTATAAAAGAATTATTGAATTACTGAATTAAAGACGATGAAGGTGAAATGATAGAAAAGATCCATGCACAGGCCAAGGACATATAGAGGCCAGTCACAAAGGGTCTTGTATTGTTTTATTTTCCAATAGTTATAAGGATGAAGAAGATGAAAAGACAGTGCAGTAGAATGTTAGGCAGCTGATAGTGGATGTGACAAATGAGCGTGTGGACACAAGCACAACACCGGTGGACCTGAGCGACCAGATGCCTAACAGCTTTCTTCTTAAATTCGATTTTGAATAGTGTTACGCCACACACGAGTTACTTCCACATGTCAATGGTTGGACACCGTCACTGCAGTGAAACTGTCATCTCTTAAGTTCCTGATCTATTCTCATCCAAACACTATGATAGTGTGGTTGCAGTAGAGGATAACCGATCACATACAGAACTGTAGACGGTAGTATTATATGTGACAGAAAGAACAAAATGACGTAAACTTAGTGTCAGTTGAAATCCTCACACTGACGAACAATTAAACTAAAATCAAATATGCTTCTAAATGATTTAAGTGGTGTGTAAGTACAACAGAACATAATCTGGCAGTGAATGATAAATGAATAAATGTTGGGAGCATGTAAGGATGGGCTTTCATTTACAATTCAAATAACATCACGCACTGTATTATGCATGAGTCACTGAAGGCCAGCAGCTTAACTGCGAAAATGGCGTCTGAACCAGTTCGTGTGTGAAGCAGTATTTACAGCCAGCTGAGCACTTCGATACATCAATATTGTAATAAAACAATAGAAAGCCCTTTGTGACTGACTTTGACTTACTTGACTTATTCCTCTTGATTCCTTGGGGAACATAGGGCCGCAACAACACTCCTCCAACGCACCCGGCTCTGGCTGGTCTTCTTCAGTTCGGCCCACGTCATTCCGGCCGCCCTTGTCTCTGCCTCAATGCTTCTCCGCCAGGTCTGCTTCGGACGGCCAACTTTCCTTTTCCCCTGTGGGTTCCAATCAAGAGCCTGTCTTGTGATGTTTGTTGCAGGCTTGCGTAGTGTATGGCCTATCCATCCCCATTTCCGTTTCTTGATTTCCGTCTCCAGTGGGGCCTGTTTTGTCATGTTCCAAAGTTCTTCATTGGAGACAACCTCTGGCCATCTGATGTTCAGGATGTTTCTTAGGCATCTGTTGGTGAATGTCTGAAGCTTGTGGGTGCTGGTCTTTGTCACTCTCCACGTCTCTGAGCCATAGAGTAGAACCGACTTCACGTTGGTGTTAAAAATCCGGATCTTGTTGCGGATTGAGAGGGCTGTCGATCTCCAGATTGGTCGAAGGGTGTTGAAGGCGTGTCTTGCTTTGTTGATACGGCTCTTGATGTCTTCGTCCGTCCCCCCGTCTTTGCTGACAACACTGCCTAATTAGACAAACTTGTCAACCTCCTTGATGTTCTCTTGGTGTAGTTGCACTGGATATTGCTTCTTGTTGTTGACCCTCATGACCTCTGTTTTCCCAATGTTGATTTGGAGTCCAGTCTTCTCAGCTTCTTCTGCCACACGACATAGTTTCTCCTGCGCATCTTGCTGCCTGTGGGAGAGAAGACTTATGTCATCTGTGAAGTCTAGGTCCTTTGTGACTGGCTTCTATATTATGTCCTTAACCTTGGCCTGTGCAAAGGAGCTTCCTGTCCTTTCACTCTTTTTATCCTAATTCAGTAATTCAGCAATTTTTTTTGTAACCTCTTTATAATAAACCACTCATTCCACAGATGGTTACAAAAGTAACGTCACCGACATGATAACTGATCCAAAACAGAACTGATCCAAAAATATTTATTTTAATGTTTTCCTTCTTTAATCCTTCTATTCCACCTTACCACTCAGCAGTATACTCCATTACACATGGTTTCTGCACAGGAACTAATCCCTTGCCGTACATTGTGACCCATGGTTTCTGCACAAGAACTAATCCCTTGCCGTACGTCGTGGGTGTACAGTAACCCATGGTTTCTGCACAGGAACTAATCCCTTGCCGCAAGAACTAATCCCTTGCCGTACGTCGTGGGTATACAGTGACCCATGGTTTCTGCACAGGAACTAATCCCTTGCCGTACATCGTGGGTGTATAGTGATCCATGGTTTCTGCACAGGAACTAATCCCTTGCCGCAAGAACTAATCCCTTGCCATACGTCGCGGGCCGGTGTACAGTAAACCATGGTTTCTGCACAGGAACTTATCCCTTGCCGCAAGAACTAATCCCTTGCCGTACGTTGTGGGTGTACAGTTACCCATGGTTTCTGCACAGGAACTTATCCCTTGCCGCAAGAACTAATCCCTTGCCGTACGTCGTGGGTGTGCAGTAAACCATGGTTTCTGCACAGGAACTTATCCCTTGCCGTACGTCGTGGGTATACAGTGACCCATGGTTTCTGCACAGGAAATAATCCCTTGCCGTACATCGTGGGTGTATAGTGACCCATGGTTTCTGCACAGGAACTTATCCCTTGCCGCAAGAAAGGCTAATCCCTTGCCGTACGTCGTGGGTATACAGTGACCCATGGTTTCTGCACAGGAACTTATCCCTTGCCGCAAGAACTAATCCCTTGCCGTACATCGTGGGTGTACAGTAACCCATGGTTTCTGCACAGGAACTTATCCCTTGCCACAAGAACTAATCCCTTGCCGTACGTCGTGGGTGTGCAGTAACCCATGGTTTCTGTAAAGGAACTAATCCTTTGCTGTACGTCGTGGGTGTACAGTGATCCATGGTTTCTGCACAGGAACTTATCCCTTGCCGCAAGAACTAATCCCTTGCCGTACGTCGTGGGTGTACAGTAAACCATGGTTTCTGCACAGGAACTTATCCCTTGCCACAAGAACTAATCCCTTGCCATACGTCGCGGGCCGGTGTACAGTAAACCATGGTTTCTGCACAGGAACTTATCCCTTGCCATACGTCGAGGGTATACAGTAATCCATGGTTTCTGCACAGGAACTTATCCCTTGCCGCAAGAACTAATCCCTTGCCGTACGTCGTGGGTATACAGTAATCCATGGTTTCTGCACAGGAACTAATCCCTTGCCGCAAGAACTAATCCCTTGCCGTACGTCGTGGGTATACAGTGACCCATGGTTTCTGCACAGGAACTAATCCCTTGCCGTACATCGTGGGTGTATAGTGACCCATGGTTTCTGCACAGGAACTAATCCCTTGCCGCAAGAACTAATCCCTTGCCATACGTCGCGGGCCGGTGTACAGTAAACCATGGTTTCTGCACAGGAACTTATCCCTTGCCATACGTCGAGGGTATACAGTGACCCATGGTTTCTGCACAGGAACTAATCCCTTGCCGTACATCGTGGGTGTATAGTGACCCATGGTTTCAGCACAGGAACTTATCCCTTGCCGCAAGAAAGGCTAATCCCTTGCCGTACGTCGTGGGTATACAGTGACCCATGATTTCTGCACAGGAACTTATCCCTTGCCGCAAGAACTAATCCCTTGCCGTACATCGTGGGTGTACAGTATACAATGGTTTCTGCACAGGAACTTATCCCTTGCCGCAAGAAAGGCTAATCCCTTGCCGTACGTCGTGGGTATACAGTGACCCATGATTTCTGCACAGGAACTTATCCCTTGCCGCAAGAACTAATCCCTTGCCGTACATCGTGGGTGTACAGTATACAATGGTTTCTGCACAGGAACTAATCCCTTGCCGCAAGAACTAATCCCTTGCCATACGTCGCGGGCCGGTGTACAGTAAACCATGGTTTCTGCACAGGAACTTATCCCTTGCCACAAGAACTAATCCCTTGCCGTACGTCGTGGGTGTACAGTAACCCATGGTTTCTGCACAGGAACTAATCCCTTGTCGCAAGAACTAATCCCTTGCCGTACGTCGTGGGTGTACAGTATACAATGGTTTCTGCACAGGAACTAATCCCTTGCCGCAAGAACTAATCCCTTGCCGTACGTCGTGGGTGTACAGTATACAATGGTTTCTGCACAGGAACTAATCCCTTGCCGCAAGAACTAATCCCTTGCCATACGTCGCGGGCCGGTGTAGAGTAAACCATGGTTTCTGCACAGGAACTTATCCCTTGCCGCAAGAACTAATCCCTTGCCGTACGTCGTGGGTATACAGTGACCCATGGTTTCTGCACAGGAAATAATCCCTTGCCGTACATCGTGGGTGTATAGTGACCCATGGTTTCTGCACAGGAACTTATCCCTTGCCGCAAGAAAGGCTAATCCCTTGCCGTACGTCGTGGGTATACAGTGACCCATGGTTTCTGCACAGGAACTTATCCCTTGCCGCAAGAACTAATCCCTTGCCGTACATCGTGGGTGTACAGTAACCCATGGTTTCTGCACAGGAACTTATCCCTTGCCACAAGAACTAATCCCTTGCCGTACGTCGTGGGTGTGCAGTAACCCATGGTTTCTGTAAAGGAACTAATCCTTTGCTGTACGTCGTGGGTGTACAGTGATCCATGGTTTCTGCACAGGAACTTATCCCTTGCCGCAAGAACTAATCCCTTGCCGTACGTTGTGGGTGTACAGTAACCCATGGTTTCTGCACAGGAACTAATCCCTTGTCGCAAGAACTAATCCCTTGCCGTACGTCGTGGGTGTACAGTAACCCATGGTTTCTGCACAGGAACTAATCCCTTGCCGCAAGAACTAATCCCTTGCCATACGTCGCGGGCCGGTGTACAGTAAACCATGGTTTCTGCACAGGAACTTATCCCTTGCCGCAAGAACTAATCCCTTGCCGTACGTCGTGGGTATACAGTAATCCATGGTTTATGCACAGGAACTAATCCCTTGTCGCAAGAACTAATCCCTTGCCGTACGTCGTGGGTGTACAGTAATCCATGGTTTCTGCACAGGAACTAATCCCTTGTCGCAAGAACTAATCCCTTGCCGTACGTCGTGGGTGTACAGTAAACCATGGTTTCTGCACAGGAACTTATCCCTTGCCACAAGAACTAATCCCTTGCCGTACGTCGTGGGTGTGCAGTAACCCATGGTTTCTGCACAGGAACTTATCCCTTGCCACAAGAACTAATCCCTTGCCGTACGTCGTGGGTATACAGTAACCCATGGTTTCTGCACAGGAACTAATCCCTTGTCGCAAGAACTAATCCCTTGCCGTACGTCGTGGGTGTACAGTAACCCCACAAGGTTTCTGCACAGGAGCTAATCCCTTGCTGTACGTCGTGGGTGTACAGTGATCCATGGTTTCTTTGAAGAAAGAAGACCTTACCCTTCGCCATTGGTGTGCAGAAACCAACACCTATACGAAATGCAAATTGACTTTTCCTTCAGCAAAATAAGTTGCACGTGCAGTTTCCACTTGCATGCTTTTACTCAAGCGTTTTACCAAGTTCATTGATTGTGAATCAGTTGTGCCTGTGGGATCGGGAATCTTGTTGTTGAAACTTTTTTTTCTTCAGTGAATAGCTGTGCACAGGCGACTTCATGATTGTGTGTGTGTGTGTGTGTGTGTGTGTGTGTGTGTGTGTGTAAATATAATACGTTTGAAAGAGGCACGGCTATACCACACTAACACATTCTCTTTTCTTCAAGAAAAACAAGTCATTCAACACTGTACATAAACGAGTTCCTTTATCTAATACAATGAATATTGTGTTGTTTGTTTTTAAAAATGAGTTACAACTTCAGTCGGAGCAAAACCGCAGACTTGAACTTGGATATATAATATGCACAGCAGACAAAGGCAGTAGCACCACCACTTTCTCTCTCCCTCTCTCTCTCTCCAGCTCACTCTCTACATCTCTCTCTCTTTCTGCCTCTCTCTCTCTCTTTCTGTCTGTCTCTCTGTCTGATTCTCTCTCTCCCTCTTTCTGCCTCTCTCTCTCTCTCTCTACCTCCCTATGTGTGGTGTGTGTGTGTGTGTGTGTGTGTGTGTGTTGGAGCTCATGTACGTTTATATGTATTTGACTGTGCTTTCATATCTGTGAAACTGCATGTTTGGTGCATATCTGTTATGCATGTGTGGGTGTATGTGTGAATGTGTGTCTTCATGTTTTACATTTATTTGCTTATTTATCATCATTGTTGTCTTATTTATTTATTTATTATTATTATTTTATTATTATTATCATTACTACTACCTTTTTTTATATCATAATTATTATTTATTTATTTATTTATGTAAGCTTATCTATTATTTATTCACCTTTTTTTCTCTCAAGGCCTGACTAAGCGCGTTGGGTTACGCTGCTGGTCAGGCATCTGCTTGGCAGATGTGGTGTAGCGTATATGGATTTGTCCGAACGCAGTTACGCCTCCTTGAGCTACTGAAACTGAAACCTCTACCTCTCTCTCTCTCTTTCTGCCTCTCTCTCTATCCAGCTCTCTCCCTCCCTCTCTCTCTCCCCCCCTCTCTCTCTCCCTCCCTCTCTCTCTACCCCCTCTCTCTCTTTCTGCCTCTCTCTCTATCCAACTCTCTCCCTCCCTCTCTCTCTCCAGCTATCTACCCTCTCTCTCTCCAGCTCTCTCCCTCCCCCCTCTCTCTCTACCTCTCTCTCTCTCTCTCTCTCTCCAGCTCTCTCTCTCTACCTCTCTCTCTCTCTCTGTCTTTCTGCACGCACAGCATACGAGCAAGTAAGTAAGTAAATAGGGTATAAAAAACACACCGAGCTGCAACAATACAGTCACATTTTTGCACCACGCTAAAACATCACAACTTACAGATTCAAACTCGGCATAAAAAAAAAGAAAGAAAAAAAAAAGCGACATCAATACCAATGTACTGTACTTTTTGTGACATTGCTACTTAATTAGATTCTGAAAAACAGAGAGAGAGAGAGAGAGAGAGAGAGAGAACTTGAAGAGAGAGAGATTGTACGTGTGTGTGTGTGTGTGTGTGTGTGTGTGTGTGTGTGTGTGTGTGTGTGTGTGTGTGTGTGTGTGTGTGTGTAGAAAGAAAGAGAACTTAGAGAGAGAGAGAGAGAGAGAGAGAGAGAGAGAGAGACAAGACAGACAGACAAAAAGAGAGAGAAAGAGTTATAGAATAGAATATGTCTTTATTACCAAGTGTACCGGGGTCACAAGGAATATTGGGGGGTGATAGTACATAACAAGGTACGAACATAAATCGAAAATCATACACAAACACAGATACAGTAGAAATGATGGGAGCGGGGAGGGGAGTGGCGCTCTCAGTGTAGCGACGCGCTCTCTGGAAGAGCAGCGAATTTCACACAGAGAAATCTGTTGTGACAAAAATTAGTAACACACACACACACACACACACACACACACACACACACACACACACACACACACACACAGAGGCACACACACACACACACACACACAGAGAGAGGCACACACACGCATTATACAAAAAAAGAATAATAATAATAATGGATACTTATATAGCACACTATCCAGAAATCTGCTCTAGGTGCTTTACAAAAACGCTTTTGATAACATAAAACATTATATCTATGTTACATACACACACCAAAATGTGACCACACACACACACGCGCGCGCGCGCACACACACACACACACACACACTGCATACATACATTTTAACATACATGTGTATCTAACAGCTACCCTAACACATACGCACACATAGGCAGGCACAAACTTACATAGACACACGCACACACAATACACATTCATATACATGCATGTAGTTGTGGACCTGCCACAATTGAACTTATTGCTGAGGGAAAAGGTGAGTTTTGAGACGAGATTTAAAAGATGCGAGGGAATCAGAATGACGGAGGTTATCAGGGAGCTTGTTCCACGTCTTTGGCGATTGAAAAGAAACCGATCTGTGTCCATAGGTCTTACTTCTGACGTGAGGTATCCTGAGAAGTCGAGTATCAGAGGAAGAACGGAGCTGGCGAGACGGGGTATAGATATGGATGAGTTCAGAAAGATATTTGGGGCCAGATCCGTTGACTGCAGAAAAGGTCAGAGTGGATAGCTTATAGTCTATTCGATCAGAAACAGGCAACCAGTGGAGAGACTGAAGGAGAGGAGAAACATGGTCAAATTTAGAAGCTCTGCAAATGAGTCTGGCAGCGTTATTCTGAATTCGTTGGAGTCTGTCTAACAGGTATTTGGGAAGGCCGGCCAAAAGAGAGTTGCAGTAATCCAATCTTGAGAGAACCAGAGAGCATACAAGTGTCTTGGTTGCATCGGTTGAGAGATAGTGGCGGATAGAGCTGATTCTATGCAGTTCCAAATAGGCAACTTTACAGATATTCGAAATGTGCTGTTGGAAGGAAAGAGACTGGTCCAGGATTACACCAAGACTGCGAACAGAGGGAGAAAGTGAAACAGGTGTGCTATTGATCAGAACAGAGTCAGGAAAGGAAGGATGTTGACGAAACTTCTTTGGACAGGTTATCATAAATTCAGTCTTATCATCATTTAATTGCAGCTTGTTGAGAGTCATCCAGTCCTTTAGGCCAGCAATGCACTCCTGTGTTTGAGTCACCAGTGCATCAAATTCAGCTATGGAAGCCGACTGATAAAGTTGTGTGTCATCAGCAAAGCTCTCATGCGACATCGCATGATGACTGATGACATCCGACACAGGAGCCGCATACAGCACGAAAAGAACAGGACCTAGGACGGACCCTTGTGGGACACCATATTTCAAGGCAGATACTCTAGAGTATGTACCATTTACACACACTTTCTGTGTACGATCTGACAGGTAAGACGTGGTAAGAAGATGAAGAAAACACATACTTTCTTTCACTAAACAATGACATTGTAGAAATAAACAAATAATCAAACGGAAATGGTCATTCTCTTTCCGATGAAATGTTATTCCTTTCTCTCCTTCTGCCCATGAAGGTTTTTCGGAGCACCACAACACGGCATATCATGTCGTAACTTCCGCTTTCTCTCTCACTGGAGTCATAACTAGGTTATAGCTGTCGCGCGCGCGGTTCGGTCACCTCAAGCGGTCACGCGGTGAGCCTCAGGATGGTTCGGTCCTCCTATATACGACCGTCTCAGATAATACACAACAAAAGAATGCAAAACATCGCCAGACTCTATCGCTTACCTTTGTCGTGACAGGCCTCTTGAAAGACACTTCAACAAGTTGAAAAGCAGACGGAGAATCGCAAAGGCATTGTTTTATCGCACGAAGAAGCGGAAAGGGAAGAGCAGATAATGCGATGCGCTGAGAGACAAAAGATAAATAATCCGCGGCATCATGACCACTAACATGTTCGAGAATTTTTTGTCATGTTCGCCCATGCGGTATGCTTCATTTAGATAACCATGTGACCCAAAGGGTGTTCCCAAATCAAAATAGCTGCCGAGTACTAAAAATACTATCCAATCAGTGCTGGCAGCCACGTTATGCGACTGTGGTCAGTCACATTTTCTAGTATAGTTGTTTTCGTACAATTTCAAAACTAAAGAAGCCATCCAAAGTAGAGACGCACTTAAGAGAAAGTTCTAACGGTATGCATTATGGTTTGTTTGAATATTATTTTGTTGTGAAATAGTTTTCCACCGCACAGCACACCTTAAAATATCACTCTTCAGTGTCGAAGGAACAAAAAGAGCAGGTCATGTGACTCGTGAAACCGCGAGATGCGAAAGGTGCGGGTGTATCCTGATCAATGCACAATTCTTTGTAAAATTTTCTGTTCCATCGTCAGTATAATAACGAAAAGTGGGCGCACAAAATATCTGCTGCCAGTCCTGTTCAATATGTAAGTACATTACGTGTAAATACTGATTGGCCGATATAAACTAATCAAGCCGAAGTGTTATACCTTTCCTCAAAATTTTGTTCGGTCATTTTCCATGTTGTTTTTGAGTGGAGTTGATGGAAAGACCGACGGATGAAAATGCTTTACTCGATCGTATGATGATATGCCATTGGAAAAACTATAGCCGTCATGATATATTTCTGCTAAACTTATAAAAGACAGCATTATAATTAGATGTTTTGAATACGATGTAAGGGGAAGAGTGGGCCAAGAAATACGACAGGTGAGCGACCGTTTGTGAAAGGCCAAGATGGTGGACGGTTTGCAGGTGATTATGGTTGAGGTGACTTTGACATTTTGACTTTGATCAAATTGATGGGATACGTTGTAGTTGTAGGACCATTTTCGGCTGTATACACAACGAGGGGGGCGGGGTGTGGGGTGGGTGTGTTATCTGTGTATCTTTCTCCACAGCGCGTATGCTGCTATCACTCAAGTCACATGTTGCCAGCAGCCGGTCGTCGCGCAGGTTGTTCCAGTCTACTGCAGTTCTCACGAAGAATTAGTTTTTATATTGTTCTGTTCTTGCTTCTGGAACCTCTAATGTAATGTTCTATTATTTTTCCTGGCTGATCTCTCCAGGATGTTGCTGGAAAGAAAATCAGCAAAATGCCCGAGCTGGAAACTGCATCTGTTTATTGCTTGTTCTTTTTTGAACTGGCCAGGTGTCATGGCTGGCAGGGACCCCTCAACCACTCATTTTAAGGAGAGATGGAGGTCTTGTCCTCAGCGTTGCCTCTGTTGCAGGCTTGGAATCTGTAGTTCTTTCAGTGTGTACAGGTGTTTTTGTTTTGTTTTGCTTTTTTCAATCATTGATAGCCCATCACCACCATCTTTTTAGTGTGATGGATTTTTATTGATATATATATATATATATATATATACTTATTTAAGTTATTAGTTTTACATAAGGTCAGTCACTCAGCATAAACATACTGACATAAATAACTATCTTGTGTATACACTATGCAGAATAACAGAAATAAGCAGGTCTGCACATTATGCTGGCAAGGCACTTTAGGAAATTTTAGATACATTTTCATGATTTTTGTTGTTGTTGCAACTGGGAAGATTTTGACTTCTTCAAGGAAAGTGCTTTCCTAAAACAATGGTATTGGACCAATGCAAATGACATTGACACTGTAGATCTGATATCTTTCTGTTGTGTTGCTTTGCTTTTGTTTCTACTTTTTTTTCTTGATATTAATTGGACCGTAATGTGAACATTTACTAATACTATTCAGAGCAGCCAGCATAAGAAAGTGTTTCATCATTGCAAAATAAATTCCAGTAAATTGAGTAATGTTGTGTTTCCGCATGTATAAGTAACATATATATATATATATATATATATATATATATATATATGTATATATATATATATATATATATATATATATATATATATAACACACACACACACACACACACACACACACACACACACACACACACATTTATACCATTTCACACACTAGTGAGTGTGATGGGCAAAGTACAAATTCAGTAACAATTTTTTATAGGGTTTAGGGTGACTGGTGGGGGCGCCCGAGATGGAATTAAGGGGTTGTTTTCACTGACCCATTAATTTTCAAAATGACCCATTGATTTTGTGGTGAACTTATCAAATAACCCATGGTCAAGGTGTCCGGAACCAAACCTAAACTCAGGTGTTTGAGAGAGAGAGAGATTTCTTATAAGTTATATTCTTTAGGTGGATCACCAAGAAAAAGCAACAACCTGTAACTAACGATATATAAATATCAAATGTGTGATTGTATCTGAATGATTAAATTACATTTTATTTCTTGTCACCAAATCAGTGGTTGTACATAATTTACTAAAACAGACAAGTCTTATGCTGATCTTGCATATATATGTGTGTACTCTCACTGTTGTGTCAGTTGAATACTCTTCTTCTTGGTATCCAGCTGGGCTGATAAGCTGATGTAAAGTCTGCTGAGCCTGTCATTCTAAAGTTTTGTGCTGGACTCGACAGCTTTTGGAGTTCATTTTCATCATTGGCTCAGGCCAGGCTATTGTTCTGATCACTTTTTTTGTCTGTTTTAACCCCCTCCCCTACCCCCACCCCCAGCCCCCAACACACAGCCCTCCTACCCCCTCCACCTAACCCCATCCCCTACCCCCACCCCTGACCAATCCCCCTCCCAGCAACAACAAGTTGAACAACAAAAAAAGTACTGGTGTTTGAAATTCGCACTCCTAGCACTAAATCTTATTTTTCTTAATAATATTTTTGTTGTTCTAAATGAAATAACCTGTTCAGATGTGGTACAATAAATGATTGTAACCTTCTTTTTTTTCTTTTGTTTTTTTGTTTTACTACAGAACTTGAACAGAGAGAATGTCGTTTCAACTGTCAACAACGCTAACAGAATCCTTGGAATCTATCAGTGTTGCGGAACCCAGTGCATACATTCCCAGTGGTGACGGAGACGTTACACGCAAACGATTACAGCCTCGAAAGTGTTTAGCTGAACTTCAGGGCTCAGATAACACAGAACGGTCTGAAACAGACATGGAAAACATAAACTCAGACTCCTCCACACAGACTGCTAAGCCTTCCACCGAACAGACTGATGAAACAGACAAGGAAAACATTAACTCAGACAACACAGACGCTGCTCAGCCTTCCACAGAAGGGACTGAAACAGACAAGAAAAACAGTAACTCAGACAACACAGAAGGGACTGAAACAGGTATGGAAAACATAAACTCAGACTCCTCCACACACGCTTCCACAGTACGGACGGAAATGGAGACGGAAAGCAGTGACTCAGACTTGGACTCGGACTCTGAGTCTGAGCATGACTACTCTGACTACAGGCCCGCCCAGGCCGAGCCCACCGTTTCCAGGGAAAAGGGAACCAAGGACCGTGGGTTTAAGCGGAAGTGCATGTCTGTGGACGAATTCAAGCTGCGGGAGAACTTCAAAGAACGGCAGCATCTGGCAGCAGAAAAGAAGCGCAAGGCTGAAGCAGCAGCTGCTGCCGCCGCCGCTGCTGCTGGAGGAAGTGGTCGTGGTGGTTCCAGAATTGGGCCCCATGCCCCACAGTCTTTTGTCAAGAACTGGGACTTTGTGCAGACCCTAGGGGAAGGAGCATATGGAGAGTAAGTTGTAACAATGTGTTATGATATTTTGGGTGTGTACGTAGAGTTACATCATGATGAAGTGTTGTAATATCTTGGGTGTGTACAGATAGTAAGTCGTAAGGAAGTGTTGTAATATCTTGGGTGTGTACAGATAGTAAGTCATTAGGAAGTGTTGTAATATCTTGGGCGTGTACAGATAGTAAGTCATTAGGAAGTGTTGTAATATCTTGGGTGTGTACGGATAGTAAGTCGTAAGGAAGTGTTGTAATATCTTGGGTGTGTACAGATAGTAAGTCATTAGGAAGTGTTGTAATATCTTGGGCGTGTACAGATAGTAAGTCATTAGGAAGTGTTGTAATATCTTGGGTGTGTACGGATAGTAAGTCGTAAGGAAGTGTTGTAATATCTTGGGTGTGTACAGATAGTAAGTCATTAGGAAGTGTTGTAATATCTTGGGTGTGTACGGATAGTAAGTCGTAAGGAAGTGTTGTAATATCTTGGGTGTGTACGGATAGTAAGTCGTAAGGAAGTGTTGTAATATCTTGGGTGTGTACGGATAGTAAGTCGTAAGGATGTGTTGTAATACCTTGGGTGTGTACAGATAGTAAGTCATAAGGAAGTGTTGTAATATCTTGGGTGTGTACGGATAGTAAGTCGTAAGGAAGTGTTGTAATATCTTGGGTGTGTACGGATAGTAAGTCGTAAGGAAGTGTTGTAATATCTTGGGTGTGTACGGATAGTAAGTCGTAAGGATGTGTTGTAATATCTTGGGTGTGTTCGGATAGTAAGTCATAAGGAAGTGTTGTAATATCTTGGGTGTGTACGGATAGTAAGTCGTAAGGATGTGTTGTAATACCTTGGGTGTGTACGGATAGTAAGTCATAAGGAAGTGTTGTAATATCTTGGGTGTGCATGTATAGTAAGTCGTAAGGAAGTGTTGTAATATCTTGGGTGTGTACGGATAGTAAGTCATAAGGAAGTGTTGTAATATCTTGGGTGTGTACGGAGAGATAAGTCATGACGAAGTGTCATAATATCTTGGGTGTATATGGGGAGTTAAGCCATGACGAAGTGTTATATTTTGGGTGTGTATTATTTTTTTTTTTAGTAAAATTATATTGGTGGAGAATGGAGTTAGCTACTGATGTACTGAGATGAGGATGAGTCTGAGTGCCAGGTAAACTGTAATTAGTGTAAAGTAGTATAGTTGTAAACTAGTATCAGTGCATTCACCGACTTCTTTATTTGATATTGATAGTAATGAAGTAACTTGATGTTGAACAGACACAAATGATTAGGGGGTGGGGGGGGGAATCACTGACATAGGTCAAGCTTTGAACTTTATAATTTCATTTATTAATAGTGATAACAATGACAGTGATACCATCATTAATTAGTAATAAAAACAATAATGATGATGATAATGGTGATAATAATCGTAACAATTCTACTGTGACTAATAACAACAATACCTATAATTGATAATCATAATGAATAAATGATAATGTATTTAATGATGGTAACAGTAACAGTGATACTGATAGTCTGATACTGCTACCACTTATGAAAACAATGATTATGATGATAAACAATCATAACAATTCTCCTGCAACTAATAACAATACTAATAACTGATAATGATGATAAAGACAAGATGTCATTTCACATTTTCAGGGTGAAGTTGGCTTACAACAGCAGGACCGAGGAAGCAGTGGCTGTGAAGATAATCAATTTACAGGGGGCCAATCAAGAGGCATTGGATGACGTCCGCAAAGAGGTGCGTAGTCTGGGCACATGGGTTCGAATTCCACAATCACCAGTATTTTACCCTCCTTACTAGACCTTGAGTGGTGGTCTGGATGCTGGTATATTTTGTATCCTTATCTTTTTTTCTTTTTTTTTGTGCTAGTCATTGGGATGAGGCGATAAACCAAGGTCCCATATTTATCTATCTGTGTGTGTGTGTGTGTGTGTGCAGAGAGAGAGAGAGAGATATAGCATGCACTTACTTAGCCTGCGTAAAAGAATCCATTGATTGCATGGCATTGGCAGTGAAATTTCTGTAGAGAAATCTGATGTGATAGGAAAACAAACTTTATTCACTTGCACAGTTGCAGGCAAAAATTACAAAAGGCCTTGGTTGAGCAGCCAGAATTTGACACAGTGGAATATGTTGTGACAAAAAGTAGTGCAATGCGATACAATAAGGTACAATACAATACAACACAATACATTACAGTGCAATATAATACACTACAACACAGTACAGTAAGCTACAATATCAGAATATGGTACACTACAGTATAATACAGTACAATACAATACAGTATTGAGCAGAATTGGTTTAAGCTTGTAAACTACAATTTGTTGCAGAAATGTATACATCATTTGGAAGCATCTTTTTATGTGTGTGTGTTTTTTTCTCTTTGTAAATCTGGGTTTCACATTGAGACAAACATGCACATACACACACACCACACCACACTAAATAATAATATTGACACCCACACTTCTGGCCCGGTTCTCATCCTTTTGTAGGCACAGATGTTGTTTTTGTGTGTGTGTGTGTGTGTTTTGTTGTTGTTTTTTTTGTTGTTTTTTTTGTCCGGTCAGAAACAGTATGACTTTATTATCTCAGTTAGAAAAGAGAAGTCCCCAGCCTTCACATAAAACTGTCCATCAACAAATCATTGACGTTGGTTCCCTATGGGCAGCCAGCACTCGGACTGCGACAGACGAACCTGGGTGTGGCTGTGTATGTGTTGTTGATGATGATGTTGACTGACAACGAGCGGCATGGGATGGCACTGAAATGGTACAGATGATGGGGCAGCAAAAAAAAAAAAAAAAAGAAAGAAAAAAAAAGCATTGCCATTGTTAACTGAGCAGGGCTGGATGTTATACACTTAAAAAAAAAAAAAAAAAGGTCTGGGTTTAAATCCCGGTCTCGCTCTAAGTCTTCGAGCATGCTGCTAGAGGGAGGTGGCTGAATGGTTAAGACGCTTATCTTCCATATACAGTGTCCATGAAGGTCTGGGTTTGAATCTCAGTCTTTCTCCCAAGTTTGACTGGAAAAAAATCAGACTGGGTGTCTAAACATTTTGCATGAGACGATAAACCAAAGTCACAAAACAGTCTCAAAGTCTGTGGCCTTTCATGCCCTGCTCTCATGTTCGATACCCCTCCACTTCTGTGCTTGGGATGAGTCCTGTCAATGTCTTCAGTGTCGGCAGATTCATGGGGGGCTGTTGCTTGGGGGACGTGGTGGCGGTCTCCAGTCTGGGAGGGACGCTCACTCAGTCTGGCTCCGCGACTAAGCCATTATTGTCGTTAGTAGGGGGCTTAGTAGGTGGTGTCCTCACTACGTTAAATCAGAACAGGCACCACTGAACACCACCGAAGTGACTCAGCAGCAGTGCAGGGTCTCCTCTGGTGTGTGGCCTCCTGGCGACCTAACATCGATGGTTCCCTGCGGACTGCCAACGCTGGAACTGTGACGGACGAACCCAGGTGTGGCCATGTATGGGGGAATCTAAATGAGCGGCGTGGGAGTAATGCCACTGAAACGGTGCAGATGATGGGGCAGCAAAAAAAAAAAACAAGAAAAGAAAGAAAAGAAAAAAACCAAAGTCACGTATTGCAGCACTTGGTGCACTGAATGATGTTCTGTTCTGTGCAGGTGTGCATCCATCGGTTGATCAGCCACAAGAACATCATCAGCTTCTACGGGATGAGGACGGAAGGTGACATCCAGTACCTCTTCCTGCAGTACGCCAGCGGTGGGGAGCTCTTTGACAGAATAGGTAAGAGCACCCTGCCAGAGGGAGGTGGCTGAATGGGTAAGGCGCAAGCTTATCTGTGTCCGTGAAGGTCTGGGTTCGAATCCGGGTCTCGCTCTTTGAGCACCCTGCCAGAGGGAGGTGGCTGAAAGGGTAAGGCGCAAGCTTATCTGTGTCCGTGAAGGTCTGGGTTCGAATCCGGGTCTCGCTCTTTGAGCACCCTGCCAGAGGGAGGTGGCTGAATGGGTAAGACACAAGCTTATCTGCGTCCGTGAAGGTCTGGGTTCGAATCCGGGTCTTGCTCTTTGAGCACCCTGCCAGAGGGAGGTGGCTGAATGGGTAAGACACAAGCTTATCTGCGTCCGTGAAGGTCTGGGTTCGAATCCGGGTCTTGCTCTTTGAGCACCCTGTCAGAGGGAGGTGGCTGAATGGGTAAGGTGCAAGCTTATCTGTGTCCGTGAAGGTCTGGGTTCGAATCCGGGTCTCACTCTTTGAGCGCATTGCCAGAGGGAGGTGACTGAATGGGTAAGGTGCAAGCTTATCTGCGTCCGTGAAGGTCTGGGTTCGAATCTGGGTCTCGCTCTTTGAGCATGCTGATAGAGAAAGTGGCTGGTTGGGTAAGTTGCTAATCTGACCTATGCAGTGTCTGTGAAGATCTGGAATCAAATCACGGTCTCGTTCTTTCTCTCATGTTTGTCTGGGAAAAACAAACTGAGTGTCAAAACATTCTGATGCGATGATAAACTGAGGTCCTGTATTGCAGTATTTAGCGCACCGAATAAGAACCTGTGATCACTTTCTGATGTGTACACAAATATATAGGCATGCAATCAAGGCCTAAGTGCGTTGGGTTGTGCTGCTGGTCAGGCATCTGCCTAGAAGATGTGTAGAGTATATAATATGTATGGATTTGTCAGAAGGCAGTGATGCCTCCTTGAGAAACTGAAACTGATACAGTGTTAGAAAATACCATTGCAACCTGTCATCGGATTGCATGGGCGTCATTGGTAATGCGTCGATCTTGGATGTGAGAAATACTGAGCGCAGGGGATCAAACGACACGCCCGCCAGTATTTTCTTCCCCTTGAGAAGTGGTCTGGATGCTGCTCATTCAGATGAGATGGTAAACAGAGGTCTTCGGTACAGCATAGGTATGCAGCAGGCCTACGTTAAAGAACCTCAGGGGCAACAAAAGGATAGTCCCTGGCAAAAATCTGAAGAAAAACTCCACTCTTATGTGTGTGTGTGAGTCCATGTGAATGAGAGCTTGACTGAATGTCGCCGGAAATGATTGATAAGCAGCGAAAGGCAGTTGTCAGTCGATCTATATTGGTAGACATACAGTCTGTCGTGCAAATGACTGTAAAGTACTTAAAGTTTACTGTTTAGTCTCAATAATAGTAAGAAGAAGAAGAAAAAAAAGAAAGAAAACAGTAACATTGCAATTACCTAAGGTGTCGTTTGGTGTTATTTTGCTACAGAGTGATTGTGTGAAATATGTAAAAATCACTAATATGGAACTGTTGTTGATGATGATGTTGATGATTAGGATGATGTTTCAGTACATGTATGTATAAAAATTACAAATATGGAACTGTTGTTGATGATAATATTGACGATAAGGATGATGTTTCAAGATACATATATGTAAAAATCACTAATATGGAACTGTTGTTGATGATGATATTGATGATTAGGATGATCATGTTTCAAGACACATATGTAAAAATTACTAATATGGCACCATTGTTGATGATGATTTGGATGATGTTTCAAGATATGTATCAGTATATAAAAATTAATAATATGGAACTGTTGTTGAAGATATTGATGATTAGGATGGTGTTTCAAGATACGTATGTAAAAATTACTAGAAATAGTATGGAACTGTTGTTGATGATGATGCTGATTAGGATGATGTTTCAAGATATATAAATCATGTATATAGTATGTAAAAGTCTCTAATAATAGTAATATGGAAGTTGGAACTATTGTTGATGATGATGTTGATGATTAGGATGATGTTTCATTCAAGAAACACATATGTAAAAATTGCTAATATGAAACTGTTGATGACGATGATGATGATTATGGTGTTTCATGATACACCCTGTATTTATAACATTTCTGTTTCTGTAGATCCTGATGTGGGAATGCCGCAGGCAGAGGCACAGAAATATTACCGGCAACTTATTGATGGATTGGTGAGTATAATATGTATATATATATATATATATATATATATATATATATATATATATATATATATATATATATATATATATATATATATACATATATATATATAGCGCTTGTGTTCAGTTATTCCTGATGATTATCTTACTAGGGTATTACTTTTTCTTCTTTTTTTCTGTGTTGACAGATGTTAATTTTCACTTCATTCAATTACTCGTTTATCAATTTTGTTACACAAAACAAAGAAGAAGAAAAAAAAAGAAGAAAGATAAGAAGGAAAAATGAGAAGGGAATTGAAAACGGATCCCCTCAAATCACTCCTTTCTGGACTCCACTGGACCTTGAATGGTGGTACGGATGCTAGTCATTCAGATGAGACAATAAACTGAGGTCCCTTTTGTAGCATGCATAGAAAGGTCTCGGAGGATGGAGGTCCTGTATTCAGGTTCTACCTGAAAGACGATTTTTGAACCGAGAAGTGCAGGTGTGACCAGGCAGTCTGGAAAAATGAGTTTTCTGAATCCTGAGCCAGACCGATGCCAGATTAGCAAATGCACGTTTGGGTGGTTTCCGGTTTGCAGATTGCAGTTATTTTTTTTAGCAGTGACCAACATTTGCAAAGCCATGTGTGCGTGGTTTCCGGTTTGCAGATTGCAGGGTTTTTCTCTTTTTTTTTTTTTCTTTTTTTTTTAGCAACAACCACATTTACAAAGCCATGTTTGGGTGGTTTCTGGTTTGCAGATTGAAGTTTTGTTAACATACAGTAATTGTCGATTAGAATTGACTGAGTTTCTTTATCCATTAATTTGAACCCACAACAACAAAAGGGTTGTTTCTGGCAAAATTCTGTTAAAAGGTTTTTGTTTTGTTTTTGTTTTTTGTGTTTTTTTTAAATCACCACGATAGCATAACTAGTGCACTTATGGGCAGAAAAAAAAGGAGCAACAAGAAAAAGGAAGAAAAAAAGAAAGGGAAAAAATTGTGGCGAGAGGGGGTGGGGAGGTGGGGGTGCATGTTGCATTGTAGTGATGCGCTTTCCCCTTGTGGGAGTGCAGCCCGAGTTTCACTCAGGAAAAGCTATTGTGACAAAGACTGGTACAATGCTGTACAGTACAATGCTATACAGTGCTACGCAGTACAATACAATGCTGTACAGTACAATGCTATACAGTGCTATAGTACAATGCTATACAGTGCCCTACAGTAGCATCAATTATGAACAGTGCTATACAGTACAATACTGTACACTAATACAGTGCTGTACAGTACAATACAGTGCTATACAGTGCTACAGTACAGTACTGTTATACAGTGCTTATACAGTACAGTTCAATGCTAGTCATCACCCTCCATTTGTAATATGCAAGTTGTGGTGTATATTCAAGTGAGTACATGTGTTGATGATGGTATGCTCTGGCTTGGGAGGGGGGTGGGGGTTTGTGAGTGAGCATGTGCATGCGCAAGTGTTTTAATGTGTATTTGCATAGTATGTGTGTCTAAAATCCAACTGTATTTGTGTTTGTATATCTTCTTCATTCGTGGGCTGCAACTCCCACATTCAGTGGTGTACAGAGTGGGCTTATGTATGTATATATGACCGTTTATACCCCCACCATGTAGGCAGCCATACTCAGTTTTTTGGGGTGAGTGTTTGTGTATGATTTCCGATTCATGTTTGTCCCTTTTATGTTCTATCTCCCCACCCCGCTTGTCCCCATGTGTGTCCCGGTATTCCTTGCAATCCCGGTACACTTTGTGGCAAAGACATTCTATTCTAGAATCTATTCCTTTCTACAACCGGAGATGCCAACTGTTCGCTGTATTTGTTTACGCTAGATCACAGTTTGTTCCAATGTTACACCAATGTCAAAATTGTTCTGACAAGTTCATTTTCGACTTCATATAATGGTCACATGCTTTCCTATCGTAACATTACCCAGACGCTCTAGACCTATCGATCACGAGGCCAGGGCAGTCACTACTGACCATAGTCTCATGTTATGATGCTCAGCTAATGGCGTGTGTTTTTACATTGAAACGGCATTGAGTGGACCACTCGGCTTAATCGTAGCACTTACTCCATGTTGCAGGCAGGCCCAAGTGTTTGTACACCTTGTAGATAAAATGTTTGCTGATGTGGCTCGGAGTTTTGAGTGTTCATACCAAATTCAAAGTGTTCTTATCAAAGTTCCTATAAACGCTTGACAGGGATTGGCATGTCTGTACAACACACATGGTAGTGAGAGAAGGCTTTCTGCTCATTCTGTTTCAGGAGTATCTCCACTCTAAAGGCATCGCCCACAGAGACATCAAGCCGGAAAACCTGCTGCTGGATGAGAAAGGTGAGAAAGGGGGTGGGGGGGGGAAAGGGGGGGGGGAGTGAGGGAGGCAGGGGGTGTCCAGGGGCGTTTAATGTTCTCTGGTTGTGAGCTGCTTGTGTATGTTCATAGTCTGTTGTGTGTCCAACCACTTGGGACAGCAGAGGAGGCAACTGCTGTCCTGATTTATTGGGGCTAGAAATGGATTACAGCGGAGAGTGTCTTCACCCTTGCCCAAGTGAAGTCCCCACTCCACACAGCGGATATGTAATGGGCCATAGAGCCTATGAGATCTTTTAACTCACTCAGTACGGCCAGTCCTCTCTTCTCCTCTTCACAGACCCCTCAGATGTCCAGTGGGTGTCTGAATGACCCAACCTTTAGCTTCCGTCGTCAGAATTGTGGTATTCTTTGTCAACATTCACCTCTTCAGTATAAGAGCCTTCCACTTGCAATATTTTGATGATGGTAACTGGGGTGAAACGCTGTTAACGTCGTCTCTTACGCCGTTCGTATGAAGAGAGAGTTAACTTTAATTTTGTTGACTTTTTTTTTTTTTTTTTTTTTTTTGTATGCGAATTCCTACACATATTTTGAACATCCATGTCCAGATAACTGAAGACAGCACACTTTGGCTTAGCTATGATGTTTTGTTACCAAGTTTATAGTTGTGTAAGATTTGTTGTGTGCATAAATTCATACATACATTAAATGTTTCAGTTTTCTTTCCTTTTACCAAAACTTGTGTCCAGATAACCTGAAGATAGCGGACTCTGGCTTAGCTACGATGTTTTGTCACCAAGTTTATGGTTAAGTTTGTACTCCCTTTTTTTGTCTTTTTAAAAATATTTTTTGGTTGGTTGTGTGCATGAATCCATACATGCGTTAAATATTTCAATTATGTTTCCTTTTTCCTAAACTCAAGTCCAGATGACCTGAAGATAGCGGACTTCAGTTATGCCAGTGTTCCGTCATTGTGTGCATGAATTCATACATAATGTTATTTAAATGTTTCCTTTTTTTTTTTTTTTCTCCAAAACTCATGTCCAGATAACCTGAAGATAGCAGACTATGGCTTTGTCACGATGTTCAGTCGTTGTGCGCATGAATTCATACATACGCTATTAAATGTTTCAGTTTTCTTTCCCTTTTTCCAAAACTCATGTCCAGATGAACTGAAGATTGCGGACTTTGGCCTGGCCACAGTGTTCCGTCACCATGGCAAGTGGCGTCACCTGAACCGCCTGTGTGGCTCCACCCCCTACCTGGCTCCGGAGGTCATCACCTGTAAGCCGTACCAAGCCGAGCCGGCCGATCTTTGGTCCAGTGGTGTCGTCCTGGTGACCATGTTGGCTGGAGGTAGGTGCCAGAGTAAAACGGCCAGTATTCTGCAGGAATCTGGAAATTAGGAAAGGCTGCACCCGTGAAAACGGAGTGTGGCTGTCTGCATGGCAGGGTAAAAAAGGGTCATACTCGTAAAAACTGGCTTGTGTACGTACAAGTGAACGTGGGAGTTGCAACCCATGAATGAACGAAGAAGATGGAGTCGAATGGCCAGCGTTCTGTAGGAATTGGAAATTTAGAAAGACTGCAAAATGAATCGGCAAACCGACACGGTGATGAGGAGTAATAATGATAATGGATACTTGTTTTGTGCTTTCTTCCCTTGAAGGGAGGTCAAAGCTCTTTACAATAAGCATTAAACACACACGCACACTCACACACACACGCATGCATGCACACAGACAAAGAGAGAGAGTTTGCATGGCTTATAACTGAAAAGGTGTGGGAGGACAATGGATAGGCGTTTTCAAAAAAATGTGTTTTCAGACCAGTTTCAAAGGAATGAAATGAGGGGGAGTGGCAAAGATCGTAAGGAAAACTGTTCCAGACAGATGGAGCTGAATGAGAAAAGGAAGGATCACCGAAGGTTTGGGTTTTAACACACGGAGCAAGTAGCCTCCATGAATTGGAAGATGATAAGAATTGTTGTGGGGGGGTGTGTAGGTTTTAATCACTTCTCTCAGATAGTAATGGACAGCACCCAAATCACACTGCTGAAAAGGCTTTTAGCAGTGACGGAGTCAGGACGCGTTACCTCTAGGCCATCACTCCACATCCAGTATCCCACTGTTTGACACGTGATTTGGACATTTGTTTCAGAATTGCCCTGGGACGCCGCATTGCCGGGGTGTAAGCATTACGTCAGCTGGAGAGAATGCCACATTGAGAATCGTCCGTGGAACAAGATAGACAACCTGGCTTTGTGTGAGTATGCTCTGACCTTGCACACTTGAGTTTGATTAAGGGGGGACTGGGCAGTGCAAAAGAGACCAAAATGATGATTTTTCATGATTTGGGTTTTTGACGGATTTTGATTCTTGAACATCTCTTCTATCATATGCATAAGTTTTTCCACTGTAAAGATGTCTTTAACAATGAAAAAATTGCCAAGAAAGATTGCTTGCTGAATCACGAAAGTGTTTATTACTAATTTTTTGTTCAATTTTGACGCAAGTCGTCAAGTTTCTGGCCTTGACAACATACTTTGGACTTGCTCAATGATGAGTAAACCTACAACCATGAGACTTTGCAGGGATGTAGCCCTGGCTGTCTAACTCGAAAGTATGATGAGGTCCTGGCTGCCTGAAGAGGGGTGTAACCCTGGCTGTCTAACTCGAAAGTATGATGAGGTCCTGGCTGGCTGAAGAGGGGTGTAGCCCTGGCTGTCTAACTCGAAAGTATGATGAGGTCCTGGCTGACTGAAGAGGGGTGTAGCCCTGGCTGTCTGGATAATGGAGAAGCTCTGGCTGTCTTGAGAGGTGTGGAGTCCAGGCTGTCTGGAGAGGTGTGGTCCAGGCTGTCTGGAGAGGGGTGAAGTCATGGTTGTCTGGAGAGGGGTGAAGTCATGGTTGTCTGGAGAGGTGTGGAGTCCAGGCTGTCTGGAGAGGGGTGAAGTCATGGTTGTCTGGAGAGGTGTGGAGTCCAGGCTGTCTGGAGAGGGGTGAAGTCATGGTTGTCTGGAGAGGTGTGGAGTCCAGGCTGTCTGGAGAGGGGTGAAGTCATGGTTGTCTGGAGAGGTGTGGAGTCCAGGCTGTCTGGAGAGGGGTGAAGTCATGGTTGTCTGGAGAGGTGTGGAGTCCAGGCTGTCTGGAGAGGGGTGAAGCCCTGGCTGTCTGAAGAATGGAGAAGCCCTGGCTGTCTGGATAATGGAGAAGCCCTGGCTGTCTGGATAATGGAGAAGCCCTGGCTGCATGAAGAATGGAGAAGCCCTGGCTGTCTGAAGAATGGAGAAGCCCTGGCTGTCTGGATAATGGAGAAGCCCTGGCTGCATGAAGAATGGAGAAGCCCTGGCTGTCTGGATAATGGAGAAGCCCTGGCTGTCTGGATAATGGAGAAGCCCTGGCTGCATGAAGAATGGAGAAGCCCTGGCTGTCTGGATAATGGAGAAGCCCTGGCTGTCTGAAGAATGGTTTCAGTCCTGGCTGTCTGGATAATGGAGAAGCCCTGGCTTTCCAGAAAATGGGTGAAGTCCTGGCTGTTCGTCTGGTGCTCGGAGGATGGAGGTCCTGTATTCAGGTTCTACCTGAAAGACGATTTTTGAACCGAGAAGTGCAGGTGTGACCAGGCAGTCTGGAAAAATGAGTTTTCTGAATCCTGAGCCAGACTGATGCCAGATTAGCAAATGCATGTTTGGGTGGTTTCCGGTTTGCAGATTGCAGTTATTTTTTAGCAACGACCAACATTTGCAAAGCCATATGTGGGTGGTTTCTGGTTTGCAGATTGCAGGGTTTTTCTTCTTTTTTTTTTTTTTTTTAGCAACGACAACATTTACAAAGCCATGTTTGGGTGGTTTCTGGTTTGCAGATTGAAGTGTTGTTAACATATGGTAATTGTCGATTTGAATTGACTGAGTTCGTTTATCCA
The DNA here is from genome assembly GCF_041734735.1 of Babylonia areolata. Lineage (NCBI taxonomy): Eukaryota > Metazoa > Mollusca > Gastropoda > Neogastropoda > Buccinidae > Babylonia > Babylonia areolata. The sequence goes on along the minus strand of NC_134909.1, from coordinate 9,652,829 downwards.
CTAATTTGTTTTATGAATTTGTTTTTCAGGCCTGCTGCGGAGGCTGCTGGTGGAAAGACCAGAAAAGCGGTACACCGTTGAGCAGATCCGCAATAACCAGTGGTTCAAGAAAGATTTCAGTGCTGGTACGTTGCAGCATGACTCATGAACGCTGTGCTCACAGTGTTAAAAAGGGAATAAACCCCTTCAGTGCCAGGGGAAAACTGGTAGAAAGTGGTGTTTCAATTCATAAAACAGTGTCCAAAACAATAAGCCTAAACCTGAGAAAATTGTCTGGAGGTATGCCACCCTAGATAAACGATGAATTGTTAGCCTTCCAGAGTTACTTCCCTTTTTCTGATGACATCATCAGTGACGTCATAATGCCTGTAGGTGATACATTCTATGGCACTCAAGGGGTTAAAGGGTTAAGGTCTTTGTCTATGCTGGTGAATAAAACTGCCTGCCTTATTTAGAGAGAGTATCATTTTACTGTACGTTAAACGAATTACATACCTTTGTATGTAAAGTTGTGTTTTTGTTGTTTCAGTCCAGTCAACAGTTAATCTTTTATATGACTGGTTTTTGTCTCTCTCTATTTTTTTCTGTGTTTTTTTCGTGGCAAGATCAGGTTATGTATATGTATATTACAAGCTGTGTGAGTGGAAAAAAAAGAAAAGAATTTCCAAGTGGATCAGTGCAAGTAATTTTGACCTGATTTAACTTGACTTGTGTCAACAGACGCTGCGCAGCAGTTATCCGCCGGACCAAAGCGAAAACGTACAAGAGGCTCGGAGGCAGAGCAATCTCCTAGGTAAGGGGAAGAAAGAGAAAAGCTTGACCATACTTACCTCCCCTGTCTGTCACAGCGTCCTGCTCTGTCATGTTGGTTTAAACATTTTTAATATCAAGAAACAAGGTGCAATACAGCGTTCAATTAAGAAGACTTGAGCAACAACAAGCATGAGCTTATATCGTGCTCGTTCATATGTAACAAGCAATACACAAACGCAATGGCGAAAATACACACATTATTTGACAATGAAAAGAAGGTTGAAGTGCAAGACAAAACTAAACTAAACAAGAAAAAGAACAACAACAAAAACACCAAAAAAAACAACCCAAACTACTATTACCGCAGCTACCACTGACAACAACAACAATGAAAATATTAATGATAATACAAATACTAACATATTAGCAACAATAATAACACACTGGAAAGTGAACATCACCTAAGGAGTAATGTAATGGGAGAGGGAGAGAGAGAGAGAGATTACAGAGTGAAACCGGGGCCATTCGTCAAAATAACTGTTCACTATAACTGCAGAGAATATTTCATTGTGAATCTTTTAAGACTTGAATCTTTTTGATTGTCCAGTAAAGTCTTGTACAGTCAAGAATATGTGTTCATTCTCAAGGGAACTAATAACTCGGTCACCTTGTAATAAAGTATTTAAGTTTGTACTATTTGCAGGGAGAGTAGCAATTGTATTCTCTCTTATATTGTTGTAATTTGGGCAGTGTAAAAGAAAGTGTTCAACTGTCTCTGCTGGATATCCACAAGAACAGTTTGTATCCAGTCGAAGATGACGATCAAACAAATCTTGGTTAAGATTACTCATATTTAAGCGAAGTCTGTAATGATGAATTTGTTCTTCTCTGTTAGCAATGTAGTAGTGTGGGGGACGGCTGTGTCACTAGAGGAAACATATCTTTTTAACAGGCTTAAAGAATCACTACATTTTATGTTATCTTTTTAACAGGCTTAAAGAATCACTACATTTTATGTTATCAGGGACACTGTTCCATAGTTTGGTTGTAGATGGAATAAATGAATCAGAGTATAAGTTGGTTTTACAATGTGGCACAGCTCTCTCAAGTGGTCTACGTCTGTGGTAAGGATTATTAGCTGAAACTAGAGGGGGTGTGAGGACAGACAAGTAGTTTGGACAGTTACCGTGCACCATTTTGTGATATTGTATTAGTTTGTGTCTTTGTCTACGTTCCTTTAAAGAACATAAACCTGACTCTTCATGCAATTTTGTATGACTTGTTCCTTTTACTGCTCCTACTATGATTCTTATAGCTTCTAAATGAAGTGATTCTAACATGTTTGACTGAGCATCACTGCAATTATCCCACAGAATATCTGCGTAATCAAAATGAGGTAAAATAAATGATTTATACATGGTCTCTAATGCTTTTCTGTTTAATTTATGTTTGTAATATTTCAAGCAAGAAATCAACATTCTTACCTTATTGGCAATACTTTTAATATGTTCCCCCCATTTACAATCATCTTGTAAAATGACGCCAAGGTGTTTATGCGTACTGGCATTTTGAAGGATGTTCTCATTGAATACCAAGGGTAAGGCTTGTTGATTAACATGGATTATATTTAGCAGGTCTGTTTTTCCTTCATTGAATTTTACTTTCCATCTATTTGCCCACTCCACAATTCTCTCCAAATCAGAGGTAATTATTTCTGCTCTAATATGTGGATCTGAAAAAGCTAAATATAAACTAGTGTCATCAGCAAAAAAGTTTTATAACAGATTCAGTATCTGTAATTATGTCGTTTATATATACTAGAAAAAGCAGAGGGCCCAGTACAGATCCCTGTGGAACACCTGCAGGTACTAACTGTAAATCTGATTTTTCACCCCTTAACACTACAGTCTGGAATCGTTGTGACAGATAGTCTTGAAAGAAGTCTAGTAATTTGCCACGTATACCAATGGCGTTTAACTTTAATAAAAGACCCGCGTGCCACACCCGATCAAAAGCCTTTGAAATATCAAAATATACAACTTGGGTCGGGATACCTTGGTCATAAGCACCACATAAATCATAGATATTTATCAATTGGTTAACAGTTGAATCACCAGGAATAAATCCAGATTGTGCATGTGTAATGATACTATTTATTGTAAGATAGTGATATACGTGTCTGTGAATACATTTTTCTAGTACTTTACCTACACAGCTTAATAATGAGATGGGACGGTAATTTGAGCACAGCTCCCTTTCACCTTTTTTATGTAAAGGTGTCACATGTGCGATTTTCCAAAGCAATGGAAACCTGCCTTGATCCAAACATTTATTAAATAGTTTGGTTAGTGGTTCAGATATAATGTGGGCAGATGCAGTGAGTAATCTGTTATGTATAAGATCTGGCCCAGCTGCTTTGTTTTTGTTTAATGTTTGTAATACCTCGGTCACTTCTGGGACTGTTAAACTTAATTCAGATATTTCAGTTTCTAACTGAGGGATGAATGGAAGAGTGCTATTGCTAGATTCTATCGTAGACTGTTTAACAAAATATCCATTAAATATGTTCTGTATTTGCAGACCATTGGCGTGTGAATATGCAGGGGGTGGTGTGGTTGCGCTCTTTTTTTTTCTTTTTTCTTTTTTTTCAGCTTATAGCAGTGCAGGTTCATTGTCCTTTTTTTTTCTCTCTCTCTTGGGGGTGGTGGTTGTTTTTGCGTGTGTGCATAACTTTTCTTCTTTTTTTTTTACTTCTTGGACTGGCTTTTATGTCTGTTGTGTTAGTTGTTGTACGAAGTTTTCATTCATGTCTGTGTTTGATTGTCTTCTGAGACTATGTGTGTACCATTATGATAGTAATGCTGATGATAGTAATAGTTGTAATGAAAAAAATAAGATAATGGTGATAATGGTATTACTAAATGTTCATTTTCTTTAGCATACCAATTGTGCAAGTGGGGTGGGGGGTGGAGGGGCAGGCTGTGACAGGTGTTTTGGGGGAAAAGAAAAAAAAAAAGACCAAAAACAAAAACAAAAAAACACCCCCCAAAAAAGGATTCTTGATTAAAAAATCTTTCTCTCTCTCTCTCTCTCTCTCTCTCTCTCCACGTCCCCCCAGCCCCTCCTTCCATCTTTTGAGATAGGCAGTGTGTGTTGTAGCAAAAAGAGTGGGCAGGGAAAGGGTGGTGCGACGGGGAACATCCGACGATGTCTGCGATGTGCCTGTGATGTCGCCCATCAGTAAGAGCAAGCATCTCCTTGCCAACTTCTTGCTGGGGTGGTTTTTTTGTTTGTTTTTTACCCAGACGCTGCAAGCCTCTTGCCTCAACGATTTTATGCTTTTGTTGTTCCAGTACGTCAGAGCAAAGCTCTGCTCACGAACCAGCGGAGGCGCCCAACGATAGCGACGAAAGTCCTGCCCAATAGGGTTTGGACGCCCGAAGAGGGCAGACAATCCAAGGCTAGCTCATTGTGGGTTGCTAGCCTTGGCAAGGAGATGGCAAAACTGACGACGGGACAGAAACGGGTGGATGGGAACGTGGAAACCGATACTGACTGGCTGATGGACAAACAGAACTAGGGATCAGGAAACGCTGAGGGCATGGAAACAACGCTGTGTTCACATGGTTACCGTCCCATATCCAAGGATACCAGCCCTGGCAAGAACTGAAGAAGAGACAAGACAGACGGACAGACAGAGAGATCAGGAAACGCTGCAGACATCAGAACCGTTGCCACATGGTTACCATAGTCATTTCCCTGGTTACCAGCCCTGGCAAGAACTGAAGAACAGCAAGACAGACGGACAGACAGAGAGATCAGGAAACGCTGCAGACATCAGAACCGTTGCCACATGGTTACCATAGTCATTTCCCTGGTTACCAGCCCTGGCAAGAACTGAAGAAGAGACAAGACAGACGGACAGACAGAGAGATCAGGAAACGCTGCAGACATCAGAACCGTTGCCACATGGTTACCATAGTCATTTCCCAGGTTACCAACCCTGACAAGAACTGAAGAACAGCAAGACAGACGGACAGACACAGAGAGAGAGATGGGGCGTTTTGGAGACATTGAAACATTGGTGCTGCGATCACATGCTTTCTGCAATTGGATTCTCTCTTTCTCTCTCTCTTTCTCTCTCTCTCTCTCTCCCTCTCTTTCTCTCTCTCTCGGTTTCCCCCGAATTCCATTGAAACATTAATGCTGCAGTCACATGCTTTCTGCGATTAGATTCTCTCTCTCTCTCTCTCTTTCTCTCTCTCTCCCTCTCTTTCTCTCTCTCTCTCGGTTTCCCATGAATTCCATTGAAACATTAATGCTGCAGTCACATGCTTTCTGCAATTGGATTCTCTCTCTCTCTCTCTCTCTCTCTCTCTTTCTTTCTTTCTTTCTCTCTCCCTCTCTTTCTCTCTCTCTCTCTCTCTTTCTCTCTCTCTCTCTCTCTTTCTCTCTCTCTCTCGGTTTCCCCCGAATTCCACTGAAACATTAATGCTGCAGTCACATGCTTTCTGCGATTGGATTCTCTCTCTCTCTTTCTTTCTCTCTCTCTCCCTCTCTCTCTCTCTCGGTTTCCCCCGAATTCCATTGAAACATTAATGCTGCAGTCACATGCTTTCTGCAATTGGATTCTCTCTCTCTCTCTCTCTCTCTCTCTCTCTCTCTCTCTCTCTCCCTCTCTTTCTCTCTCTCTCTTGGTGTCCCCCAAATTCCATCCTTGGGTTTTGGCACGCCTAGTGTGGGTGGGGTGGGTGGGAGGGTTTGAAGGGTTGAGATTTTGTTTTCCAGCGCTCCCATCGGGTCAATATGTGGGAACCATTTCAAAGAGAAGAAACCCTGCGGGAATGCATTCGAAGGGAGGAAACTCCTGCAGGAATCCTAACAACCAGACTCAAAGTGGATCATGTACAAAGAAGACAGCTGTTGCAGAAACACAACAAAGCTGATGCTGAAACACAACAAAGCTAACCGCCAGACACAAACTGGATCATGTACAAAGAAGACAGCTGTTGCTGAAACACAACAAAGCTGATGCTGAAACACAAAGCTAACCACCAGATGCAAAGTGGATCATGGACAAAGAAGACAGCTGTTGCAGAAACACAACAAGGCTAACCACCAGATGCAAAGTGGATCATGTACAAAGAAGACAGCTGTTACAGAAACACAACAAAGCTGATGCTGAAACACAACAAAGCTAACCGCCAGACAAAGTGGATCATGGACAAAGAAGACAGCTGTTGCTGAAACACAACAAAGCTGTTGCAGAAAAGAATCAAAGCTAATCACCAGACAGAAAAGTGGATCGTGGACAAAGAAGACAGCTGTTGCTGAAATGAAACAAAGCTGTTGATGAAACAAAACAAAGCTAACCACCAAAGTGGATCATGGACAAAGAAGACAGCTGTTGTAGAAACACGAAAAAGCTGTTGCAGAAAAGAATCAAAGCTAACCACCAAAGTGGATCATGGACAAAGAAGACAGCTGTTGCAGAAACACAACAAAGCTGTTGCTGAAACAAAACAAAGCTGTTGCTGAAACAAAACAAAGCTAACCACTAGACAAAGTGGATCATGGAGAAAGAAGACAGCTGTTGCTGAAACGAAACAAAGTTGTTGTAGAAACACAGCAAAGCAAACCGCCAGACGCAAAGTGGATCATGTACAAAGAAGACAGCTATTGCTGAAATGAAACAAAGCTGTTGCTGAGACACAAAGCTAATTGCCAGGTACAAAGTGGATTGTGGACAAAGAAGACAGCTGTTGCTGAAACACAACAAAGCTGTTGCTGAAACACCAACAAAGCTAATTGCCAGATACAAAGTGGATCATGGACAAAGAAGACAGCTGTTGCTGAAACACAACAAAGCTGTTGCTGAAACACTAACAAAGCTAATTGCCAGATACAAAGTGGATCATGGACAAAGAAGACAGCTGTTGCTGAAACACAACAAAGCTGTTGCTGAAACAAAACAAAGCTAACCGCCAGACACAAAGTGGGTCGTGGACAAAGAAGACAGCTGTTGCTGAAACACAACAAAGCTGTTGCAGAAACACAACAAAGCTGTTGCAGAAAAGAATCAAAGCTAATCACCAGACACAAAAGTGGGTCGTGGACAAAGAAGACAGCTGTTGCTGAAACACAACAAAGCTGTTGCTGAAACAAAACAAAGCTGTTGCAGAAACACAGCAAAGCTAACCACCAGACACAAAGTGGGTCATGAACAAAGAAGACAGCTGTTGTAGAAACACAACAAAGCTAACCGCCAGACACAAAGTGGATCGTGAACAAAGAAGACAGCTGTTGCTGAAACGAAGCAAAGCTAACCGCCAGACACAAAGTGGATCGTGAACAAAGAAGACAGCTGTTGCTGAAACGAAGCAAAGCTAGCCGCCAGACACAAAGTGGATCGTGAACAAAGAAGACAGCTGTTGCTGAAACGAAGCAAAGCTAACGGCCAGACACAAAGTGGATCTTGAACAAAGAAGACAGCTGTTGCAGAAACACAACAAAGCTAACTGCCAGACACAAAGTGGATCGTGAACAAAGAAGACAGCTGTTGCAGAAACACAACAAAGCTAACCGCCAGACACAAAGTGGATCATGGACAATGAAGAGAGCTGTAGCGGAAACAAGGCAAAGCTAGCTAGACATAAGGTGGATCATATACAAAGAAGATACGGCTGCAGCAAAAAGAACAAAGCTAGACAGCCAGATATAAGTGGATCATGGGCGACAGCCACACGACTCCCAGTGCTTTGGGTCAGTGGCATTCCTGGCCAACGTTCATGTTTTGCAGATTCCTCGACCTGCGCTTGTGCAATGCGCAGGGATACTTGTGCTGAGAATTTCCCGAGTCATGGTAAGTGCGACTTGTAGGGAGTGGTGGGGTTGCATGGCTCAGAGGCACAGATGTGTTAGTTTAACGCTGGTTTTCGGTGTGTTTTTTAACGCTTCCTTGTTTCAGTGATGTTTTTAGCATTTCGTTTGGCTGCGACAAGCACAGGCAAAGTAAATTAATAAAGCACATGCAAAGTAAAATCTACTTTGCCCTTATTTAGGGCACAGGCTAAGTAAATTAATTATTTGACTTACTGAAGAGAAAGGGCGAGACAGGGATTCAAACTCACACACCTTCAGATAACACAGTTTTGGTAGAAAAGCGTCTTAACCGTTCTGCCACCTTCCTGGGCTGAACTCTTCTGACACTGATTGCCGTTACAATTTCACACATGTGTTGCATGGTGTGTGTGTGTGTGTGCAGCGCCATATCCAGCTCTCAGCCCAACATGATGAGTGCTTCGGACGATTCTGACTGCCCTGGAGCGCCTCAGGGCAGCACAGACGCCTGTGACAGCTCAGCCGCTGAAGGCCCAATCAGCTTTTCCCAACCAGCCCAGTCTGACGATCTCCTGCTGAGTTCTCAGCTCAATGCGACTCAGTCGTCTCAGGTGGGTGCTGTGTTTTGGAGTTTTGAACGACTTGTCCATGTGTATACGCAAGCAGGAGATCAAATACGCACGTTAAAGATCCTGTAATCCATATCCGCGTTCGGTGGGTTACAGAAGCAAGAACGTACCCAGCATACACACCCTGGAAAACAGAGTATGGTTGCCTACATGGTGGGGTAAAAACGGTCCCACTGGTGTACATACGAGTGAACGCGGGAGTTGCATCCCACAAACGAAGAAGAAGAAAAAGAACAACTTGTCGGCTAAGCGCCCTTAGATTCAGTGTCAGTTTTTGCAAGAGGCGTCACTGCGTTCAGACAGATCCATATACGCTACACAACATTTGCTTGGCAGCCCAAGCCAGCATGCCAGTGAGGCCTTGAGTGCCTGCATATTTGTATCTGTGTACCTATCAGAGTGGATTTTTTCTACGCAATTTTGCCAGAGGATAAAAAACATGACATGGCTAGTGCATGCTGCACATGGGACCTTGGGGTTATTGTCGACTCATCGGAATGTCTGCACTCCGTTTCATTTTCCAGTCAAACTGGAGAGAAAGAGTGAGACTGGGATTTGTACCCAGACCCTCACAGACAGATAAGCATCTTAACCGCTCTGCCGCCTTCCTCTTTTAGTGCTTCTTAGTTGAGGGCAGCCTGTTTCAGGGCATTGGTTTGATGAAGGTTGCAGTGTTTGAGGAGGGGTCGAGTCTTGGATGTCTGTCTGTGAAAGAAGGATGTGGGAGGGTGGTTCAGACCTGAGATGCACACCCCCGAAAACGGAGTATGGTTGCCTAAATGGCAGGGTAAATGAACAGAATGGTTCTACACGTAAAATGTTAACATGAGTGTGTGCGTGTGTGAAACCTGTGTGTGTGTGTACATATGTGTATGTTTATGTGTGTTTTTATATGTATGTGTGTGTGTGTTTATATGTATGTGTGATACGTATGTGTGTGTGTGTGTGTATGTATGTGTGTGTGTTTATAATGTGTGTGTTTATTTGTATGTATGTGTATGTGTGATTATAGTGTGTGTGTGTGTGTGTGTGCGCAGACACCCATGCAGAAGCTGGTGCGACGGATGACGCGCTTTTTCTGCAAACTTCCGTGGGCCGAGGTGGTGCAGAGACTGGGCGACACGTTTGAGCAGCTGGACTACAGCTGGAAGCAGTCCACCTCCTATGTGGTCAGTGCCTCTGTGGGCGTGGGTGTGGTGGGCGGGACGTGTGGGGTGGAGGGGGAGTTTGTTGGTTGGTTTCCTGTTTGTCTTTTTAGCTCTCTGTATGTCTTTTTAGCTCTCTGCATGTCTTTTTAGCTCTCTGCAACAGTTTTGTGTTGTCAGTGTTTTGATTGTCCACACTCTCTGTTTAGTGGTGATCAGTTGGTGTCAGTGTTGCCGTGTTGGTTTTTTTTTTTTCAGTGGTGTCAGCGTTCAGTGGTGTCAGTGTGTCAGTATTCAGTGGTGTCAGCGTTCAGTGATGTCAGCATTCAGTGGTGTCAGTGTTCAGTGATGTCAGCATTCAGTGGTGTCAGCATTCAGTGATGTAAGCATTCAGTGGTGTCAGCATTCAGTGGTGTCATCATTCAGTGGTGTTCAGTGTTCAGTGGTGTCGGTGTTCAGTGGTGTCGGTGTTCAGTGATGTCGGTGTTCAGTGGTGTCAGTGTTCAGTGATGTCGGTGTTCAGTGGTGTCAGTGTTCAGTGGTGTCGGTGTTCAGTGGTGTCGGTGTTCAGTGGTGTCGGTGTTCAGTGGTGTCAGTGTTCAGTGGTGTCGGTGTTCAGTGGTGTCAGCGTTCAGTGGTGTCAGCGTTCAGTGGTGGCAGTGTTATGTGGTAGCAGTGTTATGTGGTGTTGGTGTTCAATGGTGTCATTTTTCAGTGATGTCAGTGTTCAGTGATGTCAGCATTCAGTGGTGTCAGCGTTCAGTGGTGGCAGCATTCAGTGGTGTCAGCGTTCAGTGGTGGCAGTGTTATGTGGTGTTGGTGTTCAATGGTGTCAGCATTCACTGGTGTCAGTGTGGTGGTTTTGCTTTGTTCAGTGGTGTCAGCGTTCAATGCTTTCAGTGGTGGCAGTGTTATGTGGTGTCAGTGTTCAATGATGTCAGCATTCAGTGACGTCAGTGTGTCAGCATGGCTGTGTGTGTGTGTGTACAGCTGACGGTGCAGACGGTGGACCGCCGACAGTGCCAGCTGACCTTCAAGGCCATGGTGCTGGAGATGGGGGACCACCTGCTGGTCGACTTCCGCCTGTCCAAGGTACACCCCCCACACACACACACACTCACATGCACATGCATGCGCACGCACATGCGCATGTGTGCACGCTGCTCACACAGACAGACACGCAGATGCTTGAATGCATGCACCACTACCCTACCCCACCCCTCCGCAAACACACATATAAACTGTAACACACTCACACACGCACACACTCATGGAAGTGTATGTGCACACACACACACACACACACACACACACACACACACACACACACACAGATGTACATGTATATGTAGTATTCCTTGCACACTGTTTGCAGGGTGAAGAGTTGGAGTTTTCGTCATGATGTACGGTATTTCTTGCACACTGTTTGCAGGACGAGGGGTTGGAGTTTACATCATGATGTACGGTGTTCCTTGCACACTGTTTGCAGGGTGAAGAGTTGGAGTTTACGTCGTGATGTACGGTATTTCTTGCACACTGTTTGCAGGTTGAAGAGTTGGAGTTTACGTCATGATGTACGGTATTTCATGCACACTGTTTGAAAGACAAGGGGTTGGAGTTTACGTCATGATGTACGGTATTTCTTGCACACTGTTTGCAGGGTGAAGAGTTGGAGTTTACGTCGTGATGTACGGTATTTCTTGCACACTGTTTGCAGGTTGAAGAGTTGGAGTTTATGTCATGATGTACGGTATTTCATGCACACTGTTTGAAGGACGAGGGGTTGGAGTTTACATCATGATGTACGGTATTTCTTGCACACTGTTTGCAGGGTGAAGAGTCGGAGTTTACGTCATGATGTACGGTATTTCTTGCACATTTTCAGTTTCAGTTGCTCAAGGAGGCGTCACTGCGCTCGGACAAACCATATACGCTACACCACATCTGCCAAGCAGTGTGCACACTGTTTGCAAAGTGAAGAGTCAGAGTTTACGTCATGATGTACGGTATTTCTTGCACACTGTTTGCAGGGTGAAGAGTCGGAGTTTACGTCATGATGTACGGTATTTCTTGCACACTGTTTGCAGTGTGAAGAGTCAGAGTTTTCATCATGATGTACGGTATTTCTTGCACACTGTTTGCAAGGTGAAGAGTTGGAGTTTACGTCATGATGTACGGTATTTCTTGCACACTGTTTGCAGTGTGAAGAGTCGGAGTTTTCATCATGATGTACGGTATTTCTTGCACACTGTTTGCAGTGTGAAGAGTCGGAGTTTTCATCATGATGTACGGTATTTCTTGCACACTGTTTGCAAGGTGAAGAGTTGGAGTTTACGTCATGATGTACGGTATTTCTTGCACACTGTTTGAAGGACAAGTGGTTGGAGTTTACATCATGATGTACGGTATTTCTTGCACACTGTTTGCAGGGTGAATAGTCGGGAGTTTACGTCATGATGTATTAATTTTTGTTTTGTATTAATTTTGTATTTCTTTATCAACAGATTTTTCTGTGTGAAATTCGGGTTGCTCTTCCCACAGAGAGCTCATCGCTACACTACAGCGCCACTCATTTCTTTTCTCTTTTTTTTTTGTATCTTTTCCTGCGTGCGGTTTTATTGTTTTCCCCAGTCGAAGTGGATTTTTCTATAGAATTTTGCCAGGAACAACCCTTTTGTTGCCGTGGGTTCTTTTACATGCGCTAAGTGCATGCTGCACACAGGACCTCGGCTTATCGTCTCATCTGAATGACTAGCATCCAGACCACCACTCAAGGTCTAGTGGAGGGGGAGAAAATGTCGGCAGCTGAGCTGAGATTTGAACCAGCGCGCTCAGATTCTCTCGCTTCCTAGGCGGACACGTTACCTCTAGGCCATCACTCCACTACATGTACGGTATTTCTTGCACACTGTTTGCAGGGTAGGGGGTTGAAGTTTATGTCATGATGTACGGTATTCGTTGCATACTGTATGCAGGGCGATGGGTTGGAGTTTATGTCATGATGTACGGCATTCGTTTCATACTGTTTGCAGGGCGATGGGTTGGAGTTTATGTCATGATGTACGGTATTCGTTGCACACTGTTTGCAGGGCGATGGGTTGGAGTTTATGTCATGATGTACAGTATTCGTTGCACACTGTTTGCAGGGCGATGGGTTGGAGTTTATGTCATGATGTACGGTATTCGTTGCACACTGTTTGCAGGGCGATGGGTTGGAGTTTATGTCATGATGTACTGTATTCGTTGCATACTGTTTGCAGGGTAGGGGGTTGAAGTTTATGTCATGATGTACGGTATTCGTTGCATACTGTTTGCAGGGCGATGGGTTGGAGTTTATGTCATGATGTACTGTATTCGTTGCATACTGTTTGCAGGGCGATGGGTTGGAGTTTATGTCATGATGTACGGTATTCGTTGCACACTGTTTGCAGGGCGATGGGTTGGAGTTTATGTCATGATGTACTGTATTCGTTGCATACTGTTTGCAGGGTAGGGGGTTGAAGTTTATGTCATGATGTACGGTATCTGTTGCATACTGTTTGCAGGGCGATGGGTTGGAGTTTATGTCATGATGTACTGTATTCGTTGCATACTGTTTGCAGGGCGATGGGTTGGAGTTTATGTCATGATGTACGGTATTCGTTGCATACTGTTTGCAGGGCGATGGGTTGGAGTTTAAGCGACACTTTTTGCGGATTCGGGAGCTGATGAAAACGGACATCTGCAAAGTGCCCTCTTCCTGGCCCAACATGTGAACAGTTCAACACGAACGACAACAGCTGTCTTCTCTTCAGACTTGAGTGTGACTGGATCATCTCAAGAGACCTTCCAAAGAGATTACAAAAAAAAAAAAAAAAAAAAAAAAAAATCCCTCGATTGGATTGGTGGATTTTATGTAGCTGTGCATCATAAGATTTTGTTTTATTATTTGTGAATGATAGTTTGATGAAGCTTTGCTGTTCTGTTTGCTGGAGTACTTTTTTTTTCTGCCTGCCTGGATTTGCCTGGACCTGTAGGAGTGTCCGCTGTTCTTTTGCTGTTGTGTCCTGTATTTTTGATGCTTATTTCGAATGATTATTACTACTACTACGTGTGTTCAGTCTGATTTGGTGAATTTCAGGCATCTGGTATTGTCTCAAGCTCATTGGCTTTTTATTCTAACAGCTGTTGAATTCAGATCATGCAATGTGAATATTGGGATGGGTCCCTTTTTTTTTCTTTTTTAATTAAAATTTCTTTTATCCTTTTCTTTCTGTTATCATGGAGTGTTGTTTAAATCCATGTGCTTTTTCTGTAGTAGTTGCTTTCTCATTTTCTTTCAGTTTTCATCAATTGTTGTTTTGAATCAGACTGGGTGGTCTTTATGTTCCATGCTATCATCTGCAGCGTTTCAGTGGCATTACTCCGATGCCGCTCATTTAGATTCCCTTATCCTGAAATCATGTGATAGATGAGAGAGAAAAACCTGCTGAGCAGTGTATCAAATTATAAGTCTGTTTGGATGTTTTCGTTTTTGAGAATCTTTTGTCGTGTGTGTTTGTTTTGAACATTGGTTTTTTGGTGGTTCTTTTTTTCTTGTTTTTTTCTTGTTTTTTCTTTTTGTTTGTTTGTTTTTGTTATGTCTTTATTTAGAGAATCATTGACAAATTTGAGAACAGGATATTTGTTTGTAGCACCAAGGGGATGTTTTTCGTTGTCATTGCAGGGGATTCTGAATATTTTGTCTTTTTTTTTGTCTTTTTTTTTTTTATAGGCTTTATTTTATTTTTGTTTTTAGAAATTCATTTTCCATGAAAAATTTGTTTTGTTTGTTTTTTCTTTTCTTGTTTTTTCCCCAACCCCCCTTCCTCCCAGAACTCTTGTTATTTCAGTATCTTGATCTGTTGCACTTGACAAATTTTGCTCTTGAAAAAAAAAAGAAGTAATAATAAACTGAGGATTATCTGTCTTCCAAATTGTTACACTGTCTTCCACATTGGTCTGTCTTCAACACAGTTGTACTGTACATTGTTCTACTGTCTTCCATGTTGTTGTACTGTGGAACTTCCACATTGGTCTACCACATTGTTCTGTCTTCCGTGTTGTTGTACTGTGGAACTTCCACATTGTTCTACTGTCTTCCATGTTGTTGTACTGTGGAACTTCCAGTGTTCTACTGTCTTCCGTGTTGTTGTACTGTGGAACTTCCACATTGTTCTGCTGTCTTCCATGTTGTTGTACTGTGGAACTTCCACATTGTTCTACTGTCTTCCATGTTGTTGTACTGTGGAACTTCCACAGTGTTCTACTGTCTTCCGTGTTGTTGTACTGTGGAACTTCCACAGTGTTCTACTGTCTTCCATGTTGTTGTACTGTGGAACTTCCACATTGTTCTACTGTCTTCCGTGTTGTTGTACTGTGGAACTTCCACATTGTTCTACTGCCTTCCATGTTGTTTGGCTGTGGAACTTCCACATTTTTCAGTCTTCCATGTTGTACTGTGGAACTTCCACATTTTTCAGTCTTCCATGTTGTTGTACTGTAGAACTTCCACATTGTTCTACTGTCTTCCATGTTGCTGTACTGTCTTCCAGTGTTTTACTGTGGAACTTTCACACTGTTCTTGTCTTCCATGTTGTACTGTGGAACTTCCACATTGTTCTGCTGTCTTCCATGTTGTTGTACTGTCTTCCAGTGTTTTACTGTGGAACTTTCACACTGTTCTTGTCTTCCATGTTGTACTGTGGAACTTCCACATTGTTCTACTGTCTTCCATGTTGTTGTACTGTGGAACTTCCACAGTGTTCTACTGTCTTCCATGTTGTACTGTGGAACTTCCACATTGTTCTACTGTCTTCCATGTTGTACTGTGGAACTTCCACATTGTTCTACTGTCTTCCATGTTGTACTGTGGAACTTCCACACTGTTCTTGTCTTCCATGTTGTACTGTGGAACTTCCACATTGTTCTACTGTCTTCCATGTTGTTGTACTGTGGAACTACCACATTGTTCTACTGTCTTCCATGTTGTACTGTGGAACTTCCACATTGTTCTACTGTCTTCCATGTTGTTGTACTGTGGAACTTCCACATTGTTCTACTGTCTTCCATGTTGTTGTACTGTGGAACTTCCACATTGTTCTACTGTCTTCCATGTTGTTGTACTGTGGAACTTCCACATTGTTCTACTGTCTTCCATGTTGTACTGTGGAACTTTCACACTGTTCTTGTCTTCCATGTTGTACTGTGGAACTTCCACAGTGTTCTACTGTCTTCCATGTTGTACTGTGGAACTTCCACATTGTTCTACTGTCTTCCATGTTGTACCGTGGAACTTCCACATTGTTCTACTGTCTTCCATGTTGTTGTACTGTGGAACTTCCACATTGTTCTACTGTCTTCCATGTTGTACTGTGGAACTTCCACATTGTTCTACTGTCTTCCATGTTGTTGTACTGTGGAACTTCCACAGTGTTCTACTGTCTTCCACAGTGCTGAACTGTGGAACTTCCACGTCAGTATTGCTCTTTTTGTCACAACAGATTTCTCTGTGTAAAATTCAGGCTACTCTCTCCAGGGAGAGCATGTTGCTACTCTGACAGCACCAAACTTTTTTTTTTTTTCCCTGTCCAAGTGGATTTTTCAACAGAATTTTGCCAGGGATAACCCTTTTGTTGCCGTGGGTTCTTTTACGTGTGCTAAATGCATGCTGTACCCAGGACCTGTTTATCGTCTCATCTGAATGACTAGCATCCAGACCACCACTCTCGGTCTAGTGGAAGGGGAGACAATACTGGCGACTGCCGGTGTGATTCTAACCAGTGCGCTCAGATTCTCTCACTTCCTTGGTGGACGGGTTACCTCTAGGCCAACACTCTACAGTTCTACTGTCTTCTACAGTGTTGTACTGTGGAACTTCCACATTGTTCTACTGTCTTCCACATTGTTGTACTGTGGAACTCCCACATTGTTCTACTGTCTTCCATGTTGTACTGCCTTCCACAGTTTTGTACTGTGGAACTTCCACATTGTTCTACTGTCTTCCATGTTGTTGTACTGCCTTCCACAGTGTTGTACTGTGGAACTTCCACATTGTTCTACTGTCTTCCATGTTGTTGTACTGTGGAACTTCCACATTGTTCTACTGTCTTCCATGTTGTTGTACTGCCTTCCACAGTGTTGTACTGTGGAACTTCCACATTGTTCTACTGTCTTCCATGTTGTTGTACTGTGGAACTTCCACATTGTTCTACTGTCTTCCATGTTGTTGTACTGCCTTCCACAGTGTTGTACTGTGGGACTTCACATTGTTCTGCTGTCTTCCATGTTGTACTGCCTTCCACAGTGTTGTACTGTGGAACTTCCACATTGTTCTGCTGTCTTCCATGTTGTACTGCCTTCCACAGTGTTGTACTGTGGAACTTCCACATTGTTCTACTGTCTTCCATGTTGTTGTACTGTGGAACTTCCACATTGTTCTACTGTCTTCCATGTTGTTGTACTGTGGAACTTCCACATTGTTCTACTGTCTTCCATGTTGTTGTACTGCCTTCCACAGTGTTGTACTGTGGGACTTCACATTGTTCTGCTGTCTTCCATGTTGTACTGTGGAACTTCCACATTGTTCTACTGTCTTCCATGTTGTACTGTGGAACTTCCACATTGTTCTACTGTCTTCCATGTTGTACTGTGGAACTTTCACACTGTTCTTGTCTTCCATGTTGTACTGTGGAACTTCCACATTGTTCTACTGTCTTCCATGTTGTTGTACTGTGGAACTTCCACAGTGTTCTACTGTCTTCCATGTTGTACTGTGGAACTTCCACATTGTTCTACTGTCTTCCATGTTGTACTGTGGAACTTCCACATTGTTCTACTGTCTTCCATGTTGTACTGTGGAACTTTCACACTGTTCTTGTCTTCCATGTTGTACTGTGGAACTTCCACATTGTTCTACTGTCTTCCATGTTGTTGTACTGTGGACTTCCACATTGTTCTACTGTCTTCCATGTTGTACTGTGGAACTTCCACATTGTTCTACTGTCTTCCATGTTGTACTGTGGAACTTCCACATTGTTCCACTGTCTTCCATGTTGTTGTACTGTGGAACTTCCACATTGTTCTACTGTCTTCCATGTTGTTGTACTGTGGACTTCCACATTGTTCTACTGTCTTCCATGTTGTTGTACTGTGCAACTTCCACATTGTTCTACTGTCTTCCATGTTGTTGTACTGTGGAACGTCCACAGTGTTCTACTGTCTTCCATGTTGTACTGTGGAACTTTCACACTGTTCTTGTCTTCCATGTTGTACTGTGGAACTTCCACAGTGTTCTACTGTCTTCCATGTTGTTGTACTGTGGAACTTCCACATTGTTCTACTGTCTTCCATGTTGTACTGTGGAACTTCCACATTGTTCTACTGTCTTCCATGTTGTTGTACTGTGGAACTTCCACAGTGTTCTACTGTCTTCCACAGTGCTGAACTGTGGAACTTCCACGTCAGTATTGCTCTTTTTGTCACAACAGATTTCTCTGTGTAAAATTCAGGCTACTCTCTCCAGGGAGAGCATGTTGCTACTCTGACAGCACCAAACTTTTTTCTTTTTCTTTTTTTTTTTCCTGTCCAAGTGGATTTTTCAACAGAATTTTGCCAGGGATAACCCTTTTGTTGCCGTGGGTTCTTTTACGTGTGCTAAATGCATGCTGTACCCAGGACCTGTTTATCGTCTCATCTGAATGACTAGCATCCAGACCACCACTCTCGGTCTAGTGGAAGGGGAGATAATACTGGCGACTGCCGGTGTGATTCTAACCAGTGCGCTCAGATTCTCTCACTTCCTTGGTGGACGGGTTACCTCTAGGCCAACACTCGACAGTTCTACTGTCTTCTACAGTGTTGTACTGTGGAACTTCCACATTGTTCTACTGTCTTCCACATTGTTGTACTGTGGAACTTCCACATTGTTCTACTGTCTTCCACACTGTTGTACTGTGGAACTTCCACATTTGTTCTACTGTCTTCCATGTTGTACTGCCTTCCAGTGTTGTACTGTGGAACTTCCACATTGTTCTACTGTCTTCCATGTTGTTGTACTGCCTTCCACAGTGTTGTACTGTGGAACTTCCACATTTGTTCTACTGTCTTCCATGTTGTTGTACTGTGGAACTTCCACATTGTTCTGCTGTCTTCCATGTTGTTGTACTGCCTTCCACAGTGTTGTACTGTGGAACTTCCACATTGTTCTACTGTCTTCCATGTTGTACTGCCTTCCACAGTGTTGTACTGTGGGACTTTACATTGTTCTGCTGTCTTCCACGTTGTACTGCCTTCCACAGTGTTGTACTGTGGGACTTTACATTGTTCTGCTGTCTTCCATGTTGTTGTACTGCCTTCCATAGTGTTGCACTGTGGGACTTTACATTGTTCTGCTGTCTTCCACGTTGTTGTACTGCCTTCCACAGTGTTGTACTGTGGGACTTTACATTGTTCTGCTGTCTTCCACGTTGTTGTACTGCCTTCCACAGTGATGCACTGTCTTCAGTGTTATTCTGAACTGAACTTAGAACCTCCATATCCAGACCTTTTTTTAAATATATTTCTTCTTCTGCGTTCATGGGCTGCAACTCCCACGTTCACTCGTATGTACACGAGTGGGCTTTTACGTGTATGAACGTTTTCACCCCGCCATATAGGCAACCATACTCAGTTTTCGGGGGTGTGCATGGTGGGTATGTTCTTGTTTCCATTACCCACCAGACACTGACATGGATTGCAGGATCTTTAACGTGCGTGTTTGATCTTCTGCTTGCATATACACACAAATGGGGTTCAGGCACAAAGCAGGTCTGCACATATGTTGACCTTGAAAAATGGAAAAAATCTCCATCCTTCACCAACCAGGCGCTGTCACTGAGATTATTCGAACCCAGGACCCTCAGATTGAAAGTCCAATGCTTTAACCACTCGACTATTGCGCCCCTCGTTTTATATATACACTACATATGTATGTCAGTATTTTCCTGTACTCTCGCCTGCATGCCACCGTGGAAAGACGCAATCAGGAGAACTTTTGGAGGATCTTCCACAGACCATGGCAGTTCACTGTGTCAAAGGCCTTAGTCAGGTCTATAAAGACCATATGGAGCTCCTTGTTCTGCTCACGGCACTTCTCTTGCATCTGGCGTACACCATGTCACATGTTCCCCTGAATAAAATACTTCGGTTTATGAGCCCCAGTGTTCCCCATGGCATCTCACTAATAATATTTGGTCCGTGTGTCGACGGGCGCAATAGCCGAGTGGTTAAAGCGTTGGACTTTCAATCTGAGGGTCCCGGGTTCGAATCACGGTGATGGCGCCTGGTGGGCAAAGGGTGGAGATTTTTACGATCTCCCAGGTCAACATATGTGCAGACCTGCTAGTGCCTGAACCCCCTTCGTGTGTAAATGCATGCAGAACATCAAATACGCACGTTAAAGATCCTGTAATCCATGTCAGCGTTCGGTGGGTTATGGAAACAAGAACATACCCAGCATGCACACCCCCGAAAGCGGAGTATGGCTGCTTACATGGCGGGGTAAAAACGGTCATGCACGTAAAAGCCCACTCGTGTACATGCGAGTGAACGTGGGAGTTGAAGCTCACGAACGCAGAAGAAGAAGGAGGTCCGTGTGTCTTTGTCTCAACTGAACCCATACTCGTTCCCCCCTAGCACCCACCCACCCACCCCGACACTTCCACCAGACTCTGCCTCGTGTGTTTTTTGCCAAGACCTTAAATTTGTGACCCAATTTTTGACTGTGTGAAATTGGGAACAGTTCGTGAAAATAATGGCATCAAGTTTCTTAATGGCATGCAAGTTTCTTAAGTTATCTGAGAAGCTTTATGTAGTGTGTGTGTGTGTGCGTGCCTGTGGGGTCCGTGCGAGTCACTGAAAAAAAAAAAAAAAAAAGGCAGTGAAAGCTTTTCATGAGCTAACTACCCCACACAAACAAAATGTTTCACAGCAGCACGTTTTAATAATATCTGCATTCTGCACATAAATAAATTGCAACCAAACCATTCTATACATCGACAAAAAAGAACATATCAGCAATGACAATGATTTTCATAGTAATGTATCACTTGTCTGTTATTAACAGTGACAATCGTGTTCGTGTGAAAACGCCTTTCTCTCACCCAAAGCCGTCAGTTTCAGTTTGTTTCTCAAGGTGTCACTGTGTTTAGACAAATCCACGTACACCACACCACAGGCAGATCGGCATATGCCTAACCACCAGCATAACCCAACACGCTTATTCAGGCCTTGAGGGCATGCATATACATTTGTGTACCTATCGGAGTGTATTTCTTCTGCATAATTTTGCCACGAGAGGACAACACTTTTGTTGCCATGGGTTAATTCCTTTCCGGTGCTCCACATGTGTGCTGCACACAGAACCTCAGTTCATTGCCTCACCCAAACGACTGGCCTGATTTTCCAGTCAAACTCGGGAGAACAGGCGACAGCAGGAATCGAACCCAGGCCCTCATGGACCCTGTACAGGAGGCAGATAATCGTCTCAACCGTTCGGCCACCTTCCTCCAAAGCCATCATATGCCATGCTAATGCTGTCTGATGGAATCCAAAATCGAACCAGACAACTTCATGATGCTTTTCAAAACAGAACAAACTCTTCAAGGAGAAAAAAAACCCAAATAAAAACAACCACACACACAATGAAAACAGACATGCAATCAGACAGTCCACACTCACACATCAGTCTGATCAATGTCATACGTCTTGGGTCCCGTCTTAGTTTGCTTCCCTGACGACTGGCATCAAGGTTTTTGGAGGAGAGTGGGGTAGGGGGGGTGGGGCCATGCATCATTATGTATGTGTGTGTGTTTATGTGAGTGAGTGTGTATGTGTGTGTGTGTACGTGCGTTTATGTGAGTGAGTGTGTACATGTCAGTGAGTGTGTGTGTGTACGTGTGTTTATGTGAGTGAGTGTGTATGTGTGTTCATGTCAGTGAGTGTGTGTGTACATGCATTCATGTGAGTGAGTGTGTATGTGTGTGTGGTCATGTGAGTGAGTGTGTGTGTGTGTACGTGCGTGCGAAAGTGTTAATGTGAGTGAGTGACTGTGTGTGTGTGTGTGTGTGTGATGGTCTGTAAATGCTTTAATTTCAATTTATCAAGCATGATTATGGCAATATGAGATGAAAAAATTCAAAACATCTATCTCATGCCCTTGTTAATGGTGCTGCCCAACACGCCACAGGGCATAATGGGCAGTAAGTGAGCGATGCGACTGATGCAGAAACTTCTTCTTCGTCTTCTTCTTCTGCGTTCATGGGCTGCAACTCCCACATTCACTCGTATGCACACGAGTGGGCTTTTACGTGTATGACCGTTTTTACCCCGCCATGTAGGCAGCCATACTCCGTTTTCGGGGGTGTGCATGCTGGGCATGTTCTTGTTTCCATAACCCACCGAACGCTGACATGGATTATGGGATCTTTAACATGTGTATTTGATCTTCTGCTTGCATATACACATGAAGGGGGTTCAGGCACAAGCAGGTCTGCACATATGTTGACCTGGGAGATCGGAAAAATCTCCACCCTTCACCCACCAGGCGCCGTCACCGTGATTTGAACCTGGGACCCTCAGATTGATAGTCCAACGCTTTAACCACTTGGCTATTGCCCCCATCACTGATGCAGAAACAAAGTCCAACCCAGTTTAACTCTTACACCACCATCGGTGACTTTAGTTGATGTTGAGGGATCATGCCAAAAAAAAAACACAACCATTTTTCACATAGTAACAAAGCTTGCAACAGCTGCAGCCAGTTTCCCCACCAACAGAACAATGACTAACCTTTGCCCCCTGACCCAGTCTGAAGTGAACAAGTCCACTGTGCTGTTCTGACATGAACCAAAGCCTGTGGCTAACTCAGAGCATCGTATCTAAAGCATCTGGCGCTGGGGAGCGTTTTTTCCACACAGAAACGTGGGTGGTGAAAGGGTTAAACAGTGTGCTTGGAAAGTGTGGGAATGGTTTTTTTTTTTTTTTTTTTTTTTTTTTTTTTGCTGCTCCATCATCTGCACCAGTTCAGTGGCATTACTCCCACGCCACTCATTTAGATTCCCACATAACAGTGATGTTCAGTCGTGCCTGTTCTGGTTTAACGTACTTAGGACGCCACCTACTAAGCCCCCTGCTGACGACAATAACGGCTTCGTCGCGAAGCCAGACTGAGTTTCTCAAGTATTATCACGCCGAGTTGGCTCAGCAGACTCAACACTGGGCTACACACGTTCGTCAGAACCCAATCCAAACCAAGGAAGAGGAAGAAGAAGACATGCCCCTGACTTTTAAACCATTTCATCAGTTTCTCAACACAGGATTAAAAAGAAACAAAAACCCAGAAAAAAAACCCCAACAACCTGGCCTGAACATAAACATAATAACACACAAAACATTCCAGACAATCAAGTACAATAACAGCCATACAAGGCACACACACAGTCAAAAACTGTCAATGGGTGCCTGGCACAAAAAAAAAGAAGAGGAATACAATGCTGAGTGTCCCAACTATCAAGTCTGGAAGAAAAAATAAAGATATCCCCCTCCCCCCAGAAAAAATCAAGGAATGGACCAGTGAGGCAGAAAATAAGAGAGAAGGGCACACACATGCACGCACGCATGCACGCGCACACACACACACACACCACACACACACACACCACACACACATGCATGCGCTCTCCCAAGTTCCACAGCGACAATGGCCATATTGGCCTCTGCGACGTACAGATCCTGATCCTGACCCTGACAAACTTACCAAAATACACAGATAACTCTGATTTTGTAAAAACTATAAATAAAAAGAAAAGACAAAAAAAAGGGGGAGACCAAAAAAAGGATGAAGAATAGATCTATCCATCTATATAAACACTCACCTCACCACAACTACCCATCCCCCCAAAAGGGAAAAAAATAGGTAGCTGGATTACCCCCCCTCATCCCCCAAGCCTTGATAATTTATCATTTTTAATTACACATACTTAACCGTGACCCAACTGGTGCAGACTCCGGCAGGGGTCTGACATTCCTGTCCTGTGCAAACTACCATCCGCCTATACGGAGAAAACGAAAGCAATACAGCCGATAACCTCCCGGAAGTAGGTAACCTCCCCTTTGTCCCACTAGCTGGCGCCCTCTTTTTCCGGCAGCCATCACGACTCCTGTTCCTGTGCTCTTCATACGGCTAAGTTTTTTTGTTTTTTTTTGTATTTTCTACCTGTCTGTCGATTCTCTGGCGTTCTTGTTTTTTGTCAAATTATGTCTCCAACCAGGTCACATAATTATTTTTTTCTAGGTCCAACCCACCCCATCCGCGTGCCCCCCCCCCGCCCCCCCTCTCCTCCCCCCCGACCCCCAACACCTCTCCCTTCCCTCCGTCTCAAGGCGGCTCGGCTAAGCTGCTAAGCCATGTTTTTCTCGGGCGCCTGTTTGTGAGCGA
Source organism: Babylonia areolata (assembly GCF_041734735.1). NCBI lineage: Eukaryota > Metazoa > Mollusca > Gastropoda > Neogastropoda > Buccinidae > Babylonia > Babylonia areolata. The sequence continues at coordinate 9,628,968 of NC_134909.1, read as the reverse complement.
TGTAGAGGAAGCCAATGCTGGACAGGGCGCTGACCAGGAAGATGACGTCGAACCAGCGGTGGTAGAAGTTGAACTGCAGGTCTCCCAGCACCTCCGTGATGATCATTCTGCCAGCCGTAACAATTATGGTAATAATAATTTTGTTGTTTTTTTTACTTAAAAATTTTTTTGTTTTGCAAAGACATGTATACAATACAGAGAACAGTATGAAACAAACAGTTTCAGTAGCTCAAGGAGGCGTCACTGCATTCGGACAAATCCATATACGCTACACCACATCTGCCAAGCAGATGCCTGACCAGCAGCGTATTCCAACGCGCTTAGTCAGGCCTTGAGAAAAAAAAAAGAAAAAAAAATTGTAAAGACACAACAATAATAAAAATTCAAAACAATATAAAACAAACAGTAGCATCCGCTAGAGAGAGAAAGACAAAACAAAATAAAAAGTGATATAAAAAAAAACACCAACAGCAACAACATCAACAAATACAGAAAAAAAACAAAAAACATGTCCAATCATTCAATCAATCAATGTTTACATATTATTGATTGCAGTAATCATGATGATTTAAGATGGCATTAATAATAAAGAGACCAGATGCAACATAGCAACAGCATCAATTATCTCAACTATTACAGTGATGGCATCAAGGATGAGGCGAAAGCGAGTGGTAGCATTATAACATCATAATAAAGAGCAGTGAGTAAACCACTTCTACATTATTGGAAAAGAAAGCATGTAGTTAATCACATTGTAAAGACAACAACAATAATAAAAATTCAAAAAATAAATAAATAATAAATATAAAAACTAAATAAAGACCTGCTAGTACAAAGTAAGGACTATCATACAGAATGATAACTATGGAACATGCAAAATTGTGATTAGGTAGCAGTTTCCATAACTGGAAGGTAACTGTTCCACTTTGTACGGAGAGCATGATGGTTCATCGTGTGTTCTTTGATTTTGTATATGTATCTGAGCTGTGTTTTAAATGCACTGAGTTGTGGTGGTTGTTTATTGAATCTGCATTAGTACAGAAAGTTTTTGGCATAATATAATAATGTTAACGATAATAATTAGTATCTATACTGCACTTAATCTTGTGCAGAGACTTCTTCATTCGTGGGCTGCAACTCCCACGTTCACTCCTATGTACATGAGTGGGTTTTTACGTGTATGACCGTTTTTACCCCACCATGTAGGCAGCCGTACTCAGTTTTCGGGGGTGTGCATGCTGGGTGTGTTCTTGTTTCCATAACCCACCGGACCGCTGATATGGATTACAGGACCTTTAACCTGAGTGTTTGATCTTCTGCTTGCATATACACACGAAGGGGGTTCAGGCACTAGCAGGTCTGCACATATGTTGACCTGGGAGATTGGAAAAATCTCCACCCTTTACCCACCAGGCGCCGTCGAACCTGGAATTCTCAGTTTGAAAGTCCAACACTTTAACCACTTGGCTACTGCGCCTGTCGGTTGGGGAAGGAGGATGGGGGGGGAGTAAGAGGGCATGTTGGGGAGGAGGAATGAAAAATATCTATCTCTATCTATCTATCTATCTATCTATCCATCTTATCTATATCACAGTTCACACACACACACACACGTACACACACACAACACAAGGCAACACACACACATACACACACACACACACACAACACAAGACAACACACACACACACACACACAAAAACAACACTTAACACACACAGTCTCACCTGTACTCTGGAGGCATGTTCATTCGCATCAGCAACACCGAGGACACAAAGTACATGCCCTGAAATCCACAATGTTCACAGTTTACTCTGTGTGAGTGCGAGTGTGAGTGTGAGTGTGAGTCTGTGTGTGTAAGTGTGATAGTGTGTGTGTGTGTGTGTGTGTGTGTGTGAGTGTGTGTGTGTGTGTGTGTGTGTGTGTGTGTGTGTGTGTGTGTGTGTGTGATTGTGAGTGTGAGTGTGTGTGTGTAAGTGTGATAGTGTGTGTGTGTGTGTGTGTGAGTGTGTGAGTGTGTGTGTGTGATAGTGAGTGTGTGTGTGTGACAGTGAGTGTGTGTGTGTGTGATAGTGAGTGTGTGTGTGTGTGTGTTGTGGTGTGTGTGTGTGTGTGTGTGTGTGTGTGTGTGTGTGTGTGTGTGTGTGTGTGTGTGTGTGTGTGTGTGTGTGTGTGTGTGTGTGTGTGTGTGTGTGTGTGTGTGTGTGTGTGTGTGAGTGTGTGTGTGTGTGATAGTGAGTGAGTGTGAGTGTGTGTGTGTGTGTGTGTGTGTGTGTGTGTGTGTGTGTGTGTGTGTGTGTGTGCCAGAGTTCTCACCATGATCTGGGCCAGACAGAGGACGATAACGTTGGCAAACTTGCTGCTGGCTATGGCATAGAAGAACTGTCACAGACCACGGTAATAATAATAATACTTGTAATAACAAATACTATCTATATATATATATATCAACAATAATAATAACAATGACAATGATAATAATAATAATAATAACAATAATAATAATAATAATAATAATAATAATAATGCAGATGATGGTGATAACCATACATGAATAATGATGATGATGATGATGATGATGATGATAATAATAATAACAATAACAACAACAGAAATAATACTAATACAAATATAATAATAATACCATCAAGAAATAATGACAATAATGACGATGATGCCAACAATGATGACAATCATACATAAACAATAACAACCATACAGACACCGACAAAATACATACAATAAAACATACATTACATAAGTACCTGCCCTCTTTCCCACAGGTGCATGCTTACACACACACACACACACACACACACACACACACACACACAGAGCTAAAAAAAAAAAATTTTTTTAAGCACACACATACACACACACAGGTAAAAAAATTTTTTTAAGCACACACACACAAGACACATGACACAATTAAAAGACACACACACACACATGCACACACACACACACACACACACACAAGTGTTTACACACCGCTCAACCGGTGGCTAGGCAATATGTCATTTTTCTCTACCACCGGTAAAGCAGTGGTCAGGGCACTCTTTTTATATCTGCCGTAACACATTTAAATACCAATTCTTTGCAAATTTTGGCTCAGGAGCTCAGGCAGAAGGGTTAAAATTGCTCATGAACTCAGGGCTCAAAGGGTTAAAGAGAGACAGACACGAAAGCAAAAAAAACCCCACCCACACGAACACAGCGTGAGTCACGTACCCGGGTGAGAGTGATGAGAAATCCTCTGATGGACGACACGATTATGATGCCCACCAACAGGAACGAAATCTGCTGGGACCAGAACTTCACCTGGGAGGGGGAGGGGCAAAAACAGCACGCACCGTAAGAAAACACACACAAAAAGTTTTCTTTACATTTTTTTTTTCGTTTTCTTTTCAGATAGCGCTCATAGACAACAACGTACAACTGAGGGTTTGTTTCAGTCAATGTAATTTGATTTTACAGTATCTTATTTTGTAATTTTATTTTGTTTTATCTTATTTTACTTCTTTTTTGTTGTTGTTGTTTTTTTCATTTTCTAAACACACACCTTGCTTTGGTTCTGCCATACTGTGTTCGTAACTCACTGCAGTACAACACACATGACACAACAAACTGCACTAAAGCACAACACGTTACAACACAACACACTGCCATGTGATACAATAAACTGCCACACAACACAACACACAATAATACAACATAATACAACACAAGACACGACAAAAGAATACGATAAACTGCTCCACAACAGAACACACTGCAATGAAATAGTAAAATGTAATACAACAGAATACTTTACAACACAACACAACACACAACAAAAGAATACAATAAACTGCCACACAACACAACACACTGCAATGAAACAGTAAAGTGTAATACAACAGAATACGTTAAAACACAACACAATACAACACAATAGACAACAAAAGAATATGATAAACTGCTCCGCAACACAACACACTGCAATGAAACAGTAAAATGTAATACAACAGAATACGTTACAACACAACACAACACAATACAATACAACACAACACACAACAAAAGAATACAATAAACTGCCACACAACACAACACACTGCAATGAAACAGTAAAATGTAATACAACAGAATATGTTACAACACAACACACTGCAATGAAACAGTAAAATGTAATACAACAGAATACGTTACAACACAACACACTGCAATGAAACAGTAAAATGTAATACAACAGAATACGTTACAACACAACACACTGCAATGAAACAGTAAAATGTAATACAACACAATATGTTACAACACAACACACTGCAATGAAACAGTAAAATGTAATACAACAGAATACGTTACAACACAACACACTGCAATGAAACAGTAAAATGTAATACAACAGAATACGTTACAGCACAATACAATACAACACAACACACAACAAAAGAATACGATAAACTGCCACACAACACAATACAATCCAATCCAACACAACACAGCACAACACACAACAAAAGAATACGATAAACTGCTCCACAACACAACACAGTGCAATAAAACAGTAAAGTGTAATACAACAGAATATGTTACAACACAACACAATACAATACAACACAACACAACACACTACAAAATAATACAATAAACTGCCATAAAACACAATGCACTGACATTACAAGATAAAACACAGCACAACAGGCTGCAATACAACACAACACAATACACTACAAAAGAATACAATAAACTACCACACAGCAAAATACAATACAACACAACACAATAAACTGAAAGACAACACAACGGAATACAATGCTACACAATATTCATTTGTTTTATTTGTTTTATTTCATTACTTACTATTTTTGAATGCTATTTGATACAAATGATAATACGGTTCATCAGCCGTCACGTTAAAATTGAAGTGCAACGTTGTGAGCACAGTATAAGCTTTAAGCTTGTTGATGCTCTTTTGTCTTTGTTTGCACTGTAATCATGTGTACTGTTGAACAATTAAAGATTATTTAAACCAACACTACACAATACAACACAGTAAAAGGAAATTTTCTATCTAAAATTACGTTTAACTCACTCAGTAGGGCCAGCCCTCTCTTCTCCTCTACACAGACCCCTCGGATGTCCAGTGGGTGTCTCAATGACCCAGCCTTTAGCTTCTGTTGTCAGAATTGTGGTATTCTTTGTCAACATTCACCTCTTCAGTATAAGAGTCTTCCGCTTGCAATATTTTGATGGTGGTAATTGGGGTGAAACGCTGTTAACGTCGTCTCTTTCGCCGTTCGTATGGAAAGAGTTAAGAAACATACTTACCGTGACCCACTTGTGCAGACTCCGGCAGGGGTCTGACATTCCTGCCCTGTGCAAACTACTACATGTATCCGCCTATGCGGAGAAAACAAAAGTAGCTACGGTCGATAACCTCCCGGAAGTAGGTAACCTCCCCTCTGCCCCCCTGACTAGCGCCCTCTCTTTTTCCAGCAGCCAACATGACTCCTGTTCCTGTGCCATTTACAACACAACACCACAACACAACGCAACACATCACAATGCAATACAGTAAACAGCTGCAAAACATAACACAACTCCACACAATATTTAATACTCACGTCAAACTGAATGCCAAAATACTTGACGGCAATTTCAATCCCTCGGGTTACCGGGTCCACTTTACCCACACGATCGAATATAATGTTGATGGTTGCCTGGCAACAGAAAAGCTCAGGTCACATGAGCAAAAAAAAAAAAAAAAAAATGTTTTAAAGCGAAAAGAAGCACATCTTTCATGGCTTACATGATTCCTGCTGCACAACAACAATAAAAAGATGGCAGAGATGGCACTGATGACACAGAAAAATAAATTTGTCAAAAGTTTTATATATCTTTTCCCTGGAGAAAGCAACAACAACAAAAAAACACCGTCACCGTCACCGATCCCTCAGATTCCGAATCCTTTGGGGCGCCTTCGAATCTTTGTCAACCACCTTTCTCCAGTCCTCGCGTCTCTCGGCCGCTCTCAGGGTGTCTCTCAGCTCCATGCCTGTCCACTCTCGAATGTTGTCCTCCCATCTCTTCCTTTGTCTGCCTCTTCTTCTTCCTCCCCTCACTGTGCCTTGTAAGATTGTTTTAGCAAGACCAGAGGAGCGTGTGACATGACCAAACCACTTCAGTTTTCGTTGTCTGGCGAGTGTTTGAAGGTCAGTATAGGGCCCGATTTCATTGCGGATGCGTCTCTTGACTTCTTCATTCGTGATGTGGTCTTTGTATGAGATGCCTAAGAGTCTTCGGAAGCACCTCATTTCTACAGCTCTTATTCTTCTCTCTAAGTCCGCTGTGAGGGTCCATGATTCACACCAAAAAAAAAACCACACCAAAAAAAACAAAAAACAAACCCAACTGAAAACATAAATTCTCCCTGAAAAAAACAGCAAAGTAAAATAAATTTTCCCTGAGGAAAAAAAAAAGTAAACACAGATTTTCCGTGAATTTAAAATTAAAAAAAAGTAATAAAAAATCTCCCTGGAAAACACAACATGAAAGTAAATACACAATTTTTCCCTGGAGATTAAAAACAAATTCCTTGGAGAAAAAGAAAAAAAGAAGTAGTTTCCCTGGAGAACAAAGTATAAATAATTCTTCCCTGCAAAAAAAGTAAAAAAAAATATATATATATGTATATATATATATTTTTTTTTTTCTTTTCCCCCTGGCCATGGAGTAAAAAAAAAAAAGGGGGTAAAAAAAAAAGTTACCTTGGACAAAAAGAAAAGTGAAAACAAATTTTCTTTGGAGAAAAAGTAAAGTCAAATTTCCCTGGAGGAAAAAAAAGAAAGAAAAAAGAAATACAAATATTCCACTAAGAAAAAATCCCACAAAACTTTCACTCAAAAAAAAAAAAAAAGTAAGTATAGATTTCCCCTGAAGAAAAAAAAAGTGATATAAACTTTCCCTAGGGAAAAAAACAAACAAACATATAACAGTGTTTGAAGAGACCAACAGTATTTTATGCACACACACACACACACACACACACACAGCCACCATTAACAAACACTCAACATACACATATCAAACATCACAATACCTAAAATGATAAAATCCACCCCCCGAAAACAAAGTATGGCTGCCTACATGGCCGAGTAAAAACACTCATACACGTAAAAGCCCACTCATGTACACGCGAGTGAACGTGGGAGCGGCGGCCCACAAACCACGAAGACAAGAAGAAGATGAAATCTCATGTCACAACACCGATATCACAACACTTACTGACCGCATGTGTCAAGGGCCAAGAACAAAAGACGGAGCAATGACTCACCATAAAAATCTTCCACACACAGTACGTGGAGAAGAAGTAGCCGAGAAAGTTGAAGTACTTTCCCTTGAACGTTTTCGAGTACTCGATTCGGTCCTGCAATCAGATTGGTCAGCGGAAGCATCAACATTAGTAGCAGCAAAAACAGCAGAAGATTCAACATTAGCAGCAGCAAAAACAGCAGAAGTATCACATTAGCAGCAGCAAAAACAGCAGAAGTATCACATTAGTAGCAGCAGAAGTATCACAACGTCAGCAGCAGAAGTATCACAATATTAGCAGCAGCAAAAACAGCAGAAGTATCACATTAGCAGCAGCAGCAAAAGCAGTATCACAACATCAACAGCAGCAGAAGTATCACAACAGTAGCAGCAGCAAAAACAGCAGAAGTATCACATTAGCAAAAGCAGCAAAAGCAGCATCACAACATCAACAGCAGCAGAAGTATCACATTAGCAGCAGCAAAAACAGCAGAAGTATCACATTAGCAAAAGCAGCAAAAGCGGTATCACAACATCAACAGCAGTATCACAACAGTAGCAGCAGCAAAAGCAGCAGCAGAAAAATCACATTAGCAGCAGAAACAGAAGCAAAAGTATTTGTATTTGTATTTCTCTTGTCATCACAACAGATTTCTCTGAGTGAAATTCAGGCTGCTCTCCCCAGGGAGAGCGCGTCACTACACTACAGCACCACCCTTTTGTGTGTGTGTGTATTTTTTCCTGCATGCAGTTTTATTTGTTTTTCCTACCGAAGTGGATCTTTCTACAGAATTTTGCCAGGAACAACCCTTTTGTTGCCGCGGGTTCTTTAACATGCGCTAAGTGCATGCTGCACACGGGACCTCGGTTTATTGTCTTATCCGAATGACTAGCGTCCAGACCACCACTCAAGGTCTAGTGGAGGGGGAGAAAATATCGGTGGCTGAGCCGTGATTCGAACCAGCGCGCTCAGATTCTCTCGCTTCCTAGGCGGACGCATTACCTCTAAGCCATCACTCATTCCCAGCAGCAGCAACAGTATCACAACATTTGCATCACAACATCAACAGTGTAACATCAGCAGCAGCAGCAGAAGTAGTATCACAACATCAGTAATAGAATTATCACATCAGCAGCAAAAGCATCACAACATCAACATCAGCAAAAGTATCACACCATCATCACATCAGCAGCAGCAGCATTACAGGAGGAGGAGGAGTTTTTGTTTAACGTCCCGTCACACATATTGGTGATTGAAGACATTTTGTGGAAGTACTTATGAATACATTTGAGTATTATCGGTTAGAAGGGGTGGGAGATGTGAATGAATGGAGGGCTGGGGGAAACTGGGCAAATGAGGGTGAAATTTGAGAAAAAAAAAAAGCAGCATTACAACAGCAGCAGAAGTATCACAACAGCAGCAGCAACAGTAGAAGAAATATAACATCAACATCAACAGCAGCAGAAGAATCACATCAACATCAACAAAAGCAGTAGAAGTATCACATCAACATCATCAACATCTACAGCAGCAGAAGTATCACATCAACATCATCATCAACACCAACATCAAAAGAAGTATCACATCAACATCGACAGCAGCAGAAGCATCACAACATCAACATCAGCAGAAGTATCACATCAACATCATCATCAACAGCAGCAGAAGTATCACATCAACATCAACAGCAGCAGAAGTATCACAACATCAACAGCAGCAGAACTATCACATCAACAGCAGCAGAAGTATCACATCAACAACAGCAGAAGTATCACATCAACATCATCATCAACAGCAGCAGAAGTATCACATCAACAGCAGAAGTATCACATCAACATCATCATCAACAGCAGCAGAAGTATCACAACATCAACAGAAGTATCACATCAACATCGCAACATCAGCAGAAGTATCACATCAACATCAGCAGAAGTATCACATCATTAGCAGCAGAAGAATCACAACATCAACATCAGCAGAAGTATCACATCAACAGCAGCAGAAGTGTCACATCAACAGCAGCAGAAGTACCATACCAACATCAACAGAAGTATCACATCAACATCAGCAGAAGTATCACATCATTAGCAGCAGAAGAATCACAACATCAACATCAGCAGAAGTATCACATCAACAGCAGCAGAAGAATCACATCAACATCATCATCAACATCAGCAGAAGTATCACATCAACATCAACAGCAGCACAAGTACCACAACATCAACATCAACAGCAGCTGAAGTACCACATCAACATCAACAGCAGCAGAAGAATCACATCAACATCATCATCAACATCAGCAGAAGTATCACATCAACATCAACAGCAGCAGAAGTACCACAACATCAACATCAACTGAAGTATCACATCAACATCAGCAAACACGCCCAGCACCCACCATAGCCTCCTGCAGGTCCACTGTCTCCAGAAAGAGCTGCCTGCTGAGCTCCTCCAGAGCCCCTGTCTCCTGCTTCAGGTGGCTGATGTCTGGTGGGCGCCATTCAGGATCCAACCCAACAACTCTCATTCACCTCACAAACACTGTGCAAACCAGTCTCATTCACCTCATTAAGGAGTCTAAGGCTCGAAACGCCGTGCAAACCAGTCTCATTCACCTCACAAACCAGTCGGAGACTCCATACGCCGTGCAAAC